>NC_060272.1:31486785-31841246 GCF_021613505.1 Equus quagga
CTCACCATACAACAGTAGAGAAAGTTTTTAAACAATGCACCAGATCATATGATTTCTCCAAATAAACTTCTTCAAAGGCTTTCCACTACATTTACGATAAAATTCCTCAATCTTCCCAATCTTTGTTTATGCCAACACCATCTTTCCATTACTCAGACCAAATATGTTGGTGCAAACATTTAACATTTCTCTTTCCTTTACACCTCACATCCTATCTGTTATCAAACACTGTTGAATCCACTTTTAAGATGATTTTCAAAAGCTGATGACTTGTCCCCACCTCCCACTGTCACCCCCTGGATCAAGCCACCATCATTTCTCACCTAGACTGTTTTCAGTAGTCTCATAACTTGTTTCCTTGCATCTACTCTTGCCTTGTTCCCCTTTTCCATTCTAAATACAATCACCAAAGTGACCCTGCTAAAACCTAAGTTGTATTATGTCCCTACTCTGGCAAAACCATGTACTGACTTCCCATTTGCTCCGAGAAAAAGTCATAGTTTGTCCAGCTACTTTTCTGAATTCCCCTCCTACCCCTCTATGTGTCATTCTCTCTGCTACAGCCACAATGAGCCACCTTGCTGTTCATCCAACATGTCAGGCATGATCTCATCTCAGATATTCGTACCTGCTATTCTCTCTGCTTAAAGAGTATTTCCCCCAGACGGCCACATGGTTCCCTCCCTCAATTTCTTTAGGTGACCTTCTGTGAGAGATATTTCATGGTCTACTTATTTGAAATTACATTTTATATCCTTTTCTTTGCTTTTTCCCTCTGCCCTTAGTACATATCATTCTCTAGCATTATAGGTATTTTACTTGTTTATCTTGTTCATTATTTATCTTTCTTATTATAATATAAACTTCGTGAAAACAGGGTTTTTTTTTTTTTTTTTTTTTTTGCTACAGAAACACAAGTGCTTATGCCGTGCCTGACACATGGAAGACCTTCAATAAATGTTTTTCAATGAATGAATAGATCCTCAAAGTTTCCAGATAGGGAAAAATACATGATAGGTAAAGGATCAGGAACTGAAATAAAAACAACATAAATCAACAGCAGCATTGGAAATTACAAGAAAGTAATTCAATACCTTCAAGATTGTAAAGGCAAGTATTTTTAACCTAGAATTTTATACCCAACAAATTAAAAGTCAATTGTGCAGGTAAAGTCAAGGGATTTTAAAATTCTCAATATCTTGAAAAACATGCCCATGAATCCTTTCTTTAGAAGCTACAGGATGGAGTATGTCACTAAATGAGAGAGTAGACCATGGAACAGGAAGACAGGGGATCCAGGATTAGAGAGCTCCACACAGGAGAAGGGCACTGGGGATCATAGGATGATGCTAAAGGGAAGTCCCCGGATGATAACTGAGCAATACTCTTACAAAGTAACGTGCTATTTATTCACAAGGTGAAGGTCTCCTTACAGACTGGTGTAGGACAACAGAAAACTCCACGATACAATGAAGGTGCTAGGTGGTGATAGACATGTCTGACTACGTTAAGAACAATTTTATAGTTCTACAGGAGAATTTGGGGGATTATAGTTAGAGGTACAGAGGAAACTAAAAGGAAAAGACAAAGCTACTATTACTTCTAGAAAAAAATAGGAAAACTGAAAATGTACTGAGCTTTGAATAATGTTCATATTTTTATAATATAAACATTCCATACTGATTGAATTAAAACTTGTGATATAATTTGGTTGGAAGGATTGAGGCAGGGTAAATAAATTTTCATCTTTATAACAAGAACAAGATAGATAATGCCTAAAATTTAAAAATCAAGCAATGGCTGCATAAACATTTAGAAATGTGGAGCTAGGGGCCCGCCCGGTGGTGCAGTGGTTAACATGTTCTGCTTCTCCGCAGCCCGGGATTCGCTGGTTGGGATCCTGGGTGCGGACATGGCACCACTTGGCAAGCCATGCTGTGGTAGGCGTCCCACATATAAAGTAGAGGAAGATGGGCATGGATGTTACCTCAGGGCCAGTCTTCCTCAGCAAAAAGAGGAGGATTGGCAGTAGTTAGCTCAGGGCTAATCTTCCTCCCCCCTCCCCCCAAAAAAAGAAAAAAGAAACGTGGAGCTAAATATCAGAAGAAATAACTAAAGGAGTTGAAAATGGCTGCCTCTCTTGCTGGATCACTGAGGTGGGGACTGGGGGAAAGAGGCAGCTTTTTTTTTCCTATAAACCTTGAAGAACTACTTGAATTTTTAAACAATACATATATATACATATTACTTTGATAAAAATAATCTATAATAGAAGAGAATAAATGGGCATATTTATGTATATATCTATATATCTGCATATCTGTCTATATATTATCAATAGAAAAATGTACACTTAAGATACTTTTTTACTTAGACAAAAATAACTTAGCCTTGGGGGGCCAGCCTGGTGGCATAGTGAAGTTAAGTTTGCGTGCACTGCTTCAGTGGCCTGGGGTTGGCTGCTTTGGATCCTGGGTGTGGACCTACACACCGCTCCTCAAGCCATGTTGTGGTGGCATCCCATGTAGAAGAACTAGAAGGACGTACAACTAGGATCTACAACTATGTACTGGGGCTTGGGGTAGAGAAAAAAACGAGGAAGATTGGTAACAGATGTTAGCTCAGCGCTCAAAAAAAACTTTAGCCTAGAAAAGAAAAAATTGGCATATCTATCTGTATCTGTATCTATACTATCAACACAAAAATGTACACTCAAGTAGTTTTAAAAGTACATTTGGTGGAAGAGATAGCTGGAATTCTGTCAACTGATTTTTAGAACCAAGGCTGCATATCAGGGAAATTTGAGCAGGTCTGGGTGTTAGCTATTAGAAGCCTGGCAATGTGGTCTCTTTTCCATAGTTACTGCATGAATAAGCAAAGAGAACTTTAAATAGGGCAATGACAATTACTCAGTACTGAGAAATTCACATCGATATTTCATTTTTGTGACTAAAATAATACATTTTCTTTTTCTCAATCTTTTCATACATCCCAGAATGTACATAATTAAAATGAGAACAGTATATTTTAAACCACGTCGTCACATGAGTCTCCTAATTACATAAATATCTTGTTCTATTGATTTGTTATACTTTTATATTTAAAAATAATTTTTGTATATGGTATTGATAGGAGATATCTAAAAATTATTATCAGGACTCTTTCTTATCTCTTTATATTAACATCTCTGAGACTATGGAGAAGTTACTTTACTCCATTGAACGGTAATTCCTAATATTAGGAAAACAAATGAGACACATGTCACATGCCCAATTCAGCCCTTAAGAAATATGAGCACCTAATAATTAATTGTGATTCTTATTCTTTATTATTATTTTTATTTTCTGTACTTCTCAGTGGGACAACGCAAAGTATTCCAATGAAGAGAATGACTTTCTATGGTATTGCATACTAGATATCTTAGGATTCACTTTTCAAAAGTTCTTACGGCTCTTTGTAAAACCATTTACATAATCAACAATCTAGTCAACACTCCTCTTCAACAATTAGACCTTAAGTAGATTTTTAAGCAAACTCTCCACATTGTGAGGTCATGGAGATAGATGTTTCCAAAAGATTTTTTTTTTTTCACTTCTTCGATAACATAAGTGTTGTCCAAGCAAAGAGCCAAGCCATGGTCATCACACAGCTGATGAATGAGGCAGCCAAACTGTGGGTACAATTGCTGCAGGAGTATCTCGATGCTATCTGGAGTGCTGTCCCTCATGAATCATGCTCTATATGTAGCATAGAATTGCCAACTCTTGAGTGCCAGAGAAAACTGGAAAAAGTAAGTAAAAGTTGGAAACAGAAATAGAGATATATGGGTTTCAAATAACCATCAAGCACCTACAGGTCTTAAAATTCTGCTCATAACCATAACAGCTTCAGATTTATGTGTGATTATCATAAAGATAAATCTATTCAATTTGACATAAAGTAGGATTCATTCAGAAATTACATGCTTCTGTACTTTTCTTTAATAAAAATGATTTGCAATGAATTCCTAAAGATTATTCACAATTTGTAAAATGCCTCTTAGTTTAACATGTATAGTGTTATAATTATGGCCAGGTTGAAAAATCTTGTAGCGTATGTATGTATGCATCAAAAGTTAGAGCGTTGCACTAAAAATAACCAAACAAACTAGCCTTTCCATATTAATTGAAATCTTTCTCAATGAAAGCTTACTATTAGTTTTTGAGTGTTTTTCAAACCAAGCACTTAATGCTCTTTCTCTTTTGCTGGCAACTAGTCTTGCAACGTTTATTTCTGGGCTCAGCTGCATTCTGCTACATTCTACAATATTTCAGGGAACTCCATTCACAATCTTAGTCATCTGAGAAGCTACAAACACATCTGCATTTGTTTTATTGTTGTTATGATACATTACCACACTCAGCACGAGATTTAATTGTTAGAAGCTGCGATTCTTTCCCCTACATTTTATTTCTCTAAGCATGTTGTCCATAGTGTATGCTGGGTCTGCCTCTTAGGTACCATGCACTTTTGGAGTCGTAAGATTCCTTATCTTATACAGTGCCATGTTACTCCTATTATTAACGTCTGCTTTGTTGTTATACACTAGTATTTAACGCCTATTTTTTTCCTTGTAAGTGGTTTCAAAGACAGTATATCTGTCTTCTAAAAAAGAACAAACTTAATTCTCTAACGAAGTTTCCCCCCAGCTCAACATAGCCTAAGGCTGCTCTGGCAAAGGGCTGTAAAAGATCAGTATTGATATTCTGTGGCATTCAAATTGTCAAGCTCCCAACAGGAGGAAGGGCACTTAGAAAATCTCGCCATGTCATGTGTGGCAGCTAATTACAACG
The DNA here is from genome assembly GCF_021613505.1 of Equus quagga. Lineage (NCBI taxonomy): Eukaryota > Metazoa > Chordata > Mammalia > Perissodactyla > Equidae > Equus > Equus quagga. The sequence continues at coordinate 31,491,618 of NC_060272.1, forward strand.
TTATAAACTAAATTTACAACAGGTGACTTGTAGGCTATGAATTGACAACAAGCACTCAAGCTTTTCTTCCATTATTTTCCCATAAATTGAGCAGCAAAAGTAGCACTCTTTATGGGGTACATCAATGCAGATTTCTTGAACATATTGCACAAGTCCTGGAGAATTTTCTAGATAATTTTCACTTACAACTTCTTGGTGCTTGTTTATTTTCTTGCAACTCATATTTACTGCACTCCCCATGTTCTTCTAAGATTTGTAAACTGGAGGCTCTCATACAAGTCATTAGAATACAACTAAAGGAGATGACACACAAACAACACAGAAGACTCTTGGAACTTCCTCCAATGGAACTTTCTATACTCCTAAGTGGAGCGTGGAAACGGTCTTTAACTGCAAAGTCAGCTTTCAGATTTGCATGTTCTTGTCCTTTAAAACTTATCAAGTATCTAGGGAAACGTGCTTTCTATTCAGGCATGAGCCATGTGTCATTAACAGCAAACATCTAATGTGCTATGGAAATTTCCTGGTGCGTATTACAAGCTGTTGTTTGCCATCGTGGCTAGATAATCTTGCCTCCTTTATTGGAAGGCCATTTCAACTGCACTGTCAACAGCAGAGGAGGACCGGGTCACCTTTGCCTAGAATATTATGTAAAAGCTGTCAAGTGTTCAGGATTACAGGCACGTTAATTGTTCTGTAAGATTTCAGGCCTATCAGTATTAGTAAAGAAGAATTAATGTCGTTTGCCATCATTCTGCCTTAGATTTCTTCTCTCTCATGCTAAGATCCTGTGATAATATGACCAAAATTTTATTAGAGCCAGTTCTTTGTGTAAGAGGAACAGATGTTGGCAGGTTTATCTGGTTACTCTTATAAATGTTGGAACAAGCACACTTTAAAATAAAAAATGGCCTAATCTATCTTATTATCTTTCAGCGTTAAATATGCACTCCCTTTCTTTCCCAGTCATACAATCCCAGTGTATCAACACAGAATTTTAACATTTGGAGGACCAGTTTATTAACAGCCACAATAAATTTAGTAAGGAATTTTTCATTATCGTATCCACTATAAAAGGCAGAGCTCCCAAGTCTCAACAAGACCACAGCAGTTCATTTTGGAGTATATTTACTTTTAAGTTGTGAACATTTTATGATAGTATTAAGAGACAATTGCTCCTACTTGTTGTACATTATGAATGCAGTGGGCATTCGCAGACAAACAGATACTGGTAGCCTCTGAACATTTCAAAATGGCAAATTTTATTTTCTAAACTATTTCAGGCTTAGCATGTCTCACTGGTGACCAATGTTGAGTTGTTGCTGTAACGAACTTTCCCTAACTCTTTGATCAGATCTAGGACTTTTCTCACCTTTTCAAAAAGAAATCACCTAGGAGGTAGATTCATGTAATTGAGAAGTCTTCATGATGAATTCTGCCCTTTATGTTGCAAGATGCATCCTTTCTTCCTGGCGTCCAGTCCTGCAATCTTTTCCTCGATCTTCTGACTTCCCTACTGCTACCGTTATCTACATCCACATAATTCTTTGCATGTAGGGCACTGAACACTTACTGTGTCACTGGAAGTATCCAAGGTTTAATCCTGATAGTTTTGGAAGTCAGATCTTTCACAGCAATATGAAATCCTACACATTTTCGTTGTCCAATCCAAGTTTTAACTTACATGACAATACAAAGGGAAAAATATGTCTGGAGTCAAGTCCTATTTCCTTGCTTACGTCTCAGGTTCTTGACTTCAAAGTCTATGAGTTATCTTGATCAGCAGCTCTATGTTACAAAATGAGTTACAGAGATGGTAAAATAACTCTGCTCAGGCAGGAGACTTCCTCAACTGCAAGTGAAACTCAGTGCACATGGAGGACCTGAGACATATTTTAAATGCCCAGATATCTTAAATGTTCAAAAAGATCAGCTGTTAAAAACAAAAATATGAACAATCAATTTTTCCAAATATAGAAATTTTTTTTTTTAAAGATTGGCACCTGGGCTGACAACTGTTGCCAATCTTTTTTTTTTTTTTTTCCTGCTTTATTTCCCAAACCCCCCCGGTACATAGCTGTATATCTTATTTGCAGGTCCTTCTAGTTGTGGGATGTGGGACACCGCCTCAACATGGCCTGACGAGTGGTGCCAGCTCCGCACCCAGGATCCGAACCCTGGGCCGCCGCAGCGGAGCGCGCGAACTTAACCACTCAGCCATGGAGCCGGTCCCCATTTTTTTTTTTAAGATTTGAAACTTCATTTTAGAAGGAACTTTTTAAGGTATCTGGAATGCATTTCTCCAGATGGAAGCAGAGCCCTAAGGAGATGATGGCTTGGCTAATGGGGAAGAGGAGAAGGAGAAGTGATTCTGGAGCACATGTCAAGTCTCAGGCATCACAGGTCAGAATGGGGGACAAGACTGGAGCAATTAGAGGATTGGGGCCAGGGACAGGAGGAGAGATCATAGCGTGGCCATATAATTTATCAGCCAATCACATTTTCTCCCCTTTCCACTCACTCATCCTTGGATGTATATTCCCTAAAAAGCTAATCTACTGATTTTAATAAGTCACAGGATATGGGTGAAGAAAAATACTCAATGGTAATTTGGGTTGCGGAAGTTAAGAAGTCCAGCACAACAGCAAGTGCATGATGAACAATAGAGATAAGTTCCAAGTTCAGGGCCTTCCCACATTACTGGAGTCATTCAGTGCAGTTACTCTTCATCAGAGGTATTCGTGGCTATAAATTGTTTTTGAAATCCACACAGTTGTCTCCTGTTTCTCCTGGATTGATGTCGGATATGATAATAAAAATAAGCCTGAACTCCCATAGGCAAGAGGCTTTGGGATTCTTGCTGGCTTGAGAGATGCGTGGATTTTTTGAGTGTCTTTTGTAGTTGTTTTTCCACTGCCGGTTGGCGGAGGCCCTCTCCGGAGCTCAAGCGCCACCCGCCCCTGGACAGACGGTGCTGACCTCGCAAGCTCAGCCCTGGGAAATTTGAAGGGAACGGTTTCCCTGGCAATGCTGACAGTTCATTGTGGCCATAAAAGGGCTAAGATCAGAAGAAATTCCTCACATCCGAGCCCACTTAACTGCCCAGCAAGAGAGAAATCAGAGCATTCAGCAGCAAAGAAATGCCTGTTTGATGTTAACACGAGGAGAATAGCTTTCCTAGGTGGATTTTTTTCTTCCATGTCTTCATGACCCTTTGTATCTCATTTTTCTCCTCTGGGCTTCAACTTTTCTTTACTCAGTTTCACAGTTTCTCTTTATCTCTTCAAACTATTTTGTGGAACGCCCCCATAAATATGATGCAAGGAAACCCTTGGACATCTTCCACCTTCTTTCCCGACAAAAGTTAAAAGAGAAGGACGAAATCTGCCCTGAGAAGGACAAAGCCAGTCTCTCTCCAACTTGCAAACTCCCTCTCATTCTTTGTTTTTTTGTCTTCAATATCATAAGGATTTCAGAAGTTAGTTTTTGATATTCCTTATGTCATACGCAGAAGAAGAAAGTCATGGGAGATCTGGCATTTGGCTCATCAGCAGCTCCCATGAAAATCTCAATATCCAGACCATTGGAAGGGCTCCTTCTCTATGTCCCACCTTATGTCAGGCAATGCTACTACTACTACCATCAATAATAATAATAATTACGAACACACGTACAGTGCTATATGCAAGGAACTGTTTTAAGTGTTTTACTTATTTAACCCTCCTAATGCTATGAGGTAGTTACTATACTCATTCCCATTTTACAGATAGGAAAACTGAGGCACACAGAGGTTAAGTGACTTGCCCAAGCTCATAAGCCAGCATAGTCAGGACATGACAAAAAACAGTGGGTTCACTCTTAAGCACTATGCTCAGATTTCACCTGCCTGTCCTCATTTTTTTTCATCTGAAACCTATCAGCTGTTGAATTGAACATCTGAAAACAAGACAAAAAAAATCTTAAGAAGTGATTCCCTGAGATTTCATCATTTAAAATGAAGGCTGGTAACATTATTCACAGACTGCTAAAAAGAGGGTAACTAGACCCCCTTTTGTTTGAAACAGTCCTGGTTTATACTTCCTCTCTCAAGCCCTTTTCAGTCTGAAAAGTATACTGATTCATACAATAAATTATCTGGCTACCCTAAGTTGAAACAAAGATTGTATTTGCAAGAACAAAGAGTAAATTGCTCCTTTGATCATTGGACTTATTCTTTCTAGAAATGAGAAGTTTTTGTCCTTTGCTCAATTTCTAATTCTGAATTCTGGTTTGGAGGCAGACAAATTTCTCTCACGTGGAGTGGGGTATTTTTAAAAGAATGTTGGAATGGAGGTGATTGCCGTGTTCTCTCTGGGAGATGGATGTTTTGTTTGTGCTGGTTTTGACGCAAGGAGGCTTGTTAAAGGGGTTGAAGTATTTTTTGTTTCTTGTGTCTTCTTTCTTAAGGACTGAGGTGAAAGAAGTGCCTTGATGGTAAAGAATAGAGAGCCGGCTTCAGGATGAATAAGGGAACCGAGGCAATGGAAGCGAGTTTAATACTTGAAATACATGAGAGGGGGAAAAAAGAAACTGGAAACCTCATGGGAGTGATTTGGATTTAGTATGAACAACAGGATGTCCTGGGAGAATTTTGAAGGCAGAGAAAGATTGGAATTGAGGGGTAGAATGGTCAGAAATATGGACACCTTCATGAATTTATGTGTTGCTTTTCGACAGTTAACTAAATTGTGTTAATAGTCTCTGAATGAATGACTAAAGCAAAACCTGGGTTAAAAATTAGGCTGTAGAATTGGAGCAGAAATGAACACTGATAGTATCCTCAAAAGATTATAACTAATATGGGCAAAGGGGTTGGACATCATTGACTATGGTTCTAGGTGAGAATTTTAGATGTTATTAAGATCAGTGTGGAGTGATGGTTTTTCTGGAGTGACAAACTAATGGACTCATTATTTTCTCATTTTTAGATTTTCTGGCTCTCCTGATCAAAGTTGTAATTTATAATGGGTAAAAGACTTCTGAGAGTTTAGATAAGTATAAAAAAAGTTCATTGCATATTTTAAGGAGACCTTACCTCCCTCTACAATTTTTGTTGATCAATACCTTCCACTCCTTCTACCCTACCCTCACCACCCCCCGTGCAAATCAAATTAACCATTGTTTTATCCTAGTTTCCCTAAACAACAAACACTGAGGGGAGGCTAGGTTGCCCATGCTTTACAGGAAAGTGAAATCCCAAGGCTGCAAGAATGAAGGAAAAGTGAACAAGTTATAGAAGGATGAGAAGCAAATGCAAGGTGATGTGTTACTGTGCTGGCTGGACACGGCTTCAGGATGTTTCCAGACAGGAGGTAAGGAAAAGTCATGATTTAGAATAGTCCATTAGAAGGGATTTATCTACTGTATTATCGTGGTCCTGTCTCCCATTGGTCTGATTGCCTCATGAAGCATGAACTTTCCCGTTTGTGGATTGCATCTCTTGGCCCCTTTGGAAGTCACTGGATGTGATGCTTTATCTAGTCCAGAATTGCTTGGAGGAGCCAAAGGCTCTAGGCTAAGTAGCTAAACTGCCTCAGGCACCAGAATCTGTGAGCCCACAGGGACTCTGGTGGCCTTGATGTAACCTGAGGTGGGCAACTGTCCAAGGTCTAGGAGACAGATGAGGTTGAGAGAATCTGAGAAAATATCTAAGGTATGTCAGCTGCAACTCGTATCCCTGCCCTCCCACTGCAGATTTGACCACAAGACCTATAGCGTTTTCTTATGTATTTGCTGCTTCTTGCAGATCTATGAGTTTATGAGAGCAAGTACCCTGCCCTTTTGTACTGGTAGGTCTTAACACAGCATCTTGTACATAAAAATTGTTAATGAATATTTGTAGAATAAAATAGTAAAAGAATTGAGTTACATATAATCCTTCTTAAAAATGAAAATTTCACCTCCCAAAATAAGTATCTAAGTTCTTCTGACATTCTATTCACCATATACCTAGACATCAGAAATTCACAGCTAACATAGTGGCCTCTGGGTCTCTACGAATCTGCTGATAATTTCAGATCATAAAATGCAAAAACAAACAAACAAAACCCTCACATTAGTTTCCAAAAAGTTAAACTAGCTCTAAGTATATAGATTCTTAAACCATGGATAGGGACTAAAATGAGCATCTTTGACATGCTATGCTAAAAAGAATTATCTGCTTTTTTCAATTTCACTACAAATGATATTTTAAAGTTTGAGGATAATGGCTAACAGTTATTTTTTAAACTAATTGTTTTTAACTGATTTTCATGCTGTTCCTTACAGTAAGCATTTTTTAAAAATAAATAAAACAAGATTAAATAGTTTGCCCAGAAGTACAAAGGTAGAGATGAAGGAAGTTTCATTAAATGTTTATTAATCAGTATCTTTTCTACAAAAACACATGACAACTGGCAGGTAAAGATGTACCCAACGCATTGTCATACCTCTGTTACCTGTTACCTCAATACGAATCCATAATGCACTGTATTAAAACAATCATTGGAAGGAATAAATTTACGAAATGGTAGTGACAAGACTGGAGACAACTATCTAAAGGGACTGGTTTAAAAGAAAATTACCATGGGAAGACAAATGAAGAAACAATGTAAGACAATACAGATGGAAATACTGTTTCAAGCACAGCTCCTGTTATACCACATGATGTATGTCAAAATATAAGCCCACAATTTCATCTCTATAGTTTTTATACATAAATATAGAACTTAAAATTAGTTTTTATGCTTTTGAGGGAGCAAATACTCATGTGTGAAAAAACAATTGGTGTGTTCAACAAGATGGAATTCTGTAATAGATTTCGAAAGAAAATACTTGCTTGTACATCTGAAACGATACTATGATTAACAGATATTCATTTCAGAAATATATATGTCTCAAACATGGAGAAAGTTAATAATATTAAGGTAGAAAAAGTAAAACAAAGGCAAATCTTTCTCTTTACTACTGGAAAATACATTCTGAAGCAGCTTTTGCTGGTCAGCAGTTATTTTACGTAGACAAAGATTTTAAGGAAAAAGATGAAAGGTTTTCAAGCATTCAGGTATAATTTGATATAGATATTTGTCTTTTGTGTGTATGTAGGAATGGATATTCTTTTCCTGTTCTGAGCACAGTCATAAAGGACATGGTGCATTGCAGACCAGAAATGTGTGCACTGAGATCATTGTTAACTTCCACAGACCGATTTCTTTCTTCAATACACATTAATTCACGTCATCAGATATGAAAACCAAAGTGTTCAGGATGTCTGTTCTTTTGTTTTCTTTCTTGTGTCATCAAAATAAAAAATAAAGTACCAACTTAATATATGAAAGACCAGGGAATAAAAATAAAAATAATTAAAATTCAACTCATCCAACTTAACCTAAAGATAATTATTCATAGAAGATGCAAATAAAACACCCACTTCCAAGTAAATGAATTTCAAATTTGGACGAAGTTTTCTCGAGTTTTAGACTATTAGCATGTAGTCACAGTGACACTTTGTGTTCACTGTTAGGGAATGCAGTCTAGTAAAGTGCTAGAGGAATGGCTACCATAGGCGTTTTAAGGGAGTGTAGCTACAAAGTCCTTCTTTGGGAGATCCAAGGAGAAAATGAGAAACAGAAGAAATCAAAATGAAACCTGTAAGCTCAGCGTGACTAGAATAACCTCAATGGGATGTGCCAGTCACACATGGATAATGTTTCTCCAAATTCACTAGTATTCTTTGCATTGTCTAATAGAACGGTGCTCTCTCCTCTTTCTAAGTTGACTGATCTAAAACTCTCTGTATCTAAAATATCTGTTTTACATCATTTATTTAGGGACGTATTGCAGGTTGTTTCAATTATTTGTTGAAACCACAATGGATAGTGAGACTTGTGCTCTGAAATAATCAGAAACTTATTTGTATTCAAAGTTGATTTTTTTTCCTTGAAGTGATACAATTCTACTTATATCTGATAAAATAAGTGGTAATAAATTTCAATGACTACTAGTGAAAGAGAGAACATTTTTAATTCAAATATCCAAATATATAATTTTTACTATATCTGATTAAGGATATTTAATTTTTTTTAATGTGAAAAGAATATGTTATTCTAATACTGTAGCGATCTTTAAGAGGGTGTTGTAATACAGACTGAGAGAAAAAAATCATTTTTAAACCAAAAAGTTGAGTTTTTTGGAATATTTATACTATAATAAAGTAGTTTGAAAAGAAATTTTGAAGCCTTTCAACAGTTAAATCATGGAACTGGATTTTAACACAAGCGTTAATTAGTATACCTAGACATCAAATATTTAACTAATCTATTCTGAGAATGGAGCACATAAATAAATTTGAGCTGAAAGGCCAAAATTCAAAGGAGCTAGTTTATCTGAAGCATCACTTCCACGTGCCTGGAGTAATCTTGCGTAAAAACAATTTAGAAATAGTTGGAAAATAAGAACTATCTAGATAGCTCACTAAGGACTTTTGATAACTATTGATAGAAATTCATATCTTACATATGCAGGTGCATATACATACATACACAAACATACACATGATTTTTAAATGCAATATTTGTATATAAAATAGATTTAAAACTAATTTATATCTATGTAGATTAAGTCAATTGTGGAGTTGTGCAGAAATGGTATATTAGAGACAAAAGAATAGAGTTCTGGAGTGTTATAAATCTGTAGATGGACAATTTTGTATCATTTAAGATCATTAGTTGACTTTACTTTCTCTTTTAGCTGACCTGTAGATAAATTTTAAAAAGTCATAATTGAAGCTCAGATGATTTAGAAAACTTGCCCCAAACCTGGCAGCTAATAAGAGAGAGGGCAAAGATTCAAACCCAGAGACAGAAGCACACTTTTTTTCCAGGACACTCCTGGTGCATCTCCTAATTTACTTAGATATGGATCTAAGAAGTTGTGTACAATTAATGTTTTGTCACCTAAATCCCTCCTCGCCAGTGAATTCACTTGAATTTGGGAGAATCTTTGTGTAGTTCTTTAAACTGTGTAGTTTCCAACCTTAAATATTCATGGATACACTGCAATTTCCCAAAAAGAGATATTTGTTGTCATACAAATGTGTTCCTTTGCACCGAGTAAGCGGTAAGTATAAGATTTCTGAACAAATGTAACATAGTGAAACAAACTATGGTTAAAAAACAATGTCACTAATACTATAGTTATGTCTTCTTAAACTCAGCAAACCCTAACTTCATACTAAGAAGTGAAAAGTTTAGGAGGGTCTACCATTGGTTCAAACTGTTGGATTTTTTGTTTTTTTTTTTAAGGAAGATTAGCCCTGAGCTAACTGCTGCCAGTCCTCTTCTTTTTGCTGAGGAAGACTGGCCCTGAGCTAACACCCATGCCCATCTTCCTCCACTTTATATGTGGGACGCCTACCACAGCATGGCTTGCCAAGCAGTGCCATGCCCGCACCCGGGATCCGAACCAGCGAACCCTGGGTCGCCGAAGCAGAATGTGCACACTTAACCGCTGCGCCACCGGGCCGGCCCCCAAACTGTCACATTTTGAGGGTAAAAGGGGTTTTATCAACAATTATATCAGAGCAACTGGAGTAAATGGGGACAGTCCTGGGCAAACTGAGCAGACTATTTGTGAGGGCAACTCTCTTGATGCAAATTTCTTTCTGCACATTATTAGTTGCAACCAATGTATATTTGCACACCCAAGTCAGAATCATGGAAGTATCCAAACTGTTGTCATTTTGTAAACAAAACAGAAATAGTCAAGCATATAACAAGAAATCCAAGATTCTCCAATTTTGTAAATTAAGAGAGAAGGGCAAAAATGAAAAAGACTTTTATTTTAATGTATTATTGTTGGTAGATGAAGGAAGAAAGCACTAAATAAATACAAGCCTAGTAAAAATAAACACTGTTATTATTACTAGCACCACTCCAACGTCTATCACCTCTACCATGTACTAGAATGTGTTATATGCGTCACAAACATTATCTCCTGTAATTATTAGAAAAATTATGTAAGCAAACTGTATTATCCATAGTTTACCTAAGAAGAAACTGAGGCTCAGAGAGATTAAGTAACTTTCTAATTTCTGCTTAGAAAGGGCACAATTGAGATTTGAAACTAAGTTATTCATTTTTTCTCTAAAGAGCATGCTCTTTACTAAAATGGCCAAAGAAAAAAATCTTGGTATCGTAAGTGACAGTTGAGTCATGTACTCAAATGAATTACCATTAATGTTATTAAATGTGATATTTGATCTATGATTAAAAGCAGGCAACATGCTTTAGTACTAAGGTCATTAGTTGGGGAATCAAAATATAAAAACCTACTTCCGGTCCTTAGACTATTTGTGTGGTGTTAGGCAAGTCCCTGGTACTCTCTGGGCTCAGTTTCCTTATCTAGAAAATGAGTTAATTCACTCAGTACACACTTATTGAGCTTATTTTATTTAATGCAAGTTCTCATTTCTAGTGTTGTGAGGAACTCAGAAATGAATGAAGTATGAATCCAAGTCTATATTAAATTGCATTTGAAATAGCTGTGACTTCTACATACTTATTTGAGGAGTTTAGATGGATGAAATAACATTTTTTAAATCTGCAAATTCTGGAAATCAAATTCTAACTTAGAAAAGACATTTCTTGAGTACTTAAAATCTGTCATATATTATCTAATTAAATCATTATAAATAGCTTGTGAAATAGCTATCATTAGCTCTATTTTGTAGATGAGGAAACCAAGGCTCAGAGATTAAATTACTTTCTCAAGGTAACAAAACTTGGAAGAAGTAAAATCAGAAGTCAAATTTAGATCTATCTTTTTCTTTTCTCTTTTTCCTTTTTGTTTTTTGAGGGAGATTGTCCCTGAGCTAACATCTATGCCCATCTTCCTCCACTTTATATGTGGCACACTTGTCACAGCATGGCGACGTCCATACCCGGGATCTGAACTGGCAAACTCCACGCTGCCAAAGCGGAACGTGCAAACTTAACCGCTGTGCCATTGGGCTGGCCCCAGATTTATATCTATCTTAATCCCAAATCTATGTTTTCCATTCATTCATTTATTTATTTATTAAACCAATATTTGTTGAGTGCATAATATTGTGCCAGACATTGTGCTAAACACTTAGAAAAGAGATCAGATCTCTACCCAGATGGAACTTACAGTCAATTGGGGAAATCGCACATTAAACAAACACACATAGTAAATATAGCAATATAAATTGTTAAAAGTTTATGAAGGAAAATCACAGGGTTCTATGAGAATGAATAAGAGGGAGAATAACTTAGACTGAGTGGCCAAGAAATGAAGCACAAGGAAGAACTTAAGCTCTGAAATAAGCTAGATTTCAGTGCTGGCCTCATTTCAGCCTTCTGACAGTGACAATTAATTTAAGCTAAACTCTGTAGAGTATGGTCGATTCAATGACATTAGGCCAATGGTAAGATTTAGGAAATGAAGCTATGTTTATATTAGCATATACTCTCCTACCTGTGCCTTGACAGGCAACATAATTGATATGTGAAAGTGCTTTGGATAATAATGGAAAGTGCTTCAGTGTTAGAGGGGTGGGGGAAGGGAGGAAAAAGAAGGGCATAATTCAAGGTAGTCAATTTACTCATTGACGTCTCCTGCTCTCTATAGCTTCAGAGCCAGAAATTGCTATCTTCACTTTGTGTGATGAATTGTTATTTTCCGCATATGGGATTTAGTTTTCTCCTTCTCCCATCGTCTTTGCAAATCTCCTTGCCTCATAGCAGGGTTCTGAGGGTTAATCATTTATTTAGTGTGTAGAAAAGTACTTTGGGCATCTCAGAAGAAATACCTTATATAGAGAATAAATAATACAACAATAACAAGCTGGTGAATTGTAGTTAGTGTGCATCTCTCATCTCAAATCCTGCCTGGACCCTACCAGTTATTCATCCATGGGTGGGCAGGGTGAATTACTGAGGTAAAGCACATAAGTTATTCCTGGCTCAGAGAGGAAGTCCAATGGATAACAGGAGAAAGGCTCATAGGAGTTCAGCTGAAAAGGGGAAGATAAACAGAACAGCAAGATAATCCAAAAAGTGGACTCGTAACTTTTTTGTTGTTAAAAAACATCTTTCTAGAACTTTCATAGGGGCTTTGCAAGGCATGTGGGTTCTATTTCTTTTTTATGAGTGCTGAAACTTCATCCTTAGTTTACTCTTAAATATGCGTTAGTGACCTGCTGAATGCCTTTCGAAAGATATAGTGCAAGCCGTTTTCTCCTCCAATGGGTTTACATTGCTATTTCCCAAATACAGATCCATAGACCAAAAAGGCATTCTTAGTCTACATAGACTGATACAAAATGAACTGTCCTCTTCCCCATCACACAATCTTTCTTTATCTGTGAGCAGGAAATTCTGTGACATGAGCATATAACCATATAAAATGGATGAATCATCCATGGAGACCAATCAGACGTGACCTAAATTCAGGTAGTGGCTTTGGGAGCCTCCACTCTACGCACAGCCCTGTTTTCTGATTCCATCCAGATTCCTCAGAAGCAAAGCTTATGGCAGTGGAACTGGCACTTTCACAAGGCAATTAATATGGCAGTGAAACCGGTGTGAACCCGAAGCTGCTTATAGCCACTCCTCTTGTGGAGATGCCTCTATTAAGCTGCCAATAGTCAGAGAAGGTCATTCACAATCTTGGAAGAGTGAGTTCAGTCAGTTTGCTTGCTTCCTTCTTAACTCTATGTAAGCTCAGCCCCACTGGGAAAGTAAAGACTTTGACGGAAGACAGAGAGAGAGGAGGGAAGAGGAGTTTTGGGAACAGGGGCAATTTGAGCAAGCGAACAGAAGGTCTAGCTCTTTTGAGTCTCTCTCGATATAATTAGACCTTCACCAAGAATTTGTAAAAAATAATTAGAGTCTGATCTAAAGGAAACGTAATTATAGGCCTTCTCCAGGCAGCAGAGAAGTTATATTGTAAGTGCTGGAGAGGGAAGTGCAAAACCCGCAATGACAACGTTGGTAGGGTCTGAAATTGTGTCTAGGATCAGCGTTGACATTTCCCACTAACCTGCAGACTAAACGGGAGAGCTTCACTCAAAACTCCCCACCTTCCCACCTCCAAATAAATAAAAGCCCCTCCACTTCTTCTGTAGTGGACTCTTCCTACATTTTTATTTAACTCTTGCCACACATCTTAGCACGGTCCCTCCAGCATCCTGCTCTGCAGAAAAAGAGTTGACACTAGGGCTGTGGGGAGAGAGGAGTGACTCATTTTCCGAACTCCTGGAACCTGAGCCGTCTGTGCTCAGAGAGGCAAACAAGCCATCATCATATTCAGGCTATCTGGTACCCAGGCTGCTCAGGGGTGTGGTCAAGGTGAACTGGGTGGCAACAGCAAAGAGCAGTTCTGAGGAGGATTTCTAATGCCCCTGGGAGTTGGGTGGGTTGCTCCTGAGAGGAGACCCAGCTGGGGAGAAATCTTGTGGAACAGGGTATAGATCTGCCAGAGGGCAGAGCTGAGGGTATTTGCTTTACGGCCAGGCGTCTGGAATGATTTGGGGGAGAGATGGGAATGAGAGGAAGTGACCCTTGTTTCCTGGCAAAGTGATATTGCATGTTCTCTGGGCACCAAGAGGAGAGGAGCATCTCCTCAGGCCCTCTTGCCTACAGAAGGTTGACTGTCGCTGGCTGACTCTACTCAGCAGTGAGGAGACTCACTCTCCGGAGCCTCCTAAGGCTTATGGACGACATCACATATAGACGACGTGTGACAATATGCTTTGAGATCTGTCGTATGTTTTTCGTGACAGTATGTTCTCCCGGCCCATCCCTTTGGGGCCGGAATGTGCTCTGCAAAAGGCTTCGCCCGGGCATAGAAGTCTAGGTGCTCCTCCATCCATCACCTCCCACTTTTCTAAAGCCCACTTCTCTCCATGTGCTCTAGCCAGCCATAAAATCATTGGATTGGATTCTCTCTCATGATACAAAGTTATTAATTCTACCCTCCCCTTTCAGCTAGAAAAGAAAGTAGCTTACTGTTCAATAGATTAAGTAAATGTGTACTTGTGGAAGGGGCGATTCTAACATTTGTCAGTTGGAGAAATCAATAATCCAAATATTAGCAGGCCTCATATCCTCCTAAGAGCCTCATGTTCAATACTCCTTACTCCAGAAAAACTTTCATTTCCTTTCGTGAGAAATCTCCATGTGTAAGGAATATAGATCCCTTGCCTGAAGCAATGACTACATGATTCTGTAAACTAAATAGTATGTAGTTGTGTGAAATAACTTTAATTTTCAATATTAAAAAATATTGGTTTTTAATTGTGCTGTTAACTCTTTACCATCAAACATTGTTGCTTATTTATTCAATCATTTAAAACAATGGATTGGTGGGTAAGCAATTATTTCAGTATGATGTAATATTCAACCTTTTTGCTCATGCAGATTCCAGCAACATATCGGGAATGGAGTGTCCAAGAAAATCAGATCAAAACTTCATGAAAGTATATAAGGAAAGAATTTATTTCTTTATTCTCTGGACATTTCCTTTGAGTCTTTGAAGTAAATTTAGTGAATGTATTATGTTAATGGGGTTGCGCAAACTTTAAGTGTAATTGTCATAGTGTTGATCACCAGTTTGCTGTCATTTTCTGTTCTTGGTTCGAGTTACTTGTCGAGAACGAATAGACCTCTAATGAATCCCTGTTCTTTGCAGGCCGTTTTAGAATCTCAAAGTGCTTTCATAGACCTAATCTTTTTGTTCTTGGGAAGAACCCTCTTAGGTAGATAGAACAGCTAAATAAAGCAATTATAATCATTCCCATTTTATAGCTGAGGAAATTGAGACCCAGAGATGAAAGGATAGGCAGACTAAACAAAAGACAAGTGTTACCTTTCCCAGATTATTTTGAGCATAATTCAAATGTCTTGTTTTCTTCTTCTTTTCTTGTCAATAGTTAATAGGCACCATTTGAAACAAAGCTTATTTTTGCCATTGTTGAAAAAAATAATTTTGTAACATTTCTGACCTATTCAGATCCTGGGTTTGACTCATTTCCAGCTTGGGCCCTGCCTTCTCCATCCGATCTCTCTAAGTACACAATTCTTATCAATTTGTACTTCAGTTGCTGTCACATGTTCCCCAGTGAGGCGTCAACCTTCTGACCACAAATTTCAAAATAACTTTAGAAAACAATGATAAAAAGTAGATTTTTCTACCGGAACTAATAGGTCTTCCTGGGCAATTCCTTCCATATTTTTGCACAGGGTATGCTGTTCATAAATAATGTCAGAAGTGGGGCTTCGCTCCTTCAGTAAGGTGGTCATTTAATGTAAGTAAATCCACATTAAATATTGAAGATCAGAAAAAAGCAGCCTCTTCAAAGAGGTCACATTTAAGTGAAGACGAAAACAATGTGTGAGGAGAGGACCAGCCTGGTGCTGGGTGGCACAGAGTTAATGGCTCATAGAGAGCATATACATGTTTTTTAAAGATGTTTTATTGCTTACAAAAGGAAGTAGTCTTGAGAGACTGGATACATAAACTGGCTCCAGCCAGCTGCGGCTGTCGGACTAGGAAGGATCCTGTTCAATTAGTGTTGTAAAATAAAATACTTTGTAAAGGAAATAAACACGATGCGAGCTAAGATTCATGCTTTCAAATATACACAAGGTTTGAATTTTTAATTAGGGCTGCTAATTACAGTCATCAGAAAGCAGAACAGAATAGATTTTACCTTACATTTAGCAGACAAGCCTTCAACCCCAGTGTATTTTTCAATTTCATTAATATTTTATGAAAATGGCCCTTGTAGCTTCAGCCTATTCTAGTCTCCTACAAAACTGCCCCACATTATGGATGCCAATGCCTTTAAGCCATGTGCATTAGTGTGATGACAAAATGCAAAACAGCGTCTTGTCAACCATTGCATCAATTGATTCTATTAGATAGTGTAAAAACAGTTGGGTGTGAGTTATAATCTCAGTGACACTAATGATGAAGCAAGACACTGGCTGAGGACAGCCATTAGCTATAAGCCAGAAATTAATGATTCTAATATTTTTGAGCAAATTAACCTTAATGAACTGGCCTTGCAAATACTGTATTATCTACAGATAAGTCAGTGAGTGGAACAACACCGTTATGTGTACACATGGTAAATATATACGAGCATGGAGAATAAACAAACACAAAATCCATATGTAGGTGTTTCATAGTCTTACCCACCTCCCATCTCCCATCTACCCATCTGTCATGCCTGTTTGTACCTCAAATACAGTACAGATACAGCTAGTCATTACCCCGATTATGATGTAATTGGTAGTGATTTAATATTTCATAAAACTGCCTATAACATAGCAGAAGCATAAATAAAACATTCTCCCAAAGTTACAGGATAACTGATAGCCAGAAAATAAAATTTTTATATTTAGTATGCAAAGGACTTTCCTAAATGTAGACTGCATCCTTTTGTAAAATAATCACTTTTTCCATTATTGTGAAGAATATCATCTCTCCTCCATATTTGTTCATCTATTTTGTTAGGTTTGGAGTTTTCTAAATTGGGTTTTCAGAAAAGGTCACACCTGTGGTACTCGTTGGAATGAGGCATAAATTTACTCTTTGTAAATACTTTGGAAAAGTTCATTGCAGTGACCTCAAACTATACATTGATGGGATAGCTTTGAAAAGTAAAATAAAATAAAGACAGGAGCACTTTAGTTAATTTCTACACAAGAGCAAAAAGCTGTATAATATAATTTTGACCCATTCTTGCATTCCCTGTAATTGTCAGTGTGCCAAAATGAATGGAATTCAGTTAGCTGTAATAAATTTGACAGACAACTCAAATAGACCACCCTGAGATAGTTCACTGTCGAATTCAACTATAGCTTAAAAAAAAATTTAATGGTATTTTAACAGTGGTTTTGGTAAGAGAGTTCCCTGTATATTTCCTCCACACAACGTGACTTCACTGTTTTCACTGTTTATCCCAAAAGCTGCTTTCATATAACCACACGTTTCATCACAAAGGATCTCTACTTTTTTTTTTTTAAGAGTTCAGTACCTACTCAAATCTGTGGTCCAAAATCCTGGAAACCCATTCACAAATACTGTACGAAATTCAAGTGGCTAATTTAAAGAAGAGGAAACAAAAGCCAGGCACTTGCCAACAACAGTTTGTTGGCTTAACTTTGACTTGCTTTCCTGGGAAGGAAGAAAACAGAATTTTCAATGTGAACTGTCAGCCCTAGTTATGACAGAAGCTCACTAGCGAGAGATGCAGAGTTTCCCTTCCATTGGCAGAGAGAAGCGAAGAAAACTTCCAAACAGAATTCTTTCAAGCTTCCTCTACAACTCCACTTAAATAATTTACTTTTTATTTTTTCTCAGACTATTCTTTTTAAAGTTGGCTGACATGTGCGTTGACAAGCGCGCTTTACTGCACAAGATGAGTCGTGTATTTGGAAAGGAAAAAAGTCACGAAAATTCCTCCAACTCTGAGAATAAGGGAACACCTATATTTACTTTGGGGAAATACAGTTAGCCCACGGTCCGTCTTAAGCTAAGGGGAGCGAAATATAAATTAGTGTAAGTAAAATAGCTGCTTCTGAGGCAGGTTGTTTACTAATTTAAAAACCAAACCAGTGGCTATGTACCTAATTTGGCAAACTAATTGGCCATAGAACTGTTAGATTTAAGCAGAAAGGTCTTAAATCTGTTCATTAGAACATGCGGTTATTTAATCCATGGAAACTTAACTTTAAAATTCATCCTTTTAAAGTTCCGACAGTTACTGGAGAGAGTAGTGGATGAATAAAATGATGTGGAAATAAGGGCTTAAGTGCAGCCGCTGATATTCTAGATCCTTAGTTTCATACTTCAATATTTATGATGATGCTTAGTGACTAAAATAGAAGGTGGAAGGAAAGCAGGCTATTTAGGTCATTCACATACATTTGGATTATAAATGGAATGATTGGCCTGTGCCGCTAAAGACCTTTACTTTGAAATAATACAAAAGACTCTTTCCTACTTATCCTACAGTTTTTTGCTAATGCTGTCGGGTCCATTCAAACTCCTAGCAACCCTATGTATAGCAGAGTGGAACCCTGACCGGTCTTTTTGCACCATCCTCTCACTTCCGGTACTATCTCAGACAATGCTTCACCGCTATTCGTAGGGTTTTCATGGCCAATTTTTTGGAAGGTGGGTGGCCAGTTCCTTTTTCCTAGTCTCTTAGTCTGGAAGCTCCACTGAACCCTGTCCATTATGGGTGACTCTGCTGATATTTGAAATGCCAATGGTGTAGCTTTCAGCATCACAGCAACACACAGCCGCCAGAGTATGACAACCGACAGATGGATGCTGTGGTTCCCTGACCGGAAAACGAACCTGGGACTCAGTGGTGAGAGCGCTGAATCTTAACCACCAGACCAACAGGGCTGGCTTCTCCTACTTCTAAAAGGATCAAAATCAACTTCTTTTCAGAAAAGAACATTTTCTGGATTAGTAAAACAAGATTGTGTTTTCTGAATAGTAATAAAATATTCTTTCAATAAAAAAATCATTTCTACCCCTGAAATGTTTTTATGTGGCACCTTTTAAAATGCTTCATAGAATTCTACCTGGTATGTAATTTTGTATTATATAGAATTTATTTTGTACAATAACATATTATTAAAGATGCCTTTAAATTCTCCTTCATAACATCTTTCTCCTTTATCAATCTTTTCATTGTTACTAAGAGGAAAAACCTGACGTAGAGGATGGCGCTTGGTTATAGCTGTCTGACATTAACCACTTCTATGTATAAGGTCTTCACTATCGGACAGAAACATAGAACATAGTAGTGTATTTACTACCAGACCTGAAGCTATATTCAGACTAAAGCAACAAGCTATATAACTGTTGTAGAGTAAATCGTTCTGAATAATACTTTCATGCTGCAATGGACAATGTTCCTAGAATTATTTTGAGATTATGATAAATAATGAGCCTCAGCAAGGCCATGTTTTTCCCTAAAGACTTATAAAGCATTTTACTTATAGCAACATATATTTTCAAATTTATGGTTATAGGTATTTTGGAATCTAGGTGCAAATAGTTGGTGGAAAATCTTGATCAGCTATTACTCCAAATGAAAGGTATAGGTAATTTTAGGTAATTCAAAATTTGACATAAGCTTCTATCAAACATACACTTTTTAAAAAAAAATTTTGGTGGTTTATAATCTCCATCTATGTAATAAACTCAAAGTGATTACTTTTTATATCTACTTCAATATTCATTTATTCATTCATATGTTCCTTCTTTCATGTATTTTTATCACGTGCGTGAATTAAGCATCTAAATCTGTGCTGTCCTGCAGCCACTTATTTCTTGAGCACTTGAACTGTGACTAGTCTGAATTGAGATTTGCTATAACTGAAAAACAAAATCAGACTTTTCATTAATTTAAAATTTAGTTTTAAAATCAATTATATGTTGAAATAATAATATTTTGGACCTATCATGTTAAATAAAATATATTATTAAAAATAATTTCACCTGTTCCTTTTCTGTATATGACTGCTAGAAAATGTAAAAGTTACATATGTGTCATATATGTGTTCTTTCTTATGTGTGTAGTAAGCACTGTAATAAGCTCTAGAGATTCTAAGATGAAAATAGCTGTGACCTGGCCTTCAGGAAGTTTAGTTTAGCCCTAACATGAAATGTCTGGAGTAAAAAATCCAACTGTATTATTTCCCTGTGGCTTGGCATGCAAAGCAAATGCCTTTTTTTTTTTTTTATTGCTCTTTCTGTTGAATCAGTATTCCTAATACGTAAAAGTCATTTAATACTAGCAATATTCTACAAAATTCCATTTTTGTCAGATTATCTTAGCACTGGGTTTGGATAACTCGGATGCTAAGTCAGGTTGGCCTGTTACACTAACCTCATACTTCAGGAAGACTCTAGTCACTATTAGGACCTCAGACTCTTGGGGAGGTTGAGCCTGCTGCCAAACCATGGGGCCATGCATCTGGAGCTGGTTGCACAGTCATGGTTGCTCTTGCATTTGGCATTCAACATCCTCACTCCGCTTAAGGTCAATGACAAGGCTGTTCTGGGACAGGGTAAGCTCAGTTGTCTGGGAACAGAGTTTTTTTGTATGTAAACTAATTGGCCTGTACAGGGATTTTAACTGTAATTTTGGCCTCATTAGCACCATACTTCCATTATTACTGATCTGACTCAAATCACTAATAATAAAGTATGTCCTCCTTGGAAAAGATATATCACATGGAGAGCTCTCACTCCCTCAAAGTGAGAGTACCTCACTCATGCTGTATCATGACATTGCTGGGCCACATTAATTATTTTCTAGAACCATGAAGAGCAATTTAGCTTACCAAGCAACAGCTTTATTTCTGCCATAGCCAGATGATCTCTTTTTCCTCAAAATGAAATATTTCAATTATTATAAGAAGTTTCTTTTTTTATTCACGTTTTCCTTGGAAAAGCTTTTTTTAAAGTCAATTAATTTATGTTTGTACATTACAAAACTTAATTTCAAAGAGGGTTAAAGGAATTTTTGATATCCCAACAATGACATTGTCTTTATGACACTTCCAAGATGTTTTGCCTGTGGGAAAAAAGGTGAAGTTAATACTTGGTAGTCATTAAGCTCAGTGCAGTCTTGTTAGGATAGACAAATGCATTTGCTCACTGTTATACTCCCCCGTCTATGCTCCCCTGCTTACCGCTTGATTGGATAATGGTAGGGATTGACTGACAAGTGTGACAAAGGCCACAGGGCCATCTCTTTTAGACGGGAATTGATGGCTCTGTAAATATAGTCCTTCACCTTCAATACCTTTAAACACCCAACGATTAACCTCCAGTATCTCAGATTTGCTTCTATTCTTATTAATTCCTCCTTTACAACTGACTTCAGTTCCCCAAAGAAACGAGTACTGACTGCAAACATTTTCCCGGTTCAGATGGTCAATTCAAAGATTATTTTCTGTAAACTTTTGATTAAGGATGCTAATATTATATTTTACTAAAACATGTACTTGGGTCTATGGTTTCATAGTAGATAGTCAATTCTCTCACACCTCTGACGTAAAATCAACCTAGCATGTTTTGTCTTTCACAAATATCATTATTAAGAATCATTGTTATAATATTAACTAGAAGAAGAAAATAATATTACGCCCACAATTTATTCTTCCTCCCTTAGTTTATGCAATAATACGTTATTTATTCCAGATCATCTTCTAGTGAACTCAAATAATCTCCTTTGAAGGAATTTTATCACAATGCTAGATAGGATGAGATTTAATTTATCAGGACGAAATTTTTTTATCAATATGTCTGATGTCAAATGTATAAAAATTAAACACTGTATCTTCATTTTTATATGTTGTTCCATTATAACAAAAAATGGTCGAGTTAGCCACTTTTCAAAGACAGACAAAGCAAAGTATTCGCTGAAATCTTTAGTTAAAACATGAAAAAGCCCCTGCAAGTATCTTTTATATTCTAGTTAGAATAACATTTATAAGATAATTATTTTAGGGGCCAGTCTGGTGGCGCAGCAGTTAAGTGCGCACGTTCCACTCCGGCGGCCTGGGGTTTACTGGTTTGGATCCTGAGTTCGGACATGGCACTGCTTGGCAAGCTGTGCCGTGGTAGGCGAACCACATACAAAGTGGAGGAAGATGGGCACGGATGTTAGCTCACGGCCAGCCCTCCTCAGCAAAAAGAGGAGGATTGGCAGCAGATGTTAGCTCAGGGCTAATCTTCCTCAAAAAAATAAAAAATTAAGATAATTATTTTAGAAAACCGGATTATCTAGAATTTCTACATTTGTCTTCAATCAAATCAAAAGCAATTCTACTTTAAAGATCTTTTTAGTCACTTAAAAATGAAAAATAAAAGTTTTTAGGTATGTATAAAAATAAATGGGTTATATGAAAGCTATATCAGATGCATCTTGGGAATATTTTACCGTTTAAATAAACTTACGTTTGTATATAACAGCACTTTAACAATAAATAAAACATGAAGACAGCAAGGTTAGGTTGAAAATCATCATGTAAACCATTATGCTGTTTGGGTGGTTAATAGAAGTAGAATTCTAATAACTTAATTACAACGATACGAAAACTTAATTAGAAAGTAAGTTAAATTAATCACATGAATTCACAAGCACTTAATATTGTAGTTATCACTTGGTGCATTAAGAATGAAGTTACTAATATTTTCTACTGTTAATACATGGTTAATTAATGATTAAACAGTGTTTTAGTGGTCACTCGTTAATGATTTATTACAGTTACTTAAACAGTTTCCCACACAGAGTGCCTTAAATAGACATTTAAAGATTACTTTCCAGATTTACCTTCTTTCTGCTGTCTTAGTTACTGCATTTTCTATCGTATTATTCTGATCACCTTTCAACTATGAATATCAAATATCTTAATTACTTGGTCATTAAGATCTAATCCATTGGCTTGTACGAATTTGACCAATAGAGTTGAATATGAAAAGGGGCACAGATCTTCCTGCTTCAGTCCAGCTCTCCTCTCCTCCCCATGGAGATGTGTTCTTAAACTGTGAGTGCAAGAAGGGACTGCAGGACATTCAACCCACCTAATCCAACTGGCAACCCATCTCAGCATCTGCACCCTGTTCCAGCACCTATATTGCCCTCACGTTGATGACAGGTCTGGCTGAGAAGAACATTCTGTGTAGGTTTGTTTAGGTAGCAAGATCTTCTCTCTTGGTGACAGTTATGCGATTATAGAGTCCTTCTCTTGGTCATGTGGCCCGATGCCCAGGTCTAGGTAATCTGTGTACTGCCAGGCATTCCGGCAGTGAGAGTGGGATCCCTCACTGTGCCGTTCATTTAGAGATGGCCCATACCGTGAGATGTAACAGGGAGGAACTTGTACTTGCTGGGAACTGATTCTTTATCACAAATGTGCTTGTCATTGCTTCTGAATTTGCCTAGAGTCTCCCAGAATGCAATTATATCTTCTGATATGTACCTGACAAGCAGATTGACGTGTTTTTCTCCCATTTTGGAAAACTACATGGAAATAGCTTCTGGGGTGTGACATTGCAATCTTAATGCTTGTCTTTATATATCTATTTGTCCTTATCAGGGGATTCTGTGGCTGCTAGGAGACTGTGTTTAGTTGACTTAGAAATGACAGTAATGCTCTGGAAATGGCTTTTCTTTTCTGAAAAATGACGGGTATGCAATAGGGGTGAAACTACTAAAATTAACTCCCTCTCCTCCCTACCTTTCAAAAAATAGAGCTTTAAAATATAGACTGTCAGAGGCAATGCACTTGTTTTACATTTGCTAAGGAAAGACAGAAAAATCTAATTCTTATCACAATGGCCTTAAAAATATTGATAAACTTTATCTGATGGAAATGCGACCATATTCCTGTACTATGAACCATTTTGCAATTAGCTGCTGAATATCCAACTCTAAATAAAATCCATGTCATTTTTCAACTTCATTTTATGTCTATTCTTTTTTTTTTTTCCAGTGAGGAAGATTAACCCTGAGCTAACATCTGTGCCAATCTTCCTCTATTTTGTATGTGGGACGCCGCCACAGCATGGCTTGATGAGCAGTGTGTAGGTCCGTGCCCAGGATCCAAACCTGCAAATCCCAGGCTGCTGAAGCAGAGCATGCAAACTTAACCACTATGCCACCAGGCTGGCCGCCTGTTCTTTTTTTAAAAAAAAAATTAATTTACTGTAAGTTCAAGGTAATGTGACACTTCTAGATTTCCAGGAAGAGAGACAACACAAAACTTATATGCCAAATTTGAATGGAGAAGCCAATATATTATAGGATGGTTTCTGTTCTCCGTGGAGAAAAAAATGATAGAGGTAGAATTGAAGATAGTCCCAAAAAGAGGGGGAAAATGAGATTAAAAATTGCTGACTAATGCTGTTTATTAATTGCAATCCCAATTTATAAAGGCTGATCCCAGTTACATATTTGGGTCAAGAGACAACAATTTTAGAATTGTAAAATGTTGTCATGTAGATTATACATGTGCACATATAGAGAGAGAAACTAATAAGAATTACATATTTAGTTATATGTGATAAAACAAAAAAGTTTATTTTGATGTACATTTCTGGAAAATGTTAGGAAAGAGTCACATTTATCTTTACAATTTAAGTGTTGTTTGGGGTTAAGATTTCAAAATCGTTTGAGTAGCACCCATTGCCAGCAAAGTTTTGCCAGAGGTAACTTTTTTTATATAAAACTTTTTTTTTTTGCATCTTATTAACTGTCAACCTCTGATGAGGTAGGAATTGAACATTTGGAAACTTAAAGAACTATATTGAAGGACAGAGAAGGAGAATGGAGGTAAAAGCAAGGGCTGCTTAAATGTTTTGCACATTTTATATCAGCCTAAAGCAAATGAGTGTTAGTCTGTGATAACTTTTGAAGGTCAATTTAGATATCTTTATTTTGTCACACCAGTGGATGTTTCCATTATGCACTGAGATGGCCTCTGGAGTTGTAGAATCAGTTTTCATTCCTTCACTCACTCATTCACCGATTTTTGTTGGGTAATCTGCTATGTGACAGGCACTGGACTGAGCAAGGACAGGGAAATCAATTTGGAAATGAAACCAACAGTCTCAAGAGAAGTGGCAATATTGTGGCATTCTAGACAAAGTTGACATAACTCAGGAGCACAACAAAATATCAGTAGCCAAATGCTTCCTTATATTTTTCTTCTTTTTTGTTGCTGTAATAATCTACAGTTCATCTGATAAAAGTTATTTTAGATATTGGCAGGCCCAATATCCAGAGCAACTTTGTGTAGTGGCCCCTTCCTCTACGTAGAGGCCAGCCGAGGATAAATCCTCTACAGTAACCTCAGAGACATGAAGTTCTCTGTGGTTCAGGTACAAAAGTGGCCTACGGTTCTAGGAGATACAGGTCTCTATCTTAGAAACAAAGAAGCCTCATCTTTAGTTTCAAATATCCTGTCCATTTTTGTATTGCTTCCTGTAGAACTAAGCTACTGCATGTTTGTGTGAGGGTCCTCTTCTTTGGGAAGAAACAATACCCTTGACTGTTATCTTTAGAAGGATAAACCATGGCCAAGTGACCAGGTATGATCAAAGAGAAAGGGTTGCAGCAACATGTTGCTTAGGCTCTTATTTGCCTTTAGTCTGAGAGGAAAAACAAGACAGCTCTACAAGGTGAGCTCGGGGTCAAATTATGTCCTCAATACTAACTAGGTGGGTACAAATCAAGATTTTTTAACCTATAGTCCTGGGAGCTATATAAATAGGATTTAGGTAATCTGTAGACCCTGTTTTACTGTATGCAAAATTTTTAGCACATTTTTCAAGAAAGTGTCTATAGCTTTCATCAGATTTTAAAGGGTGCATCTCCCCAAAATTAAGAACCACTATCTTCAATAAATTACTTGGGTGACAATACTATTGCATCAAGATGTACTTCTCTTAATTCTAGAATTTCAAGCTTTTTCTATGAAACAGTTTCTTTCAAGTCAAGAATGACTATGCGAAATCCAGTCAAGATCTGCTGTAATCTGACGAAGCTGAGGAGAATGGAGAGCTGACTTTCATTACTCTAGGTTACACACGATCATTTCCATATCTGCTCTAGCCTTGATGTGTAGACTAGGCCAGAAAGTATTTCCCATTGAGGGACAAGAAAAGAAAGTTTACAAAGAATCCTGTTTTGGTATGCTGGTAAGCTCCAGAACCTAAAATAATTTCTTTGGTTTTATTTATGTACTTGTCATAGACTTTTATATCACTTTCCAACCTTAGCACAGTTTTAATTTTTCTTGGGCAACTGGTCATGAAAGAGTTTCCATTTCAAGTAGAGGTAAAATAACTTTATTTCTATCTCTCTCAATTATGGAAATCTGTCGTTTGTTCTTCTATCAGCATATTTTTGTGACCTCACCCTTGCTACTTGAAAACTTCGCACAGCAATATTTTATTCTATCCCAAAGGCACCATATGTCACCTTCCACCCTCCTAAGATAGACACCAGGTGTCAGAAAATGGCAGGCTCTCAGTAGCTAAGGTTGAAGGAAATAGTCCTTGGCATGTCTAAATGCACTTTAAGAAAAAAAAGTTTTTCTATGAATAAAAGATGTGGAAAAGTCAGTCATGCTAAGATATCATTTTTAAGCACATAATCGTTAGGATCAATCAAAGTTTTCCTATAAGAGTGAGGTACTTTGATCTTATTTAATAGGGGATCTTCTATACAAATTAATAGATCCAAACTGATTAAAACTGTATGTATATAAAAAACAACAAACAAGCAAGCAAAACACTCCACAACCAATGTACTATCACTTTTTGGGCCAGATGTGATGGAATGTATTCATTCTGACATTGAGCTTGACAGGTGTGGTTATGTGTAAGCATTCTAGTGAAGAAAGGAGAAAGTATATTTATTCCAATCCAAATTATGTTCCTGGATAACATGGTGGTGACTGAATTTATCACATCCACTTATGGAATTTCCATGAAAGATATCAGATATAGGCAAAACCCTTGAATCACTTGTAGGTACAATATTTTAACATGGAAAGTCCAGATGGAACTTTTATAGTTTCACAAATAGCATGGCCCACAGTACTAGAATGCTAGGTCCGAATGCCAGATCTCTTTTGAGGCTACAGTTTAGAGCAAAACAGATTTATTAATAATCAATGCACTCATATGACCAAGAATGTTATCAGCTCGTCCAAGATGGAAAACAACAGGAAACTTAAGCCAAGACTCATTTTATTTTTGTCCTCCTTACTATATGCGTTGGAAAAGAACCCCATTGGCCCTTTTTTAGCTAGTAATATCTAATGCAGGAAGACAGGAATAAGCAGAGTAGAAAGCACCTGTCAGCTCTATTTCCCACTCTCCTTGATTAGCATGAAACATTAATAGGGCTTTCAGAAATTCTGGCCCGAAATGGGCTTTGCCTGAGAACGTGTCTGTCTTTACTGCACAAAAGCCACTGTCATTAAAAAAGGGCAGAGAACTAAAGAAGACTCTTTCTTGAAATTTATACCTTTTTTCCATACAATGACAAATTATTTTAATAATGGGAATCACACACACTGCCATTTGTATAATGTTTCCCATAAAATTCCCCCATTAACTTTGCTCCTTTACTTGACTCATCTCTTTTTTTAAAAGAATGACACACACAAAATGATACATCATGCCTTCTTACAAAGAATTGAAAATGAACATACAGTAATGGGTTAACACACATTTTAATAAAATTTTCATTGTTGTGCATTTTACTTTTCGATACTGAAAACCAGAGATGCTCCAGTAACCTCAGGCAATGCCTAAGGATAAAACAAATAGTATGGTGGTGACTATTTTCACCTACTTATTCTTCTACAGAAAAAAATCTTCATAAATACCAAAGAAAATCAGATTTGCACCCCCCAAAAAATTATACTCCGCCTTAATATCCTTTGCCACCTACCATCTATAACTATATACTAAAAATTAAGCCAAAAGATGCTTTTGGAATTTCTAGAAATTTTTTGAGGGTTTGGCGTGTTGTCAATTTTCATTAAAGGTGAGTGTCAGATTGATTTTGGTTGTCCAAAATGGCTACAAAAATCAAAAGACATAATGGGATTCAAGTAAGAAGGTCACAGATTGCAAAATACAGCTTTCAGTGTCAACCAGACTCATAATTTGATGTTTGAATTTTCAGATCTAGAAACTTTTGATTTGATTTGAGCACTTGTTATATTCATGTAGTCAGCTAGTTTACAAAGAAATATGCGTGTTATCGAACCTGCCTTTACATTAGATGAGTGTGTCAGCCAGCACACTCCAAGTTGTTGTATATGATTTCCTAAGAGGGCAAACACAGCGGAGAACTGCCCTAGGTGAAATGAAGTGTCTACCAGAATTTTATTAGAAAACAACACTTTGTGGAAAAATCATGCCAATCACTCCACTTTCACCATTCGGCTGTAACAGGGCAGTCCTATTCAAATGAGGCGCGAATTAAACGTGTTTCCAATTTCTTTCTGGTGATTCTGTGAGTGTGGAAGTCCTGCAGCATTTTTTAGGCAGATTCAGTAGGCACCAATGATAAGGAAAGTTAAATTTACTCCATATTTAGTTAAGAAAAGCTGTTATTTAAAATATACTTAGCTGATAATTAAAATATCGAACACTTTCTGTCCCATTAAGAAACACTTCTCTCAGTTCTCAGAGGGATGCTGCTGATAATATTGCTCTTAAAACAAGATGAGAAACAAGATCAAAAAGCAAGGTGGAAGGCAGTAAAAAAAAAAAAAACACTAAAAATATATTATCAAATAAAATTGCACAGCAAGTCTCAGTGAGCTGCTCGATGGTAGCAAACCCATAGAGACTATCAACCCACCCTGAAAGGTAACTTAAAACCTATAATATTTTTTTCCTTCCAATAAATGTTTCGCTGCCTGAATTAAAAACAATGAATGTAAAGGATACATATCTGATCTCTGTGTATTCTTTTAAAGCGAGTCTATGCTCAAGATACATAAAACACAGTCTGTAAAGCAAGACACACCTTTCATTGACACTGAAATTGACTTTCAGAGCTGGGACCCCGAGGAGGAACTATTCCAGTCATAAGTCTTGATGAGTCCCTGGGTGACATTACCTGGCGCCCTAATTGTCAGGAAGGCAAGTTAAGATTTTTCAACATAGCATTAAATCCCTCCCTGGTCCTATGGAGGCAGATGAAAACCTCATGTATTTGAAATACTAACATGAAAACTGGCTGTGAGTAATGGCCGAGGGACTTCAAATTATTAGTATAGAGGGGGAGGGAACTTTGAGCAGGTACATGCACATCTACCGCTAAATGCTAATCAATAGGTCTATAGAAACATAAAGCTTAATTCCAGAACTATTAATGTGGAGCAATAGAATAGAAGGAATAATGCATATTCACTGCCCAGGCTGCATTTTCTAGTAAAAATGCGTTGCACTCTGCGAGCTTGCCAATCTTTAATAGAAACTCATCAATTATTTGTGGGCAGGAGATTGAAATGGCTAATAGCTCAAATATATTCCTCCATTTCATTGCTTCAGTAGCTCTAAATTAATGCCTGTATTTTTTTTTCCTTAAATTAAGTTTTTTAAAAATATAAAATGGAAATGTGTGTTTTATTTTAGCATACATTTAGCATACAGGTAAATGAGCAAATATTTGTTATTGTCCCCTGACAGTTCAAAAAGAGAAGCAGATTTTTTTTTCAAGCAGATGAATGGCCAAAAAAGAAAGAAGGAAAGAAAAAACTACATTTTTACTTTTCGACAATAAAATCCTTATAGCAATACAGCTTAACTAAAATTTCATGAAATAAACCCAGCCTAGATAATGCTCAAAACTTACTTTGCTTCTTTCATATGACTGACATCACCTGATAACCTGTACAACACAAAGTATATATCAAAATATCGTGTAGCTGGAATGCAGAGCGTTCCCAATAAAACAAAGTCTACCCGATTCTACCTAATTAAAAATGAAGTTTCTCTGACATTAATAGGCAGTAAAGCAAATTTATAGGCAGACACAGAACATTTCAGTCAAAAAAGTTAGCCTACAACTTGAGAGAAGGCAGCTTTTGCCAATCACATGCCAAGAATCTACCCTCGCTGACCCCAGTCATCTCTCAGATAGCGGATACTGGCATTCTTTGCACATCAGAAATACGCCAGCAGAGACCATTCATGAGGGAAATAGGAAAGCAAGTCACATTTGAGCAGACAACAAATGCTCCCAAACCTTGACCCACTACATGCAACATTGAGTGAGCCGCGCACCCAGCACCCAGCACCGTGAGAAAGAACAGGCACTGCAGCTATTCTAACCTACCCCCTGTCCTGCTGCAGGATGCTCTATGCCCTGCACACAGCAGGCTTAAAAAAAATAAAAGGAGATTTGCATTATCATTATAAGCTAGTACCCGCACAACAGCACAGAACAGATGACACACTTACTGTAATGTCCCATGAAGCAAAGTTCCCATCTAGAGAGAGGCACTGTTTGCATTATTCCACTCCCTGAAAAAGGGTTAACCATTATGAAGAAACATTATGCCAGACATTAGCAGACAGCCTACTTAGAGATTACATTTTTCCATACATGATAAATCCTGGGTAAACCTGTTTTTCTTTTTAAACACCTTGCAGAGTGAAGCCTAGCACTGCATCTAGTTGCCAAAGCACAATCAATATGGAAGGAGCGGTATTTTATGATTGGAGAAGTTGTTGTGTTTTTGGTGGTGAAATTCATTATTTAGTATCTGAACCCTCAGCATTTCAGTATCATTTATTCATAAAGTCCCTTTTTGCCAGGAGGAAATGGATACAGCTGTAGAGAGAGAGAGAGAGTGCGTGAGAGAGAGGGAGAGAGAGAGAGAGAGGGAGAGCGAGTGAGACGGATTGATGATATTGATCAGGTACCATCTTGAAACAAAGGCTAGGTGCTCTATTTTAGTTGACAACTGTGACACATAAAAAACAAGCAAGAGAGGGGGAAGACTAGGGCCTTGAACATCACAGGCTTTAAAAAGCGTTTGAAGAAACCATTATGACAAGCAGGTCTAGGGAAGCTGCTGCAAAAATGTATTCAGAAGAGTCATTAAAAAATGATGCTTTGTTTGCCTTGTGAATATGAGGTTTCCAGCTCGCTGCAGTGCTCGCTGCTACAGAGGAAATGAGGAGGGCTGCGCACTGTAGTTACCTCGCTTTCTTTCTTGGGGGGTAGGAAATGGGAAACGGGGCAGGAAGGGATTATGGAAGGAGGATCCAGCATCTTTCCTTTAAGCCTAAACGGATTTCTCTGGATCATGATTCTCCAGGATTTTTCTCATCACCAATGGTTCTCCAAAAAGTTGATCATTTTTATGTCAGAGTTATTTCTCATGAAATAGTTGAATAATTTAAATACCTTCGGAGGAGTTAGCCAACATTACGGCTTCCTTGTATGGTTTTTAGTACAGAGACTGTAAGAAAGAAACATGATTTGAGCAGCATGCAGCTCCTGGCTTCAGATCACAGACAGTATTTCCTCCTGTCCAATCACCCACATGGATGTATGCTGTGGGGGTAATCGAAATTAGGCAGAGATTCATTATTTGCTCAATCTAAAAAGAAGCCTGGAGATCTGACTGCCTTCTAAATTCCAGGAGAGTATGTTCTTCTGCAGGTTTTGTGGGTATCTGTCCAGACATTTGTGTGTGTCTTAAAAAAGAAAAACATCCTGCAGGCTCTCCAAGTCAGCCCAGGGAGGGCCTTTTTTACAGTTCAGGTAAAAATAGTCTCACGGTAGATAGGATCATACTAGCTCTGATTGCTTGAGGGCAACCGGACCAAAGGAAGGCATTCCTCGTTGTCTTCTGAGGACCACCTGTCCTGGCAAGACCTAATAGTGGAGGCAAACCTTTGGTTACCCGGGATCTGAAATGGTTTTGCACAGTGCAACTTTCCCGGGAAGTAAGGTGACCAGGAAGGAGCGGGGAGGTCATTTCTTTCCTCTCCTCTTCAGCTACCTCATGGGTATTTGCCAAACTCAGAATGTGATTGTTATACACAAGTCTATCTTGTAAATTAACATCTCTGTGTGACCTCAGGAAAGTTCCTTAACTTCTCCGAATCTCAGTTCCTCATGTCTAAACTGAGAAAGAACATCTAACCCTTGTTGCCAGAACTAAATGAGATGTGTGTAAGTGTCTAGGATGGTGCTTTGCATAGAGTACTCATTCCATAAATATTGCCGCTGTGAATTCTTTGTACTAATACTAGTAAAGAAATCTCTTTTAATTGTTGCTCTTTAAAAAGGCAACTTTCTCCATATTGTTCTTCTATTTAAATAAAACCGTGTAGAAGAGGGAGATGGCTTGTCTGGCATTTAGTTCAGCAGCGGTGTGAAGAACGGGTCCCAGGAGGAGAATCAACAATAAGTAAAGACACTAAGATGGTGTCTAAACACACAAACAGTTTTTCTGGATTCTATTGTTTCTTCTTAAGCTGCATTCAGTAAAATAACAGGGATAATAAATAACCAGTTTGTCTGAAGTTTTCCTTCTGTTGTGATTTTTTTTCAAGATTGAAACACAATTTGAGTGAAATCTACAACATCATTACATCCATTTGTATTTATTTTCCAAGTTCCTAGAGTGTATTTCACTTCTTAGATCCAACCAACACTGGAATAGGATTGCAGACACTTTTTATCCTAATTTTTGAGATAAAGAAACCAAATTTCAGTGTACATGATTTTCTTATGGCAAAAATGAGTTAAGGTTAGAGCTCAGATGTTTAGTGCTTTTATGCTACTATATTCACCCATCCATCTACTCCCTCCATCTATGAAACAAGCATTGATTTGATCTTATTGTGAGTTAGACACTGAGTTATGCATTTATGGCAATATGAAAGCTAATTATAATTCTCAAGAATGCTACTAAATCCTAGAGATGGATGTTATCTCAAATGATTGCGTAATATATTTAGGTCTAAGACACCAAAGCGGCTGCTATATTTGTGCTCTCAATGATACTCAAGTGAGAAATGCTATCACTCGTTGATTTTTTTGAGGTTTCTGAAGGAGTTCTCTAAATAGCACCCCTCTTCCCTGAGCAAGTACTGGGCAGTCCTCACTCCATAAAATAAATGAGATTTATAATCTGAAGGAGTACAAGAGAAGTCATTCTCTCTGGGTGTCGACTCACTCCCAAGTGGAAGGGAAATGCAAATACAAAATTTACCAGTCGCTAAGTCACTAGGCTTGCCCAGATGCAGAGTAAGTGAAGGGATGCCAAGAGTGTAAAGAAAATCCATTCTAATGGAAAACGTAAGTGGGGAAGAGGGATTTCCCTTAAGAATAGTCAGGATCTGAGACTCCTAAAAACCAAATTCTAACAATTCCTAATGAAAAGTCATCATCTACCAAAATTCAATACCTGTTGAAACTTCTGGTTTTAGACGGCATGTTAAGTATATGGCAAATTCAGACCCTTCTCCAACAAGTCATAAAATGTGTGCTTAAAATTGAATTAATAAATATGCAACTATATGTGAAAACAGTAAGGGCAATTCTTGCTGAAGAATTGAGAGATTAGTATATCCCTAAAAGAAGAAAGTGGATATGAAGAGCCAGCAATAAACTAAGAGTGCAACCCTAGACAAAAGTCTTTCCCATAGAGATAGATGCCAATGTCTGAGAGGCTCAGAGGAGATATCTGTTGCAGAAGATTAGTGTGCAATGAGGAATCAGTTAACCTTTCAGGAGGGGCAACATCATGAAAGAATGATAAAAAATCCTAACAAATGAAAGAACTAGCACATATGTCATGGTATTAATAGAACAATTACAAGGAACTTTAAAGAAGTATGTTTCATACAGTTGAACAGATAAGGGAGTAAATTACATCCATAAAACAAAAACAATAAGGAAAAAATAGGCATATCTATGTATATAAAATATATAATTGCTGAAATAGCATTCAATAAATAGACTTCATAAAAATATTTGACAAGATTAAAATTAAGTGAAATGAAATGAAATCACAAAACAAAAAGTAATGATAGGCAAAATATGAAAAAAAAACTTAAGATAAATGTAAGAAACAATTAAAAGGCCCAAATATTAGAATTCCAGAGGACAGAACTGAAAGAAGAGAAGTGAAATATTTAAGTCAATAATAGCCAAAAGTTTCCTAAAACTAAAGAGATGCACATGTCCTGAGATTTGTAGCAAAAGATTCACATTATTTGTGTGACATGAGAACTCTCTAGAAGAAAGTTGACAATGGAAGTCACCAGACAGATACAAATCCTCTTTGGAGGACTAAACTTGAAACACAAGGCTTAAAGAATTCCCACAAATAAAATTCCAAGGAATATGATCTCACAATAAAAATTACAGAACACTTTAGGAAATAGATCACTATAAGTAACTCAATAGAAACCGTAAATTACTGAATTAGATCTGAAAAAAATTGCCAATACTGAAATTAATAGATTCAAAATATAAAATTAGCAAAATAATTTGTTTCAAAGTTAGAGAGTGGAATAAAAATATGGTGAAGACCTTATCAAAACTATTCAGGCAGTTTTGAAAATGAATGAAACTTAGGGAGTTGAAAAATAGATTAATTCTACTTAGAAGTTCAATGGATGGTGTCAAATTAGACACCATTCAAGAGAGAATAAGAGAACTAGATGATAGATCTGAAGGAATTACCCTAAAGTCATCAAAGAGATTTAAAGTGATAAAAATAAGAAAAAGAGTTAATAGGGAAGACAGTAAGGTCTTCCATTTGTCTAAATAGAGTTTCAGAAGGAAAGGAAAAATAAAGGATGAGGCAGAACTTTAGGAAAATAGTTTGGAATTTCCTCAAAATGTTAAAAACAAGATTTATTATATCATCAGCAGTTCCACTCCTAGGTATCTCCCTGAGAGAAATGAAGACAGGTGCCCACACAAAAATTTGGGCACAAATGTTCTTAGCAACATTTTTCATAGTACCCAAATAGGACAACCTGAATGTTCAACTGATGAATGGATAAACAAAATGTGATACACCTATATAATGGAATTTTATTTAGCAGTGAGTTCTGACACATGCTACAACATGGATAAACCATGTAAACATTCTAGTAACTGAAATAAGACAGTCACAAGGGTCTACATGTCATATGATACCATTTATATGAAATGTTCAGAATAGGAAAATCTAAAGAGACAGAAAGTAGATTATTGGTTGCCCAGGGCTGAAAGGGAGTTGGGGGGGGGGGGTTAAGGGGAAGATGATAAGGAGTGACTGCTAACAGGTATAAAGCTTCTTTCATACACTAAAAAATTTCTAAATTACTTATGGTTATGATTGCATAACTGTAAATATGTTAAAAACCATTGAATTGAACATTTCAAATGGGTGGGCTTTACAGTATGTAAATTATATCTCAGTGAAGATATAAAAAGAGAGTGAAGGAACATTTTAAAAAGTGGAACAGAGACAATAATTTAAAATAATAATGACTGAAAATTTTTTAAAATTAATGAAAGACATCAATCCTTAGATTTAAAAATTCTAATGAATCCCTAGCAGGATAAATAAAATTCAAAAAATCCACATTTAGACATATCAAAATGAAACAGCAGAACAAGAATGTTTCTTAACTTGGTTCATCTGCTGCTTCCTCATAATTAGATTCAAAATGTGGATTTTGAGGGAATATCCCAGAAATGATTCGAGCTCTTCTCACTGCATTCCATCAGGTGACACACAAGGTCAATTTGTCCCATCACTGGTGATGTCAACTTTGATCACTTCAGTAAAGTAGGCTCAGCTTAGTTTCTCCACTGAAAAAGTAACTATTTTTCCATTGGTAATAAGTATTTTGCAAGGAAGTAATCTGAGTAAATATCCCATTCTTCATCTAACCCTCATCCATTAGTTTTAGCCAAATGGTTACTTTCTAATTCCACCATTCCTTCTATATCTTTTAATGATATTCCATTGTAAGAAAGAGTTTTCTTATCTCCTAATGTATCTATTCTTTCATTTGTCTGTTTACATTAGGGTGGAATTATGGGTTTTTATTTTACTTAATAAGACATAATCCATTATTATTGTCGCATATTTGTCTATTAGAAGCCCTATAAGCTTTAGATGTATCATCATAATTCTTTTGTCACTTTCTTACTCTTTGTCGTGAAAAGATGTTAGGCTCACCTTATATGTTTACTGCCCAGCTCTGGGATCAGGCATTTTTCCAAAGATGCAAAGTTTCCTCATTGAAGAATGGTTGTTTAGAAATCAAGATCTGCACAGCAGGAGCACTCATTGCCAATGGGGTCTTGCAGGGGTTTTCCTAGGTCCATTCGGTGGACAGAATCAGGAAATATATGAATGTATACGTATACTCAAAATTACATTTATAGTTTGTCCTACATCTATCTCGGTATATTGAAAACCATCAGTTTATATCAGTTTCTCCAATTCCAGTCCAACATCATAGGGTTCATTCTGGTTTTCTCCTTTTTCATATTTGTAACTCCCTTCTGTGAGAATGAGAAACCTGGTTACCATTATCCTCAATATATGTAAATATTTTCTCAATATCTACGATAGTAGCCAGTCTCCTGACCCCAGCAGACCTGTAGTTCTACTTAATCATCCTCCTCTGGAAGGCTTTGACCCCAAACTGCCACCCTGCTCAAGTGGCTTCCTCTTGCAGGCTGTGTCTCTTGAGCCCACCCAGGAGGCTGCCTCATTCACTCATTTTCCTTTTACTGGACCCAATCTTCATCTAGTTGCCTTTCTCACTCAGGCCTATCTAGTGGATTTTTTTTAAAAGTTATTTTTCTGCATTAATAGAATAACTTTCAAATGTTCACAGATATCCAGGAAAAAAGGTAAAGCAGTGTGAGCTATTGGAAGCACAGTGGTGCCACCTTAATTTGGATCTTAAGTTTCCAATTATAATTGTAGTATACATCTAGGTAAAAGCTGTCCACCAGCCATTCCAATACATGGAAAGATAATATTGTAGAATACCAGTTCACACCATAAATGTGTCAAATACCCATTCTTTAGGTCCACTCTATATTGCATCTTGATTTTTTTTTTTTACGTATGTGAAAAGGCATATCTGTAAGTCTCAGCCAGAGTTAGCTACCTAATGATTAAAGAAGTATGAAATATTGCCTGCCAATTTATTTCTTAAATTGAATTTTGTAAAAATGATGACATTTATTCTTTAAAACAATATTGTAGACATGAGACAGTTAAGAAATTTCATAATGAATTAAATTGGATAGGATAGAAGGGCAATGCAGATACTTTCCAGAACAGTGTAGGTCACAGCTTTAGAATATCAGCTTAGATCTTTCAAAAATTGTGAAAAAAAGTGATATAAATTTCAGCTTCTTTTTCAAATGTCTTAAAATTCCTGTAAAATTTTTTGTTCCAAGATTAAACATTTAGCTGCAGTAGAGAAAAGATATTGGATACATAACCAAAGGTAGGAAACCCCTACTTTACATAACAAAATTCTCTTCTAATGCGTTTTCCCCCAATGTCTTGGTTGGCTGAGTTCAGATTCCCTTTGAGAGACCTAAAACTGTAAAAGAAAGCATCGTTTTCATCCGGGGATGGTATTTGGGTCTGATTTCAGTTACAAGCCTCTTCCAGAGCTACAGCCAGACCCTGATCCAGAAAAGTCCTCCAGAGGCCCTCTTCATCATACATCATCAGGTTCTCTTCTTTGATAAAGGGTCAGTCCTTGGAGAGAGGATCATTTTGGGTTTGCTTTGAGGCAAGACAGACAATAGCTCCTTTTCTTCAATGCAGTTTGGGGCATAACTGTGTGGACAGCAGCACACCCACTGGCCATGCACATGGCTTAACCTTGTACTGAAGATTCCAGAAACAGGATTAGGGACAATTCTACTCCATTTGTGCAGCCTTTGCATCATGATCAGCTGACTCCAGGCTTTAGCCTCCTGCATAATCACCTCACAATTAGGAAAATAGCAGTATTCTCAGTACCTTTTAGAAAATATTTCCAAACTTCAAGCCCTACTCAGGACACATGGCACAATTTCTCTGATTTTTGTGTCCTTTTAGCCTTGAATGAGCAGGAAATCAGAACCAAGGGTAGGTTCTCCTCTCACTGGACTGTTGGACCTCAGAAAACACGTCTATCACTGTCCACTACCCTTCAGCTCCAGCACATGCTGCCCTGTCAAGGCCCTGAGCTGAGCAGGGCTTCAGGCTTGCTTGGATTCTGACTCCCTGGAGATAAAGGTTGGGTTCTCCAGAGACCTGGCAAAATGACGAATAAGAAAGCTTAAAAGGGGCCAGCCTGGTGGCACAAGGGTTAAGTGCACACGTTCTGCTTCGGTGGCCCGGTGTTCCCTGGTTTGGATCCCGGGTGCAGACATGGCACCGCTTGGCACACCATTCTGTGGTAGGCACCCCACATACAAAGTAGAGGAAGATGGGCATGGATGTTAGCTCAGGGCTAGACTCCCTCAGCGAAAAGAGGAGGATTGGCAGCAGTTAGCTCAGGGCTAATCTTCCTCAAAAAAAAAAACCGAAAAGAAACCTGAAAAGTCTTTTGCATACAATAGTGCCACCTTCAAGTCAGCTGACAACTGGTACAACAGAAACTTAGAAAAGGTTTCTCAGGTCCACATGACCCAGAAAGACGCAGGGAGTCCCTAATTGACCCTTTGACCACAGGGCCTTTACACTTGCTGTTTGGACTGTCTGGAGTGCTCTTGCTCTAGGGAGCCATATAGCTAGTTCTTTTACTCCTTTAAGATTTTTCTTAAATGTCATCTTCCTATTGAGGCTATCCTAACCACCCTTTTTAAAATTATAATCCCTATCCCCATTTTCCTTCTCTCCTTTGACGGCTTTACTTTTCTCTATAGCATGAAAAATAATCATTTATTACATGATTTTACTTTGTTTTTATTGTGTTTTCCTCCCACTAGAATCAAGACCAGAATGTAAGATTTATGAAGACAGGCATTTTTGTTTCATTTAATGACTACTATATCCCCAGTGCCTAAAACTGTGCCAGGCACATCAGAGATTTTGTTAAATGAAGTGAAGGAGCTCACAGTTTCCTCCAAACTTTTTGTCTGAGGGGATGGTCCCCCAGCCGTGCTCTTCTCATTGCTATGATCCATCAATTCCCCTCCCCCTCACATCTCCAAACTTTTCTTCTTTGCTTTCTCTTCCCTGTCCGCTGACAACCACACTTAACTAACTACCCCTTCCTTCAACCCTATTTCCTCCCCCTACTCGCTTCCAGAATCTTCCAGAATTTCATTCATGAAAATGCATGCTTCATCTGCTGCCTCCACTTTTTAGCCCTATTTATCCACAACTCATTTAGTCTCTTCCTTTCATTCAATCATTTTTTTTAAGTCCTCGTATTACTGACATTTCTGCAGCCTTTTGCTGTGCTGATTGCTCTTGTTTTAATTGTCCTTTCTGGAATCTGTGACATTTCTCCTCACTCCTAACTCTGTGTCTATTCTTTCTTCTTTCTTGTGGCTGGTTTCTGCTTCTCTATCACTTTTTTTGGGGGGTGGGAGGGGGAGATTAGCCCTGAGCTAACATCTGTTGCCAATCCTCCCCTTTTTTCCTGAGGAAGACTGGCCCTGAGCTAACATCCATGCCCATCTTCCTCTACTTTATCTGTAGGATGCCTACCACAGCATGGCTTGATGAGTGGGGCCATGTCCGCA
Source organism: Equus quagga (assembly GCF_021613505.1). Taxonomy (NCBI): domain Eukaryota; kingdom Metazoa; phylum Chordata; class Mammalia; order Perissodactyla; family Equidae; genus Equus; species Equus quagga. Next base: position 31,530,967 of record NC_060272.1, read on the forward strand.
CACGGGATCCGAACTGGCGAACCCTGGGCCATGGAAGCAGAACATGCACACTTAACTGCTGTGCCGCCAGGCCGGCCCCTCTGACTATCTCTTAAATTTCCAGAAGCTATCTTCAATTCTCCTACCTTTCACTCTAAAAACTGTATTTAGGTGATCTCAACAATTCCTTAGCTTCAATCACCAACTGCAATACACAATTTTTTAACTTATATCCCCCGTCCAGAGCTTTTACCTGAATTCAAGTATTATATTTCTCACAGTGTGCCATTCAGTTGAGGAAGAAGAATGTGGTACAGAGGACAGACACATATATTGATCATTTTATTAAAATGTGATTAGGGCCATTTCAAGATGAAAACATGGTGTTATGGGTTCTTCCACTTAATAGCTATGTGACTTGGAAATGTTACATGAGCTCTCTGTCTTCTCATCAGTAAAATGGGAATGATAGTAGTATCTACTTGATAGGGCTGTGGACAGGATTAATTGATATAATCCAAGTGTAGGATTTAGAACAATGCCTAGAACTAAGTATTCAGTAAATGTTGGCTGTTGTTATTATGATTATTTTGAAAAATTTTTTGCACATAGAAGAGGCCTTGAGCTTGTACAAGGGTTTCAGGTAAGTCTTCCTGGAGGAGGTTATCTCTGAGCTGAATTCTAAAGAATGGGGAGGAAATGAACCAGTTGAAGAAGAGCAGGAAGGACCTTTCAGGCACTGGAAGTAACATAAGTAATGACACAAAGGAAGATGGCATATGCTATGTGGGAGAAAATAAAAGCAGATAGACATTTCTAGAGTGTAAATTTCAAGTAGGAGAATGGTCAGAGATAAAACTAGAAAATTAGATAGAGGCCAGGTCATGGAAAACCTTGAATACCACAATAAGAAGTGTGGCTAGACTGTATGGGTGTTCAAAAATTTGAATTTTAAACATGGAAGTCATTAAATTATTATTTTTTTCATTCTAAAGAAAATCACTTTGGCAGAAAATGGTAGGAAATCATTAAGAGTGACAAGTCAAAAAGTAGTGCATTGAAGTTATGCAAAAACTGAAATGCCTGTGCCTGTAATAACATATAAGACATCTCTTAGGAACTCCCCAAAATAGTTGGAAATTTTGAGGGATGATGGAGATGCCATACTACTTATCTGAGGTCAAGTCTGATAAATACTGATTACAACTGTTCCCATGGTTAGATCAAACACAGGCTACACAGTGAATTCTAATGTGTCAAACAGTAGTTATGTGCAATCATAGAAATGTATTTAAAGTACAATGAGGACAGAAAGAAATTCAGAGAGGTAGACACAGAATATCATAGATGTATGGAATTCTAAATTGTACATAATGAGCATGCATTGTGAGAAATATGGAGGAGTGTTATAAAATGAAGTTTAAAACACAGCTTACGGGTAGATGTGAAAGGCATTTACTCTCTTGTCAGCAATTTTTGTTGTCTTCTATATAGGTATCAGAAATTTATATTTTATCATATTTATTGCTTTCAGAATGTGTTTTTTATTGTTAAGGCATAATGGAATGAAATTACTATGGAGTTACATAAAATTAAATGCTGGACAACACATTTAAATTCTGATTTTCTGATTATATGTATTGGCTAGTAGATTTAAAATCTCCTTCACTTCGGGAAATAGAGAAAGAGAATACCAATCAGTTGAGAACTGAGGTCTTAACATTAAAATGTGCTTTACAATATATTCATTACATTTGTAACTGACCCATATAATAGGTTGACCATGTTTATTGCATTTATTAATCTGGAATGACTACAGCATTAGGGTGAAGTAAGATGTCAAAACCATTTAGTGAAGTCTAGATTCTGATTAAGAATATGTGTGCTGAGTTGTTCATTCATTCAAAGTAATCACAGATAATAATAATCCATCTTATGTTTATATACCATATTTAATCATGACAGAATCCATTGCATTTGGTAAACTAAAATTATTCCAGTGTTCAGCCTACCAATAATGTACTGAGTGAGACAGCATAATACAAACTACAGGAACCTGAAAAAAAATCCCTTAACTATGCATATGTTGAAACATATGTTTTAAAATAAATACTGTGGGTTCAAACTAATGATCTTGTTTATATACGGAATAGAAGCTTAGAATCATAGCATCTTAATAAATCAAGAATGCACCTTGAGGATCACCTTCTCCAACACTTCATTTTACAGATGAGGAAACTAATTTCTATCATTTTGATTTCTTACTAGTTCCAAGTAAATTGCAACATTATCTTCATGCCATTGCTTGCAAAATGATATCATATTATTTACTAACGTGATAAGAAAAGTATGTATTACTCAATGTGTATTACTAACACCACCACCAGCACCCAATTCAGAAATTCAGAACCTAACAGCTCCACCTATAAACTACTCAAGATGGTACCAAGTTTGGCAGAAGGTAATTCTGAGAGCTGGAAATGGTTAAGGTAAGGAGTAATGTTAGTACTGTAAAATTGGAACGCCCTCCATCCCTACATTGCCTCCCCAAATGTGCTTGCCACTCTTTAATCTAGAGAAAGAGCTGACGACAAGCTCTTTATCATTGGAGGGTTCAGAAACTCTCCAAAATATAGAATGCCCAAGATGTTGTCCCAGCCTTGGGATTGAGGACTCTCTTTAACACCTGGCTTCATCTGCCAACGCTGCTGTGTTAAGAACAGGCTCTGAAGTTCAGAGATCTATCCAACTACACTAGCTAACTTCAGGCAATGTCCTCCTCCTGCCTCTTCTCTTGTTATTTTTTTTTCAATAAAAGTGTTCAAACTCCTTCTATGAGCTGCTGGGTATGTTTTGGGTTTTATCTTCTCCTCCCAGTTTCTTTTGCACATTCAGGTCTCTCTTACTCTAAAAGTTCCAGCCCATAATTCCTCTCATGTCTTGACCATCCCAGCCACTACTTATGGCTCTAGTGTTTCTGAAAGCTTAGAGAATTTTTTTCTTCTCTATTTCACTTAATTTTACATGATCATAATTTGTTCCTTAACTATCTCATGGGAATGTTTTGTCTTTTTTAAGTACGTTAAAAGCTCCTAAAGGGCAAAACCTGTGTATCTTTCATATTCCCTTAGTGCCTACCAGCATCCAAAGCACATTTGGGGCCCCCAATAAATAAATTTTGATGCTAAACCACAGATTTTGTTTACACTGTTTAGCTGAAGTCCGTTTATATAGTGACGTGTTCTTAAAAATCAACACTCTAACATTTTAGAATGGCATAAAAATGACTATAGGTGATCAATTTGATTAAAATCAAAGATTTTGATTATTCTTTAATAATTTTTCTATTCATATAGTTAAGGCCATAGGTCCACAGTGCTTGGAACTCACTCAAGAAGAGCTGCCCTAAAAAATACATTAAAAGAAAATTTTTTCTTAAAAAAATCAACAAATATTACATGAGTGAAGTGAGAATCATCTTCCTAATTATTCCAATGAGCCTGAAGAGAGGCAGTGAAGTGCAATATCGTTAACACGGGCTTTGGGTTTAGATGGACAAGGGGTGAGGTTGCAGCTCACTTGTTTATCAGATGTGTGACTTGGGGAACATTACCTTGCTGAATCTGTGTCATTATGTATAAAATGGGAAGAATTATATGTCCTTCATTGGGTTTAAGAAACTTAAGTGAGGAATGTAGTCTATAGTATCTCAAGTATCTGTTGAGCCAAAATTCAGATTGAATTTCTAGCTGTATGTGCTCAATATGGGAGTTTGTACCACCACCACATCATGGTGTCTACATCAAACACACATTCTCTGATATCTCTTATATGTATTGACATGCACGGGGAAAGAGAAAGGTTTGTTCGGTACCTCCATGAGAAGTGAGAGGAGGGAAAGTGTGGTGGGGAAGTCAGTAAGGCATCTGTATATTACAGTGGAAGTCTCCAAATACGACTGCCAACCATTCTTCCTCTCCTGGATGCACAGGACTCTCCTCACGTTAAGAAGTGGAGTCTGTTTCCCCATCCTGTGAAACTGGGCTGGGCTTGTGACCTGCTCTGACCAATAGAACACGGTGGAAGTGATATTCTGGCACCTCTGAGCCCAGTCCTTAAGAGATATATCAGCTTCTGTGTTCTCCTTTTTGGAAAACTCTGTACTAGAGACCAACCACCATGCTGTGGGGAACCCCAATCTAGTATAGTAAATAAGTAGAGACTGCATGGAAAGAGGCCCGAAAGAATGAGACACTGTCTTCAATAAGCCAGTCTCATCTGAGCACCCAGCTAAATGGATTCACATAAGTGATCCCAGCCAACATCGTATAGAACAAAACACCTACCTATTAAGGCATCTGCCCTGCCTTAATTCCTGGCCCACAGAATATTAAGAAATGATAAATTATTGTTTTAAGCCATCAAGTTTGTGGATGGTTTGTTACACAGTAATTGGTGCTCAAGAAAACTACCTACACCTAGGAATTATATCCAACCTCTAAGGCAAAGGAGTACTTCCACCATCTATGCAGAACTCAGGGTTGCTCTAGTTCAGTGGGGCCTTGAGAGTATGCAGTATGTTGTGCAATGTGAGGATCTAAAGCCTTGGGGACCACAGGGCACTGGACCTTGAAAGTGGAAGCAGCATATTCAGAGTGAAGAATATCAGTGGCCTCCCTGGAGTGACCTTCCAGACAGCAACTCCAGCAAGGAGGCCTGTGCAGAGTTACAGGAGCATGCCTGTCCCTGAGCACATGGAAGCCTTCCCTGGAGGCTGCAATAAACAGTGGAGAGGGGCAGATATTGAGGTCTTGTGGGTGGCAATAGGTGATCCTGTTGTGAATATGAGTTCACAATAAATAGACCTGCAAAAGCCAGAAGCCTAGTTCCAAGGAAGGGATTCAAATTGGTCCAGCTTAGAATAGATCCCTACTTTTGCACCAACCAACTTAGTGGAGGGACATGACTATATTGCATGAATGTGGCTACTGGAAGTTAGTATTAATGGGTGTTGAGTGCAAAATAGTAACAAATCCAGAGGGATGGAAAAGGAGGCTGGTCATGGCTCCCCTCCCCAAGTGAGTGCCCTGTAACTAGGCTGGTGAGGTGGGAGCATTGGACTTGACTATGGCCACTTTGGGCCCAGCACCCTCTGAAGAACAAGCTCCCAGGCAGGAGAGTACAATATGGATGGTAGGAATGTGGGGGAGAACATAACTCAGCTGATGCAGGCCTCATTGCTTGTTTGTATCTGTTAAGAGCTTGTTTTCTGAATTGCCATTATTTATTAACTTGTCTTTTATTGAAGATTAAGATACTCTTTACATCCCTAGAACGTGGGAGGTTCTTGATACAGGGGCCACTCCATAAATATTAGTTCCTTTTCCCCTACACCTTGTTGGTGAATTCTATGCCTGTCATTACTCATTTCTAGCAGTATGGCCATAAGGTTTGAGTTTTTAATGATAACAAGTGAAGTGTGTTTGGCATTTTAACATTTTTCAAAGTACTTTGACATAGTTATAGAATTTATTTCTACATGGTGATGTAGGCATTATAATTTTAACCTCTTGGCAGAAAAGGAAGACTCAGAGAGGTTATGTATCTTGTGTGTGGATTTTCTAAGGGTCAAAGGGAGCCGGACAGAAGAGTAACATTCTTGTCCAAGGGGTCAAGAGTACCAGGTAGGGCATGATCCAAGACAGAATTGCATTTACAGGGAGCCTAATTTGAAACAGGGAAGTTTCTAAGGTGAAGAGTGAGGCTAATAAGCAGCAGATCCGGTAATTCTGAGAATGGGGAGCAGAACTGGGCCATGTGCACCATTCTGGTTGCAGATTTTGTTATTAGCAGGGCTGCTCATTTCAATGGTTCCCAGGAAGAGTTTTAAAGGCAGAAATGTATGGCTTCTTAAGGAAGTCTGACAGTATGGAAGGGCCTAGTACAGTGCTTGAGACTCAGGAGGCCCTCGAACTTGTGAATTTCCTTCAAATCTTCATGGTTTGTGCTTATCCCAACTCATGTCATCCTTCCGCAGCCATAGATGTGCTCTGCCTCTGAATGCCAAGCTGCCACTTGTTACCTGTGAAACCTTGGGCCACTTTCTTAACCCCTCTGATGCCTCAGTTCCTTCCTTGTGAGATGAGATCACGTTATCTGTCTCACAAGGGGGGAGAGAGAATCAGATGACATATAAAGCATGGATCCTAACGCCTGGTGAGAGAAAGCCTTCCTGCACGCTAGCTCCACTAATCTCTACAATAGTAGCAGGGAAAGACTCTGAATCCCCCTTAATCCCATTACATTATTAATAATGGAAAACATTTAAGTAGAAAATGGATTTTTTTTTCCCCTCCAATTTACACAAAGCCCTGAAGACTCTGGGCCTCTTGGAATGTTAACTCTAGAATGAAGCTATTATAGCAACACATTGCATGCACCAGATCTGAACTTGGGAAAGTTGTTTAACTTATTTAAGCCACAGTTTCCTCATCTTTAAAATGGATATAATAATATCTCCCTCTTAGAGTTGGAAGGATTCAACATGCACTTAGCATTGGTGTTAAAGTAAAGCACTTAGCACACTTGCAGGCATTTGGTCCTGTCCAAAAGGTCCTTGATATCTGGTCATACTTGGCCCTGTCCAAAATGTCTATAGAGACATTGGATCCACACCAAAAGGTCCTTTGATATTTGGTCCTGTCCAAAACCATCTGGCATGGACAAAATATGCTCATGGATGTTTTGGACAGGACCAAATATCAAGGGCCTTTTGGGAGGGACTGATGGACATTTTGGACAATACCAAATGTCTGCTAATCATTAGCACAGTACTCATCACGCAGTAAGTGCTCAATAAGTGTTAGTTAATGTTGTGGTTACCTAAACCTCAGTTTACTCCCCTACAGATTGGGTATTGTAATATCTACTTTGAAGGGTATTTTGAGGATTAAAATGGAGATTATTTGTATAAATGTATGTAGATTAATAACTGGTACATAGTAAGCACACAGCCAATGCTGCTTCATACCTTCTCCTTATAAATCATTGCTTAATTAAGATAGGTTCTCAGACAAATGCTGGCCTTCACTGTTCATAAGTACTTGGTATTTGTATCGAATGAAAGACACTCCTGTCACCTAGGAATTAGGAGATGTGGATCTCTGGCTGTTTTTTGGGAGAGAGGCAGGTGATTTGAGAAAAGGTAAAGCAATTTAAGGGTTTTAATAGGAAAAATCATATCTTCAACTGCAAAAAGAAATTTAAAATTGCTACTTGCCAATAAATATGCAGCAGGATTTAAGGTGACACTGATAAGACAACTGTCATAGACTATATATGTGGTGTCCCAGTCATATACTTGTGAGTGCAAACCAGCAAAGCTAATTCACACCATGTTTTCCACACCCCAAAGGAGATGGTGGTGACCTTGTCTCAATCTGTCACATCTTTAAGAACAAAGAAACTATTAAATATTGTTTACTGTAGTATTTCACTTTTTATACATGAGTTAGACTACACAGTATATTCTGGTGTGGGTTCAAAGGATAGTGAAAACAACACTCCAAATTGGCTGGAGGTGCTTTCAGTTTGGTTTTCTACCAAATCAGTAATCTTAGAACTATATGAGAGAATGATAAAAATCAATGAGAAGACTTATTTCCTGGTTCTTTCCAGAAATTAGATGGTCAACTTTATGGATCCAAGAGCTGAGCTCTCTCCATTAGGCTAGAACACGGGCTTGTTAGTGTTCAACGGTCTAGCTTTATCATATACGCCAGTTATTGCTATGCCACAAGTACACACTTCTGTGTTCTTATCACATCATTGCAAAGAGACTTGGCCATGCACGGCCTGCCAAAATATGTCATTTTCCACTTTCTAGCACAACAGCTTATATTAGACTTTGATCATCAGCTTGTAATTATTTTTTGACTAGCTACCTTTATGCAAAGAATTCAGAATAAGCATTGTACTTGTTGTGGATCTTCTAGATAAAAAGTACCCAAGAGGTAAAATATTAGCATTTAAAATTAAAGAAATAAAAAATGCATAAGCTGTTTAATGTATAGATAAAAAGGAGAATTCAAAGTTTTCTTCATAAAGAATTCATTTTCTAAGAAACTTCAATTTAAAATATCTGATAAATAAAAACACAGGGAATTTTAAAGCATTTTGACAAAAGATTTAATAATTTAACAACTCTTTTCTTCTTTTCCTTTGAAAGAGTATACAGTGTAAATCTCATTTACGTTAAATGCAATAATGTAACCCTATAGAACTGTTTTTAAAATGAATAATATCCCTAAAGTTATTTTATTGAACAAGACTAGAGACTTTAAATACAGCAAATAAAAGTAAAATCTAAAGCATTGTGGAGTGAAGTCAGGTATATGATTAACAGACAAATTTATAAGGAGATAGCCTAATACTAATGAAAAAGAATTCAGAAAAAGAATACTTCTATAAACCTAGGAATTTTGTAATTTTTGTGGAGAGAGATTTAGAAGACTAGTAAGAATGTAAAGCCTTAAGCCAAGAGGTAAAGGTTTAGACAAACTAAAAACAATTCTAAGAAATTTTTTTTAAATGTTTAATTTGAAAGAAACGTCTTCTGTGAAGCTGATATCTTGATAGGTGGTAAAGTTGTGCAAATGTAGTTATGTGTTCCCATTCAAACCATTCAAACTTCATACGTAAATGGGTCAGGCAAATGTTTCACTCTTGTATCATACCATGACAGAGGGAAGTTTGCACTCAATAGGTACCAGTTTGTTCTCATCTGTACTTGGTAATAGGGAAAGAGAAGAGGAAAGGACTTTGGCTCTTTCCTTCTGTTGCCAGGCTTTTCCTACTGTCCCTTATAGTGTCTTACACAGAGCAAGTACTCTAGTAGAGCAGAAAAGACAATGGCACAACATGAGAGCTCTTGAAATAGCTGTGGATAAACATCTACCAGCATATTTGTCATGAACACTGGTCCTCTAAAATCAAGGGATTTCCAAGAGACAGTTCTTGCTCCCCAGAGCTGCTTAATTCCTTTACAAGTGCTTTCTTCAGCCACAAGATGACTGTGAATAATAACAATAATCAATAGCCAATAACCTCAAAATTGTTCTGTAACTGAATATTTATTTATTTATCAACTCTTGCATCGAAAATCTGTTTCTACAGTAATTCCATTTACTGTAGTAAAAATTATCATAAATTAATAAAACATAAATTATATCATATATTTATTTATTGAGAAACCATTGGTTATTTAGGACAAAAATCACTTTATCATTAGGTTTTGTTGTAAAGAATCAGAGGAAACAAAAGATTAAAACAAGAGAACTTAAAATTTCTCCTAGTTGCATCTCTCTTGTTCATCTGTATTTGCAGAATAACTCCTAAAAATGGGACAAGTAGTATGTTAGTTGTGTAGACAATATCCTCTTCTTAGATTGACCTCAGAATAGACCAGCCTGGTGGTGTAGTGGTTAAGTTTGCATGCTCCGTTTCAGAGGCCCACGGTTTGCAGGTTTGGATTCCAGGCACCGCTTATCAAGCCATGCTGTGGCAGCATCCCACATAAAATAGAGGAAGATTGGCACAGATGTTAGCTCATGGCCAATCTTCTTGACAAAAAATAAAAATATGAAAAATATAAAATAAAAAAAAAGCCAAGAAAATTGTCCCAAAACTCTTGGATATTCTTAGCTCAAAGGAAACCATATTCATACATCAAGGGCCCAAAACAGTTCTGCCATCATCGGCTTCTACCAAAAGGGCAGAAAAATACAAAAGAGTGGCATATATCATGGTCTCTAAATACTATCTCCTATAAAAATGATGAGGGATTCTTGGAGAAATAGCTGATTTTAGGTCTGGGAAAGGAAAGATACAAGGTGAACCTGGAACATTTTGTTATGTCAGAAAGAGAAGATGTCACACTACTGGGGATACATCAAAGGGAGGCAGGAACCTGCTCGAAGGGCTCCCACTAGCCATAGATTAGACAATTGGAGCATCAGAAAGAATAATGATGGCAATGGATTAAAATATATCAAATATTTTAAAATTCCTTGAGTTTGTAATTAACCAAAAAAATCCCCAAAACCAAACCCTCATTGACCACCATTAGAGGTTGCTAGGGTACCAATTTATTATTCTGAAAAGCATTAAAAAAAACGTTGGTGTAGAGAGAAGAATAAGCTTTGATGCCAACTTTCCTCTATGAACTATATTTTATGGTAAACAAAGAGCTGATGAAAGAAAATTCTTCTATGTCGAATAATTTTAACTAATAAAAACAGAAGGAATGATAGAATCAGAAACTCACCATTTTGAACTTCTAATGAAATAATGTATTGAGTCAGTAATAATCAACGGCTGCTAAAACTCATATTTGAAAGGCCAGCGAAGAACTTTGAGATGGATGGATCACGTTGGCAGTATCTGAGCCAATTTTAACAGAACTACAAATGGGACAACCAGACACTGTGTTTCCTATATCATGTAAAGGAAATACACAGTACCACTTATGCAGTTTTCTTGCCAAAAAGATAACCCAAATTTAATCTACCTCCTAAATTTAAAACCAGTTAACTCAAAAATTCTAGAGATAAAGGAGCACACCGTCAAGGCTCATGAAAATGTAACCACCCAAATTCTGAATGTGGGTAATCACACAAGGCAAAAGACCCAGATACCATGACAAATCAATAGCATGAAAAAATGGAGAGAGGAGGACATGTAATAGGTTAATGAGACGTAAATCACAACACCAAACAAATACAAACCTTGCGTGGATCCTAATTTGAAGAGAGTAAGTGTAAAAAAAGCATCTTTGAGAAATGTGAACATAAGCTGAGCATCAGATAATTTTAACAAATATTGTTGACTTTGTTAAGTGTGACAAGGATGTTCAGGTCATATTAAAAAAACTAGTCTTTATATTGTAGACTTCAATAGTGACATATTATGGATGAAATATAGGGATTTGAATTAAAATAATTCAAGAAAAAATGGAGGGATAAATGAAAGAAAATTAACAAGATTTTGATAACTGTTGAAGCTGGATGGTAAGTATAGGGAGGTTTATCATACGATTGTTTTGATATATTTATTGTCTGAAATTTTACATAATAAAATTTAAAAATAAACTGAAAATAAAACCAACAAAAGTAGGGTCAGGGAACTGCTTCAGAAACCATGCCTTCTTAATATAGATCTGTATTATTTTTCCATTTTAATTTTTAAAGACTCTAAGATCACGTATTTGGGAGTTTGGACTTTCCTAGGGTCAGCCTCTATTCTGCTGACTTTCTGGTTCTCACACTTCAGTGTGCTTGCCTGAAATCTGCTAAATCCCAGGATATACTAGCTTCTGAATACTGAGATTCAAGATAACCCTGTGGACTGATTGCCTATGTCCTTACTATCCATTGGGTTTTAACGTGTGTTTGGACTGTGATTCCTTGACCTTGAGACAATTTTATCTATCTTCTCATCCTGACTCTGAGGGCAGGATCAGCTGCAGAATTTGTGGGGATAATTTCCCAGTGGAAAGTGAAAATGTGAGTTCCCCTGTTAAAAAGTTATAGAATTTCCACAGGATGGCCCCGTGGCATAGTGGTTAAATTCACATGCTCCACTTTAGTAGCCCGGGATTCACAGGTTCAGATCCCGTATGCAGACCTACACACCACTCATCAAGCATGTGTTGGTGGCGTCCCACAAACAAAATAGAGGAAGATTGGCACAGATGCTCGCTCAAGGCCAATCTTCCTCACCAAAAATAAATAAATAAATAATAATTTCCAGATAGTGACAACAGAGCATTAAACCACATCTGGGTCCTTTTCAAATGTGAGTCATATGATTGCACAGGTTGCACACTCATGAAGCTGGTTCTGTCTGAGAATAGATACAGATTCCATCTTGATGTCTCTGCAGAGTGTTAGAGCATATGCAACAATTCTGCATAGCACAAAGGAATAAATGAATGGATGAAATAAGCTCTCGATAAACATTTTAATTAATGGATTAAAACCTTAGCAAAACCTCTGTTTCTGACATCTATATGTAGACTAGCAACAAATCCGAGAATTGAAAAAATTTATTGTCAAAGCTGATCTTCCCATATAATAATAGAGAATCTATATAGTCTGGACATATTTCAATCAATGATCCCGTATACCTGGCCACAGGTCCATATTCAGCAAATGTGAATATGCTGCTTGCTGTCATTTGGAATATCTATCCACCAGGCTTCAAGCCATTGACTGCTGGTCCCTCCTAGCCTTTCTATTAGAGCTCATTGTTCTTGGCTGATTTACCTTCTTATCCCACGGATCAGTATGATCAGTGACCCCATCTGCTCATCAACATGGCCCAGTCAATGCTGTAAGCTCAGAATAAATACAAAAGCAACTCCTCTGGCCTTGGGAAGGAGAGAAAGAAAGGAGCTGAGAGGACAAGCGGGCAGTATTTCACTTCCCTACACCGGATGCAGTGGTTGCAAATACAAATAAGAAATAGTCCCTGCCCTCAAGGAGCTTTCCACTGGTAGAGAGAAACAGACCAATCAATCAATCATTGCCAAAGTCTTCCAAATGCTAGGCTCTACTGCTCTAGTTTGTTCTTCTAGTTGTCTTCCCCTTCTCCTTCCTGCTCTTCCCATTGCTACCCAGGCCCCTACCCCATCCTCACTCCTCTATCATTACCAACTTCGAATAACAATTCTGAATTTGTAGAAATAAAACAGGCACCCCTCACACAAATCTGTTAGGGAGCCCTGTTCTGACCATTACTTAAGAAGTGAAGCTCAGACAAGCAAGCAGCATTTCTTCTGGCAAGAAAATGGGTATTAAATGCTCAGTCAGACTTGCTCCTGGGAGAAAATGGCAGACTTCAGTCACCCCGCTGTGGAAAAAGCCGGGGAAGGCCTGATGCTGTCCCTGCTTTTCTATCAGCTTTGCTGCCTCCTTAGTTTGGGAAGCTCTTTGAAAGCTCTGACCCACCATAAGTATCAGAATGTTCAGCTTTGGGGGTCGGCCCAGTGGCGCAGTGGTTAAGTTCTCACATTCCGTTTTGGTGGCCCCGGGGTTCGCTCAGGGCTAATCTTCCTCAAAAAAAAAAAAAAAAAGAATGTTTAGCTTTGTGTTGCGTGGCAACAGCCTCTCAATAAATACTAGGTAAAACCGAGGGGTCACCTGTGAAATCACAAGGCTGCAGAAGAAAAGCTCTGTACAACTGAGGGCTTCTGGAAAGTCTAGGTTTCCATCTAAGAACACTGTTCACGGATATGTTCAAAGCATAACACAAGGTTTGAACTTGAGAACTACATTCATAGTTCTTATTCGTCATTACCATGTTAAAAAAATGTCATTCTTGCTGACTATTTTCCACCAATAATTTCTCATTGGTCCTTTCGCTTGTGTAGCTATTTTCTAGCTACTAAAGAGATTTACTAAAAGAAGAAGTAGTAAGGATAACTAGAAGAACAGGGGTTTTAAAATTTTTGCCTAAATCTTAGATGCCATTCTGTTATTTCCTTCTCAGCTAGGCTTATAATTACAAGCTGACCTATCTGTCTAGAATGTCCTTGTAAAGGAAACCATTCATTTCCCAAAATAGAGAGTGTCATTGCCTTCTGAGTAACAGTTTCACCAGGTGCTAGATAACATAACTGGATGAAATGACAGAGAACTCAGACGTAACTGCTGGTCTCTCCTGCATGCTGTCCATACCAAGGGCAGAAAGTGAGGATACGAAAATGGAGAGAGAGAAATACCGTGCTTCAAATAGAGGCCAGGAGTTTGAGGAGACTGAGAATAATCTCCTTCTATAACCAAATCCACATAATCCCACATAATCAAATTAAAATGACAATCTGACTTAAGATAAAAAATAGGGAGGTATTTTCTCCTCTTTGGTTCTGTACTTAGTGGTGAAGTGGAGATGTCATAATTATCTGGTAAATTGGTTTCCTCTATACTAGCAAATTGAACCCTTCAGAGATAGGATGGCTTCTGAATTATCTGGACTGCTACCCACACTAATCATGAATATTTATGAAATCTGAACCTCACTTTGTGCTCTGTAAACACAGCCTGAATTATTCAGATTGTTTGTCTATACTGTAATAATGGAAAATTCTCCTTGTACTTTGTTTTTAGTATTAAAAAGTGGGCACTATAATGTTTGGAGTATAAGGACAAAATAAGAAAAAGGCATTTACTCCCCTTATTGTAGCTCTCCAGTAGCCGTGTTTGTAACTGTGAAATGATTTGTTTATGTCAAACATATATTTTGCATTGGATGGTTCAACAGTGTCTAACGTGTGGCTATGTTTCAGACTAGTTAGGCCTTTAAAACATTTCAGTGATTGTGTAATTCAATCAGATAGCCTCGCAGGAGATTAATTGGAAACGTATGTGACACAGTGGCGTCATAAGTGCCTGCCATGGAAGAGGAAGGGATTTGCTCCGTGCTGCTCCGAAGCTGTGTGGGCAGAGCAATGGTCAGCACGTGTAATGCAGCTAACAGGGTCCCATAGGCGGGGACCCCAGAAACAGGCTGCAATTGGACACTTAAAAAACTAGGCTTACTGACACATTATTTCATAATTAAAATGGCAAGAAGATAAAGCTAAATGATCTGTGCTATTTAATTAAAAGCCTATTGGGGTTGGCCCCGTGGCCAAGCCATTAAGTTCGCTTGCTTGGCTTCAGTGGCCCAGGGTTGCGCAGGTTTGGATCCTGGGTGCGGATATGGCACTGCTCATCAAGCCATGCTGAGGCGGCATCCCACATGCCACAACTAGAAGGACCCACAACTAAAAATATACGACTATGCACCAGGGGGCTTTGAGGAGAAAAGGAAAAATAAAACCTTAAAAAAAAAAAAGGCTATGTATGTTTGTGTCTGTGTGAGTGTATCATATATATATAAATTTTATATAAACATAATATGTGTATAAATATTTTTATTCAGCAAGGTGGCTTTAGCATACCTGTAAAATGAAGCTTTTTATTTTTTTTGCAGGTTTGGCACACTTCCACAGGCAGTTGAATGGCAGTTCCTCTGGTGTGAATTGTTTTATTTCAGGTTTTACTATGCAATGAGACGACTTGCTTAGATGATATAAATAGACAGGGTGCCCGCTTCTTGAGTTGCTTGTGGACTATATTGAAGTTTAAGATAAAGAGAGGAGCATACAAGTGAATTCTCTGGGCTCTTATGGTACCAAAATACCTAAACTCTAGGACTTGAGTTCTAAATAAAGAGAGAGTAGAGCTGGGTCTGTTCAAAAGAGATGGCATATTCAAATTCAAAAGCTATGCACTCTATATACCTCTTTTGCTCTTGCTATATTTGGTGTTTAGTTGTTGTGTTTGTGTTATAAGATAATTATTTATATTATGTATATTTAATGGGGATTAAAATAAGAAAAACTTCTTTCATGTGATTTGCTGCAGAACTTTATACATAGCTATCCCCATGTAGTATTTCCATTCTCTCATCCCAGAAGGTCTAGCTGGAAATGATGACCCTAGTTGGCTATGCAAACAAGGGGCTCTGCAGGTCACCTGGTGATATGATTTAAAGAGAGAATCTGGGGAATATCTAACTCGAAGCCTCTACACTCTAATGAATGACAGGACTATCATAGTAAAGAATGAGAAACTCTTAAGAAAAGAGAAAAATGCTCTGAAAGTGTGGAAAAAATGCACCCGGGTTATTTGGAATTGGAAATAAACTGTCAAAGATATCCACTCCCCTCTCCCAAAACTGTTAAAATGTTCAATAGAGTAAAATACATGATAATATTCTCTATTCCTCTTGATTTCATTCTAGGATAAATTGGTGCCTTTGTTGAAATGCCTGGTTCCAATGGCAGTGTGTGTCATCAGCTCTGGATAAAGTGGTTCCGCTGGGGATCCAGTCAGCATTTGTTGAACGATCTGCTCTACCTAGCTGCCCTGGATGAGAGCTCAATAGATTTTTTTTTTTTTCCCCGAAGAAGAGTCACCCTGAGCTAACATCTGTTGTCAACCTTCCTCTTCTTTTTTTTTCACTTGAGGAGGGTTAGCCCTGAGCTAACATCTGTGCCAATCTCTTTTTTGTATGCAGGTCACCACCACAGCATGGCTACTGATGAACAGTTTGGGCCATGCCTGGGAACTAAACCTGGGACACCAAAGCAGAACATGCTGAATTTAACCACTAGGCCATGGGGCCAGTCCCTTAATAGATTTTTAAAGAAAACATTCCACCAACAGAGGGTGAGTCAAACTCCCCCTTCTTTTTGTTTCCCCATTGTCTTAGTCAGCTTGGGCTGCTAGAAAATACCATAGACTAGGTGATTAAACACCAGAGATTTTTTTCTCACTGTTCTGGAGGCTGGAAGTCTGATATCAGCATGCCAGCATGGTCGGGTTCTGCTGAGAGACCTCTTCCTGGTTTGCAGATGGCTGCCTTCTCCCTCTGTGTCCTGAGGTAGTTGAGAAACAGCCAGGTCTGGTCTCTTCCTTTTCTTATAAAGACATCAAGCCCTCCACCCTCATGACCTTATCTAAACCTAAAAACTTCCCAAAGGCTCCACCTCCCAATATCATCACATTGAGGGCAAGAGCTTCCACGTATGAATTTTGGGGGCGCACAAATGTTCAGTCCGTCACACTCACCCTTATTACATTACCTGGGGATGGGTCAAGTCTAAAGGTATTTACTAGGCCATGGGGCTTGATAAGGCCTCCGGGAAACGGGAGCAGAGGCAGGTGTTGCTTATCACACCATATGTCTATGAACAACAATCTGACAGGACCAGGCAAAATCTGGAAAAGAAATCCTGAACTTTGGGCTATGAGCTTATAAACTGCATTACTAGAGAATCACTGACCCCTCCCTGGTGCAATTATGGTTCGACATGCAACTGTAATCTGCCATGACAGAGGCTTTGCTCAAGCCCTAACCTATCAGCTCAGTATTTGTGGCTTGGGGAAAGGGACACCAGTTCTCCCTGTTGTGATCAGGACTGGGATCCAAGCCTTGGGTTGCAGCTTTATGATATGGCAAGACAAAGCCAAGAGTCACTGCATCAGTGTTCATGGTTAGAGAGGCAACCTGTTTCTGGCACAATGACTAAGATTCTGCACCCAATTACAATGTGTGTGGATTTTTTCCCATACCACCAAGCAATCTCAGACACCAGTTGGGTGTCCTACTATTCAACTCAATTTTGGCACTCTCTACCTGGAAATAGCACCTGCTCTCACAGGTTAAGGGCTCAGACCTACAAGACTCCTCCTGCCTCCCCCTCTACCACTTCATATGCCAGTCACAAGTCCAGGTTGTCACCTTGTTGCTTGTGCTTCTGACTGGCTATAGATTTGAGGTTCCAACAACCTCCTTCTTGGGTTCGATTGATTTGCTGGAGCAACACACAGAACTCAGAGAAACATTGTATTTTCTACGTCATCAATTTATTATAAAAGCATATAACTCAGGAGCAGCCAGATTTAAGAGATGCATAGGGCAAAGAATGTGGGAAGGGTGAGGAGCTTCCACCCCAAATCTCGAAGTGTTCACTAACCCGGAAACTCTCCAAACCCCATCCTTTTGAGTTTTTATGGAAACTTTGTCTATAGCCATGATTGATAAAATTACTGGCCACTGGCAATCAATTCAACCTCCAGGCCTCCCCCTCCCCAACGTCAGGAGGGGTGGGACTGAAAGTTCCAACCCTCTAATCATAAGGTTAGCTGTCCTGGCAACCAGCCCTTATCCTTAGGAGCTTTCCAAAAGTCACCTCATTAACATAACAAAAAATATCATTATAACACTCATCCACTTAGGAAATTCCAAGAGTTTTAGGAGCTCTGTGCCAGAAACAGGGACCAAAACCAAATATATGTTTCCTATTATAAATTACAGTATCACATCAGGGGTGAGGTGGCTGGGGTAAAAAACTTAAGGCTAACCAGGATGTTCTCTCTCAAGCACTGGGTACACAGGGCCCTCCATGGAAGTATGCAGGAGGTCACTTTTGCAAGAGGCCAGTTTCTTCCTTTCTGGGAGTACAGCTTGAGGAGGTCAGTCTTGAAGTTCACCTTTACCTCTAACATAACGTATTCATGATTTACAAGATTTCTTTTGTATTCCTAGATTCAAGTCGCTTATATTTTGCTTAAGATTTTTACATGCATAGTATAGTGTGAGTTGATCCTGTTAGCTTTTTTTTTCTTCTCGTATTGTTTCTGTCATGTTGCAGGGTGAAGATCTTGTTGGCCTCTTATATAAGTTATGGAGCATTCCTTCTTTTTCTATTATTTGGAATAGTTGGAATAAAGCTAAAATTATTTGTTCCTTGAATGTACGATAATATTCATTTGTTTCTATTTCATTACTGTGGAAAATCATTAATTACTGATTCCATTACTTTGGTGGTTATAGAATTATTTAGATATGTTTTTTCTTCTTAAGGAAGCTTTAGTAGGTGAGTTGTTTTCCCTTTTTTTTTTAGAAATGTACTCATTTCTTCAAAGTTTTAAAACATGTTAAGAAAAAATTATTTTTACCATCCTTGGATTAAAAAAAAATTCTGTAGCATCTATAGTTGCCCCCCCTCAATTTAAATTCCTATTATCGTTTACTGGTGCCTTTCTCTTTTCTTCTTGTTCAGTCTTGCCAATGGTTTGCCCATATTATTAATTATATCCATGAACTATATTTGGCTTGGTTGACCTCTCTTTTGTATATCTTCTTTATGTTTCAATAAGTTTTGCTATCTTCTTTATTTCCTTCTTCTTTATTTGGTTTTATTAGTAGTATTTTCCCTAAATTTTAAAGTTGGATACTTAGCTCATTAATTTCCATTCTTTTGTTTTCTAATGTAAACATTTAAGACAATAGAAGTAACTCAAAAACAACTTTTGCTGCATTCTATGATTTTGATATGTCACATTTTCATTATTTTTTTCTTGTCTATTGAACAGGCTAGGAGTTCAAGTGTGATTATGAGTAGGACTGGTGAGAGCAGATATCCTTGATTTGTTCCAAACCGTGGGAGGAATTCATTCAGTCTTCCAATATGAGGTACAATGACACTAGTAGGTTTTATAGATGCCCTTTGTCAGGTGAACAAAAAAGCACGTTGTCAACTTCCCTTCAATACTGTCTTGCTGAGAGACTTTATCATGAATGGATGTTTAATTATATCAAGTAATTTTCTGTCTGTATTGAGATGATAATATGGTTTTTCTCCTATAGTTTGTTGATATAATAAATGACAAAGATTGATTTTTGAATGTTAGACCAGCCCTGCATCCTCAGAATGAAACCCACTTGGTCATGATGTATTTTTCTTTTTGTGTAATGTTGAGTTTGAGCTGCTAATATTCTGTTAAAGAGTTTTTGTGTCTATGTTCCTGAGGTATATTTGTCCATATTTTTCTTTTCTTATAATGCTTTTATCTGGTTTCCATATCAAGGTAATGCTGGCCTCAGAAAATGAGTGAGAAGGGTCCTATCTTCTTCTATTCTCCAGATGAGATCATGAGGAAATGGTATTTTTTTCCTTCAAATGTTGAATAAAATCCATCAATGAAATATTTGGGCTTGGATTTATTTGTTGGTAGGTTTTAACTATGAATCAACTTTCTTTAATAGCTATATGACTATTTAGATTATCTATTTATTCTTTAGTGAGCTTTGGTAGTTTACGTTCTTTGAGAAACTCATCCATTTTATCTAAGTTATCATATTTATGGGCACTAAGTTATTTGTAGTATTTCCTAATTAGGGTTTTAATATCTGCAGTGTCTATATGATGCCCCTTCTTTCATTCCTGGTATTGGTAGTTTACATCTCCTCCCCTTTTCTTGGAGGTTTGTTAATTTTGTTGTTTTTGTTTTCAATTTCATTGATCTGCTATCATCTTAATTATTTATTTACTTCTGCTTGTTATTGGAGTTAATTTACCAGTTTCTCAACATATTACCAAGGATATAGTATATATTTCACTTATTCATTTAGGCTGTTTTCACTAGAGTTAGTGAGGCTATCCAGTCAAGCATAGTACCCTTATTTAGGTTTTAAAAAGAAATCAAAGGAGAATCTTTAGGAGAAAGATGATGAGTTTTAAAAAACAAGTATTGATTTTCTAATAAAACCTGAAATAAAGAAAAGAAAAAGGTAAGGACCTGATCGAGAAATCAGCCCTGGAGAAGATAAAAGAACTGAGGACAACCTAACATGATGCTGGAGTTTTACAAACTCAGCTGGACCTTCTTGAAAAGAATAGGGAACATTAGAGGGTAACATTTATATTTCAGATCTACTGCTGCAGAAAATTAGATTTTGGGGAAAAAACTTCCTTTGCTATTGCAATTGCAAATATTCTCAAGCTCTAGAAAATTCAAAAGCTCTGAAAAGGCTAAGACGGGAGAGGAGACCAAAGGAGAGGCCACAATGTTTCCAACAGATCCCTGAATGTCCAAGCTCAGAAAACTACTACACAGATACACAAAATATAGGAAACTATGATGTTCTATGAGAGTCGGAGAAATCCACAGAGAAGAACTTGAGTCTGGGTTTGTAGGAAATGCAACGCCATAAATTTGACTCCAAGAATTGTTCATTAAAAAGATAGTCTTTTCTCTCAAGAGAGAGCAATATAATCTTAGAGAACGGGAACAAACACCATGATCCTAGAAATGAGGTCCCTGAAAGTCTGCAGACTAGACTCTTCCCACACAGGAGGGAGCGCAGAAGCCTTGAGCTCTCCATGGTCACTGGCCGGTAACCAAAAAGAATCTCCAACTGGAAGGAAAAAATAAATGCACTTAAAAATCACAAAAGCAGAGAGTCTGTTACTGAAGGCCCTCCCTTACATATTTTCCTATTGCCAAGGCAATTTCCACTATCCTTTTGAATATAGAAATCAGTCTATAACTTTGTTTTTTATATTAAGAAACTATAAATGTTTTCTGGACAAGAAATCTTTAATTTCAAGGGTCAGGGAAACAGAATAGGTGCTCTTTATGAAGGAACTTCAAATTCATAATCCACTTCCCACTTCAGATTGATAGAAGCTACATTTATTATATGGTATGTTGTAATTATCACTTCTCCCCCTTTTCTGTCAGATGCAATTTCTTAACGACTGTTTAACCATATAGATATTTCAGTTGGTGACCTTAGGACCATAAGGTAATTTTAAATCAATTTAAATGAGTCCTTAAAAAGTTATTTTGAGCAAAATCTTTAAAATTTTAATTGGGAAAATCACAATAAAATCAATTCTTAACATATACATATTCCACTAGATTTTAAATTATGGTATGGCTTATTCAAGGAATATGTGATTCTTATTGAAAATGTGGTCTCGAAAATAGTAAGCCATTTTTATGGTTCTCTTTAAAGGCAGCTTTCTAAAAGACTCTTCCCATTTTCCGGTCTTTGTGGTGGTTGGCCACCACACATATGTTTGAAAATAAATAATTGGTTCAGGCATATAGAATACACAGGTCACCAAATCTGGATGAAAGTAAATGTGAACCATATAGGGAAATTTACCACACCTTAAATAACCCCTTCCGAGAAATCTTTTGGTTTTGAGCCTGCTGACTAGCCTGGGGAAGGGCAGAAGTGAGCCCCAAGGGGAAAGCACAAATACAGACACAGTTGTAGAAGAGAGCTCCTCATGTACGCAATGTATCATGGACTGAGGCAAAGACTTCCTCGTCATAACAGGCCTTCAACTCTCCTCACAGACTTCCTGCAGAGACCACGAACACGCTTCTGACAACTTCCCAACTGTTTATTTGTCAGATATTTTATTCAAATTGCTTCCTTCTCCTTGCAGAGTACGCAAAAGAACAGCAATATCCCGTCCCCTCTGTACCTCCTAACTGCTGTTTCAAGGGATAACGAGCAAATTTAGATCTTCATTACAATGTTAGTTTGTACAGCAGGCCCTATTTTTTTTCTCTACCTTGCTATTGTAATCATCAGAACAAGAAGTCTGACTCTGGATAAAAATATTTATTTGGGGCCTGTGTTGCAAAAATATTCAAATACTGAAGTGGTAGGAACTGCCTAGCACTGTTGTGTAGAAGGAAGACTAAAAAACTCATTATGCCTTAGCCACAGAGTGTCTATGATTATCCATGCTTAGATGGTATCTAAAAGAAGGATATTTTTAATTATAGTCTTTTCTCCTTCAGTGTTTTCAAACAGGCAACAATTATCCCAAATATTTTCTTCTCTTTTTGGAGCTGGAATCTCAGTTTCAAATATCCCCTTCCTGTGACCTCAGTAGAAATCTTTTTGATATAGTAGGCTGTAAATATTTAAGATATAATCTAACAGAAATACTAAGGCAGGAGAAAGTAGAGAGAAAAAAAGATGTGGACTAATTGAGGCCTAATTTGAATCTCATGAGAAATGTTGGTTCTGAGGATCTAATGTACAGTGTGGTGATCCTAGTTAATAACATGGAATTGTTACTTGAAGGTGGCTGAGAGTAGATGTTAAGCATTCTTACCACGCGCACACACAAAGAGTCAACTATGTGTGGTAATGGATGTGTTAATTATCTTGACCTTGGTAATTTTTCCACCGTGTAAATGTATATCAAATCATCACATTGAACACTTTAAATATATACAATTATGTTTGTCAATTAATTCATCAATAAAGTTAAAAAAAGAAATATCAGTAAGTCCTTATTGAAAGAATGAAAGCATTCTGAGATAATAGCAATCATATTAACACCCTAAATCTATGTAGCACTTTATAGTTTACAACACAGTTTCAAATTATGCAGCATTAGAAAATCTCTTTTTAGCAGACCAGAAACACTTATATAATTCTTGAAAATGAAATAGAGTTCTATAATTCAGGGAAAGATCTGGGGATTTTAGGGGGTAGAATTCCACCAGAAGCAATTTCCTGCTTAATGTTGCCATTGGCGAGGTAACTTCTCCCGTTTCCTCTGCTTAACCTTAAACAGAAGTATGCTTGATTCCTCCCTTTGGCTTCTTAGCAACGTATACATGTTCTCAGTTTCCTTGTGCTCTTGACAGCCAAGTCTATATGCCCAGCCTAAACATCTCTTACTCACATAAATATTTACTAAGTGCCTTAGGCATGGACCTAATGGTGGATATGAAAAGTAGAATGAAGATCATTCATTCAAAAAAATTCTAGGGGGCCAGCCCCGTGGCCAAGTGGTTAAGTACGCAGGCTCTGCTTCTGGGGTTTCTCTGGTTCAGATCCTGGGCACGGACATGGCACCACTCATCGGGCCATGCTGAGGCGGTGTCCCACATAGCACAACCAGAGGCACTCACAACTAGAATACACAACTAGGTACTGGGGGGCTTTGGGGAGAAGAGTGGGAAAAAAAAGAAGATTGGCAACAGATGTTAGCCCTGGTGCCAATCTTTAAAAAAGAAAAAATTTTAGAAGAAAAATGTCCTGACCCAAAGAAAGAAGTGAGAAGTCATATTGCTGGGGCCTTCTGACTACCAAAAGGAAGAACTGGAAAAAAGACCACAACTAGTTGTATGGGATATCAGAATTACAAGGATGAAGATAATCTGCTAAATGTTTCAGAGAGATAAGAAGTTACCAACAGAGGAAGAAAAATAAAGTAGACATAAAATTTCTTATGAATTATACTTGAGGATGAAAGAAAAAAGAGCAGTGCCTCTAAATATCTGAGGGACAGTGCTTTTGAACTTACACAGAATAATGGCTTCTAAAGATCACAACCTAACCCCCAAACCTGTGAATATGTTACCTTGTATGGCAAAAGGGACTTTGCAGATGCCGTTAAGTTTGCGGAACTTGAGATGGGAAGATTATCCTGGAGTACCTACATAGGCTTCACTTTTTTAGAAGAACCTTTTCTGGCAGGGTCAGAGAGAGATGTGACAATAGAAGAGGGATCTGAGATAGCATTCAGCCCACCGTCGCTGGCTTTAAAGAGGGAGGCATGGGCCTAGAGCCAAGGGAGGCAGTGGTCTCTGGAAACCAGGAATGGCCCTCAGTTTACAACCAGCAAGAAAAGGGGGACCTCAGTCCTATAAGCACAAGAAACTGAAGTCTGCCAAGAACCTGAATGAGAGGGAAACAGATACTCCTGTGGAGCCTCCAGAAAGGAACTCAGCCCTGCTGACACCGTGATTTTAGTCCAATGAGACTGGTGCAGACATCTGACCTACAGAGCTGCAAGATAAAGCATTTGTGTTGTCTGAGGCTAAGTTTGGTCATTTGCTGTGGTCACCAGTTAATACAAATTTTATGCCCAGAGTGTTAGTTAGCATGAAGGACAAGGAAAGCATTTTTAGACATGTACAAAATCAAGATATTTACCTTCCAATTACCCTTTTTGAAATATTCACTCAATAGTTACACTAGAAAAAAAATACAAATAATGAGGTGAGATTTGATAAACAGTGGAATGAACTCAGCAGATGTAAAAAATAAAATCCCAGATGACAGCTGTGCATCAAGCTTGGAAAACCATCATCAGTCCACATGAAAATATCAAGAAACTGTTAAGGCAAATTGAATGTATTTCTTACAAAAAAGAATAAAGAACAACTGAAGGATTCTAGTAATAGTGTGAAGGAATTACATGATTTTTCCACATACACATGCACAAATCTGAGAGGTGATTAGAAACTGCAAAAAGAAAACACTCCATAGGAGATGCCATAGGCTATATTAGAAGTAAACTAATATATGACACAATGTTGAGCAATTTGTGGTGAGTAAGGAAATCCCCTTAACCGTGTTGACAGCATCCTTCACCTTAGAGAAGGCCGGGAGGCTGATGGTGAATGTGTAGAGAAACCCTCGCCCATCACTTGGCTTTGAAGTGAATGCTATTTAATATAATCCTGATAATGTAAATATCTATAATTGGCTTTCAACTTTTTTAGAATCAGCTAGAGACAAGGCAAATAGACTTAATTATGGTCCCAGAATGGCATTTAAAGGTTATCCATCTTGACAAGATAAGGTAAATGCATATCTGACAAAACTATATATTGGGGAGGCCAGGTCAATAAATACTAATGAATATATAAATAGAATATAGCGGAAGAAATATAGTTAAAAACAGATATAGTTAAACAGTTACATCTGTGAAGTAGGACCAATTAGGGGAAAATGAAGAGAAGCTTTTTTTGTTGACAACTTCAGCACCACTTAATTTAATTACTATTGTTATTATTTTTGTATTTTATAAGCCTCCTCTTCATCCCTGAAGACTCAGCTTAAGGTCATGTTCTGTGTGAAGCCTCTCTTATCTGGCCAGAGTGAATATTCTCACTTCTCTACTCCCTTTGCACCAAACACTATTATAATTGGAGTTGTTAACTTCTGAAAACTTTTGTTTACATAAGTCTTCCCTGCAAACTCTAAGTTCCTGGAAGACAGGATTGTTTTTTTTAAAACACTTAGCCCACAACCTGGTGCATAATAGTCCTCCCTCCTTCCTTTCCTCCTTTCTTTCTTTTTCTTTCTTCCTTTCCTTCACGCTGTCTCTATCTCTCTCTCTTTCAAATAAATAAATATTGTTGAATGAATAAATGCCAAGTGAAGCCCTGATGTTCACGTCAGCTGTACAACTGGAGTCCCCAAAGCATACACAACAGATAACATAGTCAATTCAAGCATTGCTTTATATTTGGTAGTTTCATGTTTAATTTGAAAATCCTAACCTTAGAAGACACCTCCAGTTAGTCGGGTCAACTGACTCCTATTTTATTTCCAGATTTCAGTGTTTCACTCATGTCTAGATCGGTGTGTCTTCGTATGTTGTCTTTTTTTTTTTTTTTTTTAAGGAAGATCAGCCCTGAGCTAACATCTGCCACCAATCCTCCTCTTTTTGCTGAGGAAGACTGGTCCTGAGCTAACATCTGTGCCCATCTTCCTCTACTTTAGACGTGGGACGCCTCCCGCAGCATGGTGTGCCAAGAGGTGCCATGTCCGAACCTGGGATCCCAACCGATGAACCCCAGGCCACCAAAGCGGAACATGGGAACTTAACCGCTGTGCCACCGGGCCAGCCCCTGCAAGTCTTCCTTTTTAAATGATCCCAAATATACACAATCAATACTCTTGTGTTTCATGTTGTCTAAAAATCCACTTTATTAAAGTGAATCCACTTATAGTCCTAGAATGCTTACTAGGAGAACTTTCATCTGAAAAGAGACTTTTATGATTGGAAATTGCCCTTGACTATATTTAGTCTGTGTCTCAGTGTTCAAACAGTAAATTATAAAATGACTGCAAAAATATGGTTGTTCACCTAACAGGTCAGACACACTGCGTTTTCTACTTTCTACTGGAAAGTTAATAGATACAGTTTTAAAGTAAAATGTCAAATCAAATCACAGTGAGTAACTGTACAATAAAACTCTCATGTATGAATAAAATAAAACTCATATGTTTTTGCGGTATCTCAAACACTTGATACAGTAGAGAAAAAAGTATTTCCTCTCTAAGTCTAAACAAATCAAAAGAGTTCTGGAGAATAAAAGGGGGGCTGGTAACCCACTAGATGCTGTACTTTTGAGGCTTCCATCAGACTAATTATCACTTAGGGATTAAAGTACAATCCCTCGAAGATTCTGATGGGAAGTCACGTGACACGCCACTTCTTATGAAGATCATCTCTAAGTGGAAGAGGTGCCAGGAACAATCTGCCTCTTGGTATCTGGCTGAGACATTTTTTTGTTTATTGAATTTTTTTTCCAAATTGTATTTTTGACTGGAAATAACTCTCTTTTGGAGAACAGCATTTATTTAATGAAGACACGCTTGCAAGTGTTCTACAGCACAGCTGAAATTTCACTTACTTTTTAGCTTGAGGCCATTGGGTTAAGTCCAAGTTGACAATTTCAGCTTGTTAATTCCTTGGTGGACAGACATCCACAGCATAAACCCATTGTACATATCTTGTAATTTTGGCAGTCTGTGCGTTGGAGGAGCCCTAAAAGGATACTAATGCAGAGCACATTACTCTGAACAAAGAGCAAGCGAGCGAGTGAGAAGGATGTAAAACCCCTTAAGAGCAGCACAAAAAAATGTAATGAATCTGGTCTCTTTTTCCCATCATTACAATACTTTCCTTTTAATATTTACATCTTTTTAATTAAAAGAAAGAAGAAAATTACTTTAATTCTAATTTTACACTATAAATATTTACTAAGAAATAGTTATGAGAGAATGACTACAAAAAGTCTACACATTGTATATACACATTTTTTTAAGTCCACTGATAGAAAATTATGTCTACATAAATAAAAGTATCATTTTTACATTACTAATACTTATCAACAAAATAACAAGAAAATCACATAAAGCCACACAAATAAACTAAATTACAGATAGAAGGAATTATAAATTTACTATAATTATAAATTTAACTGCATTTACAAATACAATTGTAAAATCAACAAAGTGCTTAAAGTAGAAAAATGTTTGTTTTGAACAAATTCATTGTAAATTTATCAGCAAATTTATGTCACACTTTGCAAAATTAGGGAGACTGACAAATTTTATATTTTAAAAATCTAGAAGTTTCATTAAATAGAGAATTGAAAAGAATGATATTTATTCTTTAGCAAAATGTTTAATGGAGAACCAACCAAAATTCTTAATAAATTTGATACATTTTCTATTTTAAAAATCTAGAACTCTCATTCAAATAGGGAACTGAAGTTAATGATTTTTATTCTCTAGTAAAGTATTTAATGGAGAACCAACCAACATCTCATTTCAAGTAATTGTTAAGCCTAGGTCAGTCCTTTCATGCAGAACACTTATTTCCTTTGATGATGAGAAACATTCAGCTATTACCAATTGTCAGAGAAACTGTTAAAGTCTAACTTCATTTCACACCTCCCACTGAGATTTGATTGAGAGGTATAATGAAATAATACTGAAGCCCCAGCTATGAACCAACTTACCTCCAATCACAAGCTGTCTGACAGGTGACTTTAGGCAAATTGCTCAATTTCACTGGGTCCCACTCTATCAATACTATGCAAGTTTTATACAACATAATGGAAATGAGACAGCTGGAGCAGGCTGACTACATTATCCCATAAAGGGCAGAGAGCTCCTTTGGAACTCATGTTCTTCTGAGCCTGGCAGGATGATATCCTTTCCTAAATATTTTCTCTTTCTTTCCTCTGCTTCCCTCTCAGATTAACCTCTACAACTTCTTTCCAGATACACAGCTTTACCAGCAGAATGATCCAACAGGAGAACCCAAGAATGGAAGACCACATTCTCTTACCATGTTGCAGATGTAAGAGACTAACAAACAAGTGCAATCTCTCCAACTATTGTAAACTTAATTCTGCTTATATGAATATTTTTCCATCTATTTATCATTCTCCTTGATAATACAGGTAAAACAAGAAATGGGGACCCGCTAACAATAAATTTACTCATCTCTTTTTCAGGATGTGCCTTTTCCAGGGTCACTATTATGAGGTATATAATCTTCTCCTTTAAACCTGGTCTATCATTCTCCATTTGACGATTGCAACTCCAAGGACAGAGCTCAAACCTTACTTTCTGGGTCATTTCTTCTTATAACTCCCCAAACAGAATGCGCTATTCTACGCTCCCTGAATCCATATCTGGAGGACCCTTCCAATCCTCTAACTATCCCTTCTGAATAGCTTATCATTTATTTTGGTAACTCCAACTCCTGTAAAGACTTGGTACAAAGTAGAGATCTCAAAACATGTTTTTTGAAAGTAACTCTGAGTAACTAACATTCAATATGAATTCTCTGAATGAATGAATGCTTAATACTCAGTACAGCTTGCTTATAGAAACGAAAATAATTTTTTTCCTTGATGGCTTATGATTAGTAACTGAGAAAACACGGGTTGAAGACATTTACTTAAGCTGTCTCTATGTCTTTCCATACTGTAAGGTCCGTGAGGCCAGCCGCCACATCTGCTTTGCTCACTAAGAAAATCCTGGAACCTACTAAAGTACCTGGAACAATGCAGTGTTCAGTGATGACTAATTGCAGCAGAACAAATGAAAGTGCTTATATCCTTAAGAGTGACCTACACATTTATGACTAAGGTTTAGAAAACTATGACTAAATACATACATAGATGAGGGAAAATGAATGAACAACTTAATTAGTTTAGCCTTAAGTGCCAAAGGTCCTTCACCTAAGGAGAAAGGTGTGACAATGGTCAGTTTGATGTGTCAAGTTGACTAGGCTCTAGGTACCCAGTTATTCAATCAAATCTTTTTTTATGTGTTACTGTGAAACTTACTTTGTAGATGTGATTAGCATCTATAACTAAAGTTGGCTTTATGTAAAGAAGATAGATCCTAGAAAAACTGGGTGGGCCTAATCCAACCAGTAGAAAGGCTTCAGGAAAGGAA
Organism: Equus quagga; assembly: GCF_021613505.1. Lineage (NCBI taxonomy): Eukaryota > Metazoa > Chordata > Mammalia > Perissodactyla > Equidae > Equus > Equus quagga. The sequence goes on from NC_060272.1 coordinate 31,560,379, forward strand.
CTGTGGTTTCAGTTCCTGCCTGAGAGTTCCCATTCTGCCCTTCTTGATGGCCTTCCCTAGGGAGGTCAGACTAGCCCAGCTACACTTAGTCAGTCAATTCCCTGTAACAAATCTCTTTACATATATATCCAACGGGTTCTGTTTTTCTGGTGGAAACCTCATGAATACAGATGTATTGTCTATTATTTTGTTTCAGAAGTTTTTGTTTTTTTAAAGATTGGTACCAGAGCTAACATCTATTGCCAATCGTTTTTTTCCTTCTCCGCAAAGCCCCCCAGTACATAGTTGTATATTCTAGTTGTGAGTGCCTCTGGTTGTGCTATGTGGGATGCTGCCTCAGCATGGCCTGATGAGCTGTGCCATGTCCATGTCCAGGGTCCGAACCAGAGAAACCCTGGGCCGCCAAAGGGGAGTGTGCGAACCTAACCATTCGGCCACTGGGCCAGCCCCTGTCTGTAGATTGTGACAAGTTTTATTACATTAGAATTTCATTCACTAATTCTTCAGGGTCTTTCTACTGCCAAATGAAAGCTTTGCCTTTTCCTCCCCTTCCTCTCACCCTATGGAGCAAGACCCTTAATGAATCTTCTAGTTAATAGAACATTTAGAAGTCTTTTTCAAAAACCCTTTGCTGATCTGTGTGTCTCTATGTGTAAATACACATTCCCACCTCCCCTTCCTTGGTGAATAGAAGATAGTAATGATACCTTTGATACTTTCCATCTGCAAAAATTTTTACTAAAAATTAAGAAGGCTAAGTATTTTCAGAAGGCATCACAATCAAGAGGTAAGTTCCTGTTACAGCATTCTCTTAATTTTTACTCTCTCCTGTATTGTGGCTATGAAGAAATTTTTATTTTTAATGTCTCTTCATGCTTGCTATTTCTTCAGTGGCTTTCAGAGAACATGCTTTTTATGGCAGAGTTATTACCCCAGCATTATGTTGACATTGTTAAATGACTATTTAAATGATGGTTGGGGTTTTAGAAACTTTCAGGAGATGAATTCTTAATGTCTCTCAGTCTGACTGCAAAACTCCAAGTGAACTAAGTATCAAGGTGATCCAGGCTCAGGAAATCTCTTTCCTAGGAAAAAGTTCTTTCTTCTAGAGAACTTGTAGATTCTTTTTTAAAATCCAACTTATGTACAATTACCAGACACGAGTAACTATCTTATTCAAAACATTGACAATAACTAACATGCCAAAAAATGGTTTAACTGATTTTAGTTCATCATTGCATAGAGCCCAAAGACTCTTATTGCTCCATCGTCACCTTCACTGATCAGGAGTTATGATTATTACACTTCTGTTTTACTTATTTTCCTATGCTTTCTAAATCAGTTTTGTTTTTCCTACAAGAAGTCAATATTTATCAAGAATGTTAAAGTTTGAAGCAACTCATCACTTTATAAAGTCTGGTGGGAGAATCTTGTCAAACCTGTTGAACATTACAATGATTTATCATATTTGATAGTGCCTGAAAAGAATAAAATCTAGTAATCCAATTGTTGAAATGGTGAACACCATGAAGAACAGCCCATTAAGCACAAGTTACACAGACCAATCCTTACTTAATTGTTGGCATTCAAGATCTGTTACTTTTGCTTCAAAATTAACCTCAGCTCCTTCCTTACGGATTCTCCCTTAGAGCCAGATTGGCCAACTTATGGTTCCTCAAATACAGCTCACGAATTGCCAACTCCAAGTCTTTGCAGGTGTTCATCCCTAGCCTAAAAGGCTTCTCTTTTCTCCACTTGCGAACTTCTAAGCATCTTTCAGGACTTATCCACTTTCTGACTACTTATAGTGATCATGATATTTGTAACTTTTTAATTTTAATCATATTTTGTTTTTTAACTTGAGTGTGTGCACATGTTTTCCTGATAAGACAGTTAATTCTTTGAGGCCAAGAATCATATGCTTTGTATTTTCTTTGGAGTGCTACCTGAGTTTGACGCAACATTTGATGAATGTAGCTGTTATTTAGTTTGTTTATGAAATATTAGATGAACATTTGAGTATCATAACTACTCCTCACAGCTGGGGAGAAGTAAATCCATTCTCTGGAGATGGCAGGCAAATCTGAGAGTCCCAGATGTGCTTTTTACTTTCAATAAAAAAATTTAGATTTGCTTTCTACTTAGAAGTTATCTGAGTATTCCTCACTACTCTGTTTAGATTGTTTTCTACTTATTAGAGAATAAAAAATGGAATAAGAAAAGAAAAATTTTGAGGATGCTGAGGAAGAAATAAGTCTAAAACCACCAACTTCAACAAGAAAGAAAAGAAAAAATATTTCTCCTTTCATATATAATCTAATTCACACTGAGTTTTAAATGGTTTTCACTCCTCTTTACTCTCATGAATTGGTTCCCAAAGTGGGAAATCTATCCATACAATGGATTGACCTGGACTTGGGAAGCATTTATTAACAGTCTCTATGTAATTCAAAGTCGCAATTGAAATAGTAGAACAAAATCCTTCTCTGCTAAAGGATTACCTGGAAAGTGAATTTGTAAAAATAAATAATAATAAACATTGGTGTAAAGGGAAGCAGTGAGCTAATGTCAGGAGTTGAATGTTATAGAAACATCTCTTTCGTCTTATCTAGCTCAGGGACCTCAGGCAAGCATGAAGGCCACTGAGGCCCAGGTTCCTTCATGATCTCTAAAATTTTTCTGGTGCTAAAACTCTGTGATTTAATGATTAAAACGATCTGTCGCTTCTATTTATTAGAGGGTGCACTCATTTACATTTTCAAAAATGATTATGTTATTAAAAGACAAGAGGAAAATTAATCTTTCCAATCTTATTGTTGCTGTTAGTGCTGTCAGGTGACTGACTCCTCGCGGCCTGTGTACAGCAGAGCCGAACTGATCTTTTCGCGCCATCATCTCATCTTCCAGCGCTGTATCAGAAAATGCTCTGCTGCTATTCATAGGGTTTTTATGGCCAAGTTTTTCAGAAGTGAGTGGCCAGGGCCTGTCTTTCTGCTCTGTCTGGTCTAGTCTGTCTTCTGTCAAGTCTGTTCACTGTCAGGGACACTGAACCCTGTCCACCATGGGCGACCCTGCTGGTATTTGAAATACCAGTGGCACAGCTTTCAGCATCACAGCAACATGCAGCTACCATAGTATGACAACCGACAGATTAGCTGTATGGTTCTCTGTCCGAGAAATGAACCTGCGCCACGACAGTGAGAGCACAGAATCTGAACCACTAGACCACCAGGCTGGCTAATCCGACTGTAGCATGAGGTAAATGGTGGATAAAATGGACACATGGAATGGCAAATGACCCTTCCTACCACCTCCATGCCACTTAGATGTGGTAACGTAATGGTAGGCATGTACACATCTGGCCAAACGGATGCAGAAAAGGAGAGCTACCTTTTGTTTCACAAAATACACAGATGGATTTGAGGAGTATGAGTATCACTGACCATGTTCCTATCTTCATTCATAAATTAATCTTAATTAATGCTATTTTGAATTTCACCCTTCTTAAACCTTTTACACGGATACAAATGGATTGTGGCTTTCTTTATTTTCAAATAAACCTTTCATATGTGTTTTTAAAAATCAGCCTGTAGTGTAATCTCAAAGATCAAGGCAAAACCCCACACTCCCCCCTAGTGATCAAAGTTTGATGACCTCCAAATAACAGAAAACACAATAAGTGGACTTTAGATCACAAGAACAAAAAAATGCCCAGAAGCTACGCAAGTCACTGCTGGTGTTCTTTACTTAGGATCCTTTTTATGATAGAAGAATAAAGCAGAAGCTGTCAAGAGGCAGCAACTTCCAATTCCTTGGTCTGAAGCCTCAGTCTCAGTAACCAAACAAATAGGTTATATATACACTCGGGAGAAAAGATATAAAACCACAGAGGGTGGGGTAAGCCTCAAGGAATAAGATTTGAAGAAGAAAATGAACAACAGGTCAGAAGCAGAAATTCAAACTTGAAATTAGTAATCATGGAGCTCGCACGATTCAGCCATACTGAAGAACTTCAAAATCCGTGGAAAAGGGTTTCTTTAACAATTATTTGTTTCAGTGATATAGATAGAATATTTTTATGCATAATATGATTTGTGAATTACGAGGGACGTCTTTTGTTCTCAGACATGAAAAAGTTATTATTTAGTTTCCAGAATAGCATGATCACTACAGATCAAGCCTATTCACTGAAGTCCCTCAGTCGCTCACACATATATCAAAATATTCTACAAAATTTTGAAAAATTCATTAATTTAGGACCCACTAATTTAGAATTATTGATTTCTTTTTTTGCACAATGTTCAGACTTCAATTTATCTCTGCCTGAAATTAGTCATGCAAATGGGGAAATTCTTATTTTACTGAAGAAGGTGTTTTTTTAAAAGCACTTTAAAATTATTAGCTTGAGGGCCAGCCTTGTGGCCAAGTGGTTAAGTAGGTGCGCTCCGCCTCTGCAGCTGGGGGTCTCTCGGTTCAGATCCTGGGCCGGGACACGGCAGCGCTCATCAAGCCATGCTGAGGCGGTGTCCCACATAGCACAACCAGAGGCACTCGCAACTAGAATACACAATGTGTACTGGGGGGCTTTGGGGAGAAGACAAAGAAAAAAAATTGCTATTAGCAAACAACTGAACCATAGCATTCTTATTTTTTCATGAAAATCCTTCTCCCTACACTTTTCAATATGGTTTTAGTTATAAGTTTCTCACACTACCATCATCACCAACGACATTACCTGCGGTCTACGAAGACTGAAAGACGTCAGAACGTTTAAACTCTGACGGTCATAAGCCCAGGGGAGAGTCGCAAAATCAGAACATGGTTTACCTGCTCTGGTCCATCTTACACAATTCTAACATTGTCATTTTCCTCAAGTGTAGCTCATCTATCACTCTCCAATTCATAAGCATTCAACATTGTGTACAGGATAAATTCTAAAAGCTTATTATAGTAGTTAACATATTTCTCCTGGTACGCTCCCAACATAACCTAAAAGCCAACAAACCTGCTCATTATTTCCCAATTCATCTGGACTTTCTCCATGGTCTTTCTTAGACTCAACTCTTTAGCTGAAATGCTGATTTTTTGAATTCTTACTTGTCTTTTAAGGCTCATATGTCACCTTTTCCAGGAAGCTTTCCAAGCTCTTTCCCTGTACCCCAGCCCCCACTTCCCCAGCATCGTCTCACTGCTCGGTCCTCTCATCACAGTTGCGTTTCTACCTCTCCAGGAGCACTCCCCACGGTGGGCTTATGGATAAACTGCCTGCAGAGAACCTTTCTGCATTGGTGGATCACGAATGTCTCCATGGATAAGGCTCCGTGCCTTGCTCATTTTCATATTCCTCAGATACCTAGTATATAGTTTAGTCGTAGTGAGTTCTAATACATTTTTATCAAATTTAATTAAATAGAAAATATCCCATTTTGTTAGTTTTAAAATATTGTTACAATCATCTAGAATCCTATATTGAATATTTTAAAATAATATCATTAACTTGAGATGCCAAAAAAAACCCCAAAATCCGAAATTCTGTTTTAGGTGCTGATGACCAAATAGAAGGAAAAAAATAAAAGTAAACACATTTTCGTCCTCCTTTAGAAAAATCACAATATTTAAATGATAAAATGAATCCTTCCAGCGAAAGAAACAATATAATTGTAATTTGTGAGTGTTTTATGATTCTCTTTTTTCAAAAATAAAAAGGAAAGTGAAGGGGCTGGCCTGGTGGCATAGTGGTTAAGTTCGAGCACACTGCTTTGGTGACCCAGGGTTCACGGGTTCAGATCCCCGGTATGGACCTGCACATCACTCATCAGGCCATGCTATAGTGGCGTCCCACATACAAAATAAAGGAAGATTGGCACAGATGTTAGCTTGGCGACAATCTTCCTCACCAAAAAAAGAAAGAAAGAAAGAAAGAAAGTGAAAAGGAGCTCAGATAGGTATCTAATCTGATCCTGCTTTGGAAGCAGTTTAAGAGTTTTCAGAATAAGATTGTATATAAATCTGACATTATTATTGTTATTTTATCCCCTTATGAACCTTCTTGTGCTCTTATTGAAATATTCAAGATGCTAATGGCATGCCACTAGAATGAAAAAGTATCCAGGGACCAACTTCTCATTCTGTGCTCCTCTAACAGAAAACTCTTCTCTCCTCACTGAAATATGGGTACCTTGAGTGTGGAGGTATAATACCAGATAACACTTATGACTTCTCAACAGGGTTATAATGCAAGGTAATGTGCAACCAGAAGTGAGAGCTAGACACATTTTCAGCCTTTGCTCTAAAGTGTTATTTACAAAAGTCCCTTGCGAATAATGAGAATTATGTGTATAACCCCCTGAAAACACAAATTAATAATTAGTGCTGAATTGTGAAAATAATATCCATCGATAAGCACATACAGAAACCAAATTGCTTATAAAGGTGAAAGGATAATTCTTCTTTGCAAATAAATCCTCTGCTTGCACTCAGACAAATGGGAATTGGTTTATTGGTATATTATGTTCATGACTGATAATTTTCTCTCCGATGCATGGAATCATGTGAGTGTGGAAGTCTGAAAAATCACAATTTATATATATTTATATTCATTTTAAATCATCATATCATATTGAAGGTAAAATTTTTCTTTGCTTGGTATTTACATAGAATATTAGTTATCTTTTAATGTAAAGAAATAAGTTGTCACTTTGATATCTATAGCAAGTTCAATGTAGATTTCTAAGTATTCCTTTCCTCCAGCAAATCTTCACTGATTTTGGTTATTGAATCTCGTATTTCTTTGATGTGGAAACTTTAGATTAAAACAATTAATTTACATTTAAGACTTGAATTCATTTATACATGAACTTTACTTTTTATCATAAAATTCAGAGTACCTAAAACTCTAACACCTGAGGGGGGAAAAATGTGTGTTCTGTGTAAAACAGTGGGGCACATCTAGTGAGGATGTTATAAATTTATACAGTTTTTTCAAAGGAGGCTTGTACTTGAATATGCTATTCTTGTTCTTGTTATTATTATTGCTATTGTTACCACTGTTACTTGCTTTACCATAACTGTATCTTTCATTTGTACAATACCTTGTGATTTTAAAAAATTCACGTACATTTTTCATATTTTCTTTACAATTTCACTTCCAAATACAGCATAAGAATTATTAGTTTCATCTTACTGGTAAGGAAATCAAAGTTCAAAGAGGTATGAGTCTTGTCTAAGTTTGCCGTCAGAGAATGGTGGAGTTGGGATTTGAACCCAGCTCTTCTGATATCTCATTTTGCTCTTTACTCACCCTTGCCTCCCTCTCCATACTTATTGGCACAAAGAAACCGATTACTTCGTTGTCTAATGGGGAAGTCCCAACATCAGCCCACTGTTCCTTCAAGAGTAGATTTCTTGGGGCTGGCCCTGTGGCCTAGTGGTTAAGGTCAGCACATTCCACTTTGGCAGCCTGGGTTTGGTTCCTGGGTGTGGCCTACACCATTCATCAGCACCCATGCTGTGGGGGCAACTCACATGCAACATAGAGGAAGATTGGCACAGACGTTAGCTCAGGGTAAATATTCCTGAGCAAAAAATGTCATTATTCTTATCAAGATAATTAAAATAAATAATAGCTTGGATATGTTGTCCTACAGCATGTTTTAAAAAAAGAGTAGAATTCTCAGGGTTTTCCTTCCCAGAGTGAATATTTATGCCAATAATATATTATTGTAAATAAAGTATAGTTTAGATCCCTATGTCATACGTACTAAAAACCAGGACTGGCTTCATGGACGTAAGACGTGCAGTTGCACAGTGCCCTACTCTAGGTTTAATGCTTTGCTGTTACAGTTTTGATTCTTGGTAATGTTTGAACAAGGGGCCCTGCATTTATGTTTTGCTCTGGGCACCCCAAATAGTGTAGATGGTCCTGCCAAGAGGCAGTCATCCATTTCCACAAAACCAAAAGTAAAATAAAATAGAACACAATCCAATGGCATAAAACAGTATCACCTTACTCTCCTAATGATTTTACTGAATTCTTTCGGTAGACCACTTGTTTGAAAAGTATCAGTTGTGGCTTTCCTATGGCAAAAGGTCACTGAAAAGCCACTAAGCCAACATCGTTAGACAACTGAGGGGCAATGTTGAGATGACAGATGTGTGACTGTGTCTGAGATGCCTTAGGGATTGAGAGAAACTTCATGGTCAGCCACAGGACCTAAAATGTATGGATTATCTCTATGTTTATTTTCTATCACCAAATTGATAATCAGGATAAAGGAAGAGTTATACTTATTATGTGGGTTTGACATCTATTTCTAGGAACACAAGAAAACCAGAGGAGCAATAGAGTTTTTTCCTCTCATTTCATGGTGGATGCTTTAAATTTCCTTGGATATTCATCACCAAGACCACAAAAAAAAAAAATTGGATATCACCAAAACATTATAAACCTATGATTTGATCTTAATTTTAATGTTTTTGTGACACTGCTTTTTATCTTCCACTTTGTAGAAGAGGATTATTGGCTGCTTGTTGATTTTTAATGCTAAAAATATCATTTGTTGGGTCTTTTTAAATATATTTTGAATTCAGGTAAATGTTTTTGTTGTTTTTTGGCTATTGTCATGTCTGGTCAACTCAAAGTAGATAGAACACTAAATTCTCGTAAAATGATGGACTGTTTCTGTATCATTTCTATTTATACAATCATAGTGTTAACTCGTCAGCTCTTTTTCTCCCCACCTATGGCTTTATAATTATCTTCTGGTTTATGTAAAAGTCTAGGTCATATTTTATTTTGTACAGTGACCTTATTTAATGAGTTTCAGGTCACTGAATTACATTCTACATTGTACTTATTCTTCCTTCTGTCTGGATCACCCTTCACTGTCCTGCACCATGAACCCTCATCTATCCATTGACTTTCACATCTTTCTCAGTTTAGATGTCATCATCCCTGAAAGGCCATCCTTGACATAAAGGACCAGAATAAAACACCCTGAGCTTTCTTTTACCATTGCACTTACCACAGTACATTTGTTTGTTTAATTATTTTTCTTCCCACCTACGCTCATACATCTTTGCATTTTTAAAAGCCAACTATCTCACCTTGCCTAAGATTTCAGAACACATTTGTTGAATAGATGAATGAACGATGATGGCATGAGTAAAGGAATCCTTAAAACATTTCCCTGAAAACTACTTTATTGCTCAACAGACGAAAGTATCTAATTAAAAGTAAAAAATCAACTCTATTCCTCATAAGACTGGTTTTGACTCAATTCTCTACTCATTCAGTTGTTAATTTATCCAAAATATATTGATTAAACACCTACTGTCTACTAGGCATCTTGCTAAACGCTGAATTCATGAGGCATGATCCCTACCCAGGGACATTTAAACTGCAAGCTCCTTTCTAAATACTATACAGATCATGATCCTTCCACCCACTGAACAGATCAAGATGAATAATTGGAAAGAATTTTTTTTAACTTTGGTTAGGTTGTATAGTTCAATATCAAGTATTTCCACCTTACGTCACCTTTCATTTCTCAGATCACTTATGAGCACCCACCACACTTTTGACATCTTGAATTTAACTATTTATGCAAATCAATTCAAATTTCTATGCATAAAATGCTACCATAGGAAATGTCTGCTTTTTTTGAAAAAAATGATGAGGGAAATGAAAAGGTCCTTACCTACGACAAATAAATAAAATTAGAACTCTTCTTAATTGAATGTGCAACTGAGATTTTAGAGACTCGTAAACAGTGCTAAATGAAACATAACTTTGTCAATGGCGTTCATAACTATCGAGAAATCCTGTTGATATTAGAGTCATTTCTCAGACATTGTGAAAACACAGGATCCAATTGGAGCCCCACTACACGGGGGCACCTTTCCCTAGATGCTCAGTCTCAGCACTGCACAGCTGGCTACTTTGCCCTTGTAAACTCCTGCTCCAACATTTGTGTCAATGTTCATTCTACTCCCTCGGTGGCTGACTTTCTTATTTTCTGCATTGGGAACTGAACCAAACAATTTATTTTGTGTGCTTTCATGTTTTCTTTGAGATAGCGAGGCAACCCATGCTTTCGACAAGAATAGCTAAGGAGGCTCCAAACAGAATCAAAGTAGCTAGATAATTTCTGATTAAATTCTTTACAATCAATTATTATACTGTAGCTACTATATTAATTATCCATAAAAATCTTATGCCTCAGACAAGAAAAATACATGTATTCATCTACTAACAATAAATAGAGTGTGCTGTAGTAACAAAATAATGGGATTTATAGTAAGAAGATATGAGTTTCATTTTGGCTTTCACTCTTTTAAGTAGCTGTTTTGGTTGTGATGAGTAAACATGAAAAATAACTCTAAAGCTCTACGGAAGTTTGATTATTACCTGTGGACTAACGCCATGTCAATTCTCACCTTCCACAAGCATTCAATACTCAATCTGTCAATAGTCTCAAAGATTTTCTTTTCACCTTTCTTAATTTATCTGTTATTAATTAATTTGAGCCTTTTGTCAGTAAATAATGCCACTCATTTTGTTTGAAAGAAATCCTATAGAACATTTTTGTGCAAAAATTATTGAAGTAATGATAGAAATTTATCCACTTCTTGATGGAAACATAGGAGGTATTCAAGAGTACCAGCAACTTGTCACCCAAAATTTAAACCAATAAATGAAGAATGCCAAATTAAAATGAAATTTAAAAAGAATACTGGAGGGCCTGACCCAGTGGTGTAGTGGTTAACTGGGTATTCCACCTTGGTGGCCCAGGGTTTGTGGGTTCAGATCCTGGGCGCAGACATACACACTGCTCATCAAGCCATGCTGTGGCTGCATCCCATATACAAAATAGAGGAAGATTGGAACAGATGTTGGCTCAGGGACAATCTTCCTCACCAAAAAAAGAAAAAGAATACTGGAAGGAAGAATACAGTTATTCAAATTAGAATATTGATGGGATACCACTATTCTTTTTAAACACATTGAAGTATCTTTGACAATTAAAATCTCACTCTATTTAAACACTTCACCCCAACTTAGCACATCCAATAGGGGAACCCCTCCTGAGGGAATTGGCCCAGTTGGCACCCATGCCAGGGGAAGAGTGCCACCTGCTGAAGCTTTGTCAAAGTCCTTTCTGCACCATATGAAATTTCTTTTGGAGGATCTGCTGACCAATTGTGTATTGCAAAAGTCCCTTTGCTTTCTATTTTAGCTCCATCATGTGATGAGCTCTGCCAACACAATTAGTATAGCTCCAGAGAATGCATAATAATCAAAAATAAATAGCCAATAGCGAAATTAATAACATCAGATCAGTCAACATATATAAGCTTTACAGTTCAATAACATTGCAAAATATATATTTTGTTTAATGCTTTTTCCTCCCTGGAGTTCTAACTTTGTCAGTCTGCATTTCCAACTGATATGAATTTATTTCTCTATGTCATTTGAGTAATTTCGCTGCGTGATGTTCATTGGGTTTGTCTCCTTCTTCCCATCATGAGGAAGCAGCTCTTCCTTGAGCTGTCTTCATTTTCAGATGTTGGGAACAAAAGTTTTTACATTTGGAGGATCAGAGTCTAGTGAATCTCAAAATGATATTTTCTCAGCAAATCAATAGAAGACATTGTACAGTGAACTCACATCACCTCCTCTGCTTCTGCTTTTTCCACTTGGAGCTGAATGAAGGAAATATACTGCTTCACAGCCCGAAGGAGATTATTTCTCTTTCAGAAGAGTTGCAGATGAAGGGAGAGGTTAATTGGATATTAGCAGATACCTCAGAATGATGTTTCTACTTCAATTTGGGCCTCCAAAGGGTATAGAGAGAAGGATCCAAGTGTCAACTGCTTTTTGTGAAAGATTGATGTTTGGGATAGGAAATACAGCATGCCAGAGGTACCTCCCAATACATAAGGCTTTAAAAACACAATTACCCAGAAAAGTTCGACGGTGCCTGAGTTCTAGTTGGGGCAATTTTATGCTAGTGTCATCCATGATTGGAAAATGGAAAAAAAAGAACACAGAGAAAATTTAAAATGTAGTTTTAGTTTACACCTCTGAAGATTATATTTTTTTTAAGAATGTTGATATTTCTGATTGAAAATGAAAATTAACTATTACCAATGAGCATGTGAACAGATTCACAGAAAGCCTTTTTGTTAGACCTCCTCAAGTTGTGACTTTAGATAGACTCTTCTTTTGCCTCTTGATTTTTGTGACAAAATCTGAAAATAGGAAATTTAGTGACACCATTCACATTATGCTGCTAACAGTTACACAAAATATCTTTGTTTAGGGACCTAATAAAATTGGTCATATAAAGAGGAAATGAGATTTTTAATGCAAAATGAAGCTGACAGTGCTCTTCTATTACCAGGGTCTTATTAGGGAAAAATTCTCTGACATCTGTTTATCCCCTGCAGCCAACCTTGTATTCAGAATACAGTAATTGATTCACAGCATCCACTGGGGATCTAACTGGCTCACTTTTCCACACCGCACTACACAGGTATCTCGGCAGCTAATTCTGAATGTACATCTACATCGTTATCTCCTGGTGAACTGTGACCCTAAACACTTTGGAGGCCCAGATGAAAGTGCTTCCTCCACCCTCCAGTGCTAAGGGTGTAGCGGATTCTGCAGCATGGCAATTCACACAGGACATCCAATCAGAACCATCCCCTTTGAAGCCCTTCTCAGCTGGGAGACCATGAATGATTCATAGCTTCTCTACACAGACTAAAGAGGAAGAGCAAAGCTAGTGTGTATTATTCAGGACTGCATCCTCAATAAGTCTCCATGTTCAGCAAATTGCTACAATGTTTTTTTGCTTAGTCTTTACTTCCACACAACATCTCTTTTGTGTACAAGTTTTAACAAAGAAAGGTCGTCTGTTTAAGCAAACTTGTTGATTGGGTTATTTCCCTCCTCTTTAATGAACGTTAGAGTAGTCACAGATTTAATGCAAAGAAGGTGCCTGGCCGGGACGGGGTTTCCAAGAAGGGTCCCAAGATTCCAACTTCACAATTAACTTAGAAAGTGTACTTGATGTCAGCTTCCTGGATTTTTCATGATTAGGGTCAAAATATTAATTTTGCAGTGCACCCATGTGCAAAAGCTAGCTTCATAAAGCCACGTGTAAAACTAAATGAAATATTTTACCCATTGGAAAATACATTTTGCCAGGCAGGACTGCTGTGCTGTCTAGGAGGCCTAATGCAGACCCCTCTCTTTCAGCAGCCACACCAAGTGATCATCATGATAACGGTTACTAAGCGTCTTCTCTGTCCCAGGATTCTGCAGACACAATAACTGGATATTACCCCCCAAAGAAACATCAGTTCTGGAAGCTTCATTATTAAGCAAGCAGGATTTTCCTTGTGTCATCATTCACAGAGGGTTTATTTTCCAAGCTGAAATATAAGCACCAAGAGAAAACTGCAGAAATCCTACCTGAAAAAGACAGTATCACTCAACATCCTGGGTGTTTTGCTCTGCAAATACCAGGGTTTTGCTGCTGCTGACCAACTCTATGGATCTGATGTTGGTGTTCATAAATACAAGCTTGGGAGTTCCAAGCATCTTTTAGCAATCTTGAATTTTAGAATTTTTCTAAACATTTTAAATTTTGTTTCTTTCATGTATGTAATAATACTTCCGGAAATAATGCCAAGAGTTTCTTAGAAGAAATTTAACCACCGAATATTATTTGGTAGTTGGATGTACTTTAACACAGCCTGATAATTTGAAGAAAACACAAAAAAGAACTAAAACTAAAGTTCCCAAAACGTATGAAAAATAAATTTATTAAAAGATTGGAAGCTGTATTTGTTAAAACATCCAAAATGCTCATATTCAGGCAATGCAATATGCTTGTTTTGAAAAATATTGCATTAAAAAATAAATACTTGAAGGTTTTATCCACCTTAGATCACCTTGAATTTTCTTTTTCCTTTGGCCCAGGTTCCCATGTGGGCTACCTGATTTGCTCATTGCTAGAGCTGATTGACAGGTATGGTGACAAAAATGCAAATGATATGCAAATAGACACATTAGGGCAGTTCTTTGTAAATAGAATTGCTGCTTATGTACATACGGTACTTTTTAACAATGGGCTTCCACCTTTGTAAATGCAAAACATTTAATTTCTGCAAAGTATAAAATGTTCAGGTTTAGTTCTACTAGTTTCAAAGCAAAATGCAAGGTAACTAGATAGCTAGATAGGAATCATGGGAACTACTTCAATATATAGATTTTTTTATCCATAATTACATACACTTAAAATGTCCTCACTTCTCTTATTACATCTACTCATTGTGTATGTTTGTGTGTGTGTGTAATGCTTGTGGCACTGTCTTAAGATATGGTTATAAATGTGGGCTTGTTAGGATGAATTTACATCTCTGTGTATTGTATACAGAATCACTTAATTGTAGTTAATGTATTTTTTGTTCTAAAATTTCCATCTGATTCTTCTTTGTATCTTCTATTCCTTTGCTAAGACTTTCTGTTTTTCTGTTGGTTTCAAGAGTGTTCACGATTGCTTGAAGCAACATTTTTATAATAGCTGCTTTAAAGTCCTTGTCAGATCATTTTAACATCTATGTCGTCTCAGCATTGGTGTGTGATTGCCTTTTCCTGAGATCTGAGATTTTTCTGGTTCTTCCTATGTTGCATAATTTGGGATTCTGCACTGGATGCTTTAAATATATTTTTTTGAGACACTAAGTCTTGTTTAATACTGTGGGTAGCGTCAATAGTTATGTTTTAGCAGACAGTTGGTCTGGTTAGGTTTAGGTTGTAAGTTCCAACCAACCTTCTGTGGGCTGCCAGTTCAGTTTTCATGGCTTTTGCACTGCTATTTGGATCTGGCCTGCTTATGTGCCACGCAGTCTAGGACATGGGGATTGGTCTATCTGTTAATTTAGATCTGAAAGTCTTCATTATGATGGATAGAATCAGTTCCACACATGTGAGCTCAGAGCTGAGCCCATAAGTTCATAAATGACTACGGAATCACTTTCCCAAATTCTTCCCTCTCCATGATCTTGTTAATATTTTGCAGTTTCTGGGGCTCATTATTTTGATCTTCTGGCTAGAAGGGTGGGGCTTTACCTACCTTGCTTTGCCATGCGCTTTTGCAACTGTGTGTCTGGCACCAAGTGACAGGAAGAAAAAGAAAACAAAAAGAGAGTTGGCTCATCCCTCTTGTACCTAGGCCTACTGAATGCAGTGAAGAGCTTCCTTTGCCTCAAAGTTTTGCCTTCTGTAGGCTCTTGTTACCAGTCACTGCCAGTGCCTTCACAGGACTATTTGGGGGGCTGG
Organism: Equus quagga; assembly: GCF_021613505.1. Lineage (NCBI taxonomy): Eukaryota > Metazoa > Chordata > Mammalia > Perissodactyla > Equidae > Equus > Equus quagga. The sequence continues at coordinate 31,575,731 of NC_060272.1, forward strand.
GGTGTGAGAGAATGGAAAAAAGAAAGAGAAAAATAAACGGAAGATTCTCACATTCTCTCTATATACCACAAGTTTTCTTTCCTGCTCTTTGAGCCAGAACTGAGGGCTCCTCCTGGAGCTCTTTCTGACTGCACTTCAGTGCCTACTTCCCCACTGGTTGGAAAATCCTGGAATAATATTTATTTTTATTAGTAAACTCATTTTTTAATGCTAAACTCATGCTGTTTCAGTGGTACTTTACTTCCAGTATTCTTCCCCAAGCCACTTGCTGCTATTCAGTTTGAGAATTCTCAAATAGATACCCCATGCTTTCTGTCCATGTTTTATACCTATATTCAGTGGAAGTGACACAGTGGAATATGTTCACCCCATCTTACCTGGAAGAAGAACTCTCAAGAATTACTTTAACTATGAGGATATACTTGGTGTCAATTATGAGAGAACAAATTGGATTTTCTTATTTACAAATCAGAACTGAGAAAGAAAGTGATGATTCGAATTATAATGTGGTAATATGCTACTTTTGGTATTGCCTATAGAGATGACAAGAAGCCTGGGGAGAAGATGCAAGGTGATTGTGGGAGAGATGATGCCTTCGACATGAAATCAGACATGGAGCCATGGAACCATGGGTTCTGTAAGTTTAGACCAACCATTACCTATTGTAATATGGCTGATGGAAGGAGCCAAGGGTTCAAGCTAGCTTTAGGTGGAAGAATAAGTCAAAGGGGATTAAAGCACTAACATGCAGGTTATAAACCAACCCCTTTATCTCTTTTTTCATATTTCTTGTTCTTTAAAAATTAATGAAATCTTCTAGAAGTATTATCTCAACTTGTCTGTGGGAAAGCGAAACAAGGAATGGAAGATTTAATTCAACAGTCATTCCACAAATATTTATGAAGAACTTGTGGAATGTCAGCACTGTTATAGGCATGAGGATAGAGTAGTGACAAAAAAAAGTTTCTGATTTCATGGAGTTTACATACTCAGGATTTTTTAGTTTTCTTATTTTCCAGATCTGGCTCAAAAGTATGATAGACAGAAGTGATACTGTGATGACCCTAGGGGATAAGTGTGAGGCAGTGATCAAGAGAATAAGACACGGAAGAGAATGCGGACCTCAAGTGGACAGTGCAGACCTTACATCAGCCACCATGGCCCACCCTGCAGATAGCATTTCCTCTCTGTACTAAACCTTGGAAGTTCTGGACTCCAATTAAAAGAGAAAAGTGATAGTCTCATTTTCCTGGAAAACTTATGTGTTCACAGCTTACGGCAAATTCTTTATAATGATTACCTCACTTCTACAATTATATTTTCCCAATCTGCCTAAAATTTGCTTTACAAATGCACTGATTCCTTATTTACCTTGTTCAAGAATTGGGACCAGAGAGGTAAGTAAAATATGGCTCCAAAAAAGAGTACAATCTAATGGGAAAGATTGAGAGAATAGGGTTATTTAAATACAAGTTCTAAAATCATAGGCCTTACTGTACAATAAGAGTGATTTGAAGAACCTCTAACCAAATTTAAGCTGATCCTTGAAAGAATGGTTGAAGAAGATAGGAAGAGCATTTATTTCAGGAAGTACAACATTAAAAATAAAAAGGCAAAGAAGAGAAAGAAAAAACAAGGCCTAAGATAGCATTGTGATTTTGTATAACATGAATTTTGGTGAAGAGGAATCTGGTTGAAATTCCAGCTTAGTCATTTACTGGCTATGTAAATATAGGCAAAGAATTCTCTCTTTTAAGCTTCAGTTTCTGTATCTAAAAGATGGGAACAAATAGCATCTTCTTCAAGGATTGTGGGACTTGAGTGAGATGATAAAGGTAAAATGTTAGCACAGTGATGAGCATCAATCATATGCTATGTTCATAGTTTTTCTCTTTCTTTTCCTCCTCCTTTATCTCTTTCATATTTTGATAATAATCACTTTCATTATTATTGTTATTATTTAAGTGTCTGGTGTGAGTTGAGAAGAGGTGGCCCATAAGGATGGAAAGAGAGGCAGTGTCATGGAGGATCTTGTGTATGTTTCTAAGGAGCAGAGAATTTATCCTGTAGTTTATGGGGAGCAATTGAAAGTCTAACAGGGAAGTAAATATGCTCTGATCTGCATTTTCTACAATGAATTTAAGTTTAAAGGGGCAGAGGGTAAAAATTGGAAGTAGGAATAAAAAATAGAAAGTAACTGAAATATTTCAAATAATGGTGAGACCCTCAAATAAGACAACGAGAAAAGAAATAGAAGAGTGGGACTGGTTTAAGAAATATTTATAAGCAAAGTTGGTGGTAATTTATAATTGGATGTGAGGATGGTCAGGGAGAGGAGAAAGAATAGGATGACTCCAAGGTTTCTGTTTTATATGAATGGATGAGTGATAGTACCGTTTTTTCCCAGCTTTATTGAGGTAAAACTGAGAAGTAAAATTGTATATATTTAAAGCATACAATGATTTGATACACATATACATTGTGAAATACTTACCACAACCAAGTTAATTAGCACATCCATCACCTCATATAGTCACCTTTTGTGTGGGTGTGTGCATATGATGAGAACACAAAATCTACTCCTTTAGCAAATTTCAAGTGCACAATACAGTATTATTAACTATAGTCATCACATACTACATTCGATCTTCAGAACTTATTCAACTTATAACTGAAAGTTTGTACCCTTTGACCAACATCTTCCCATTTCCCCTACCCCCAGCTCCCTGCAACTACCATTTTAATCTGTTTCTGTTTCTATGAGTTCAAACATTTTTTTAGATTCCAGATATAAGTGATATCATACAGTATTTGTCTTTGGCTTATTTCATTTATGCTAAGGGAGTGATGATATTATTAACTGAGAAGCAGCATATTGAAGCAGAAGTAGTTTGTGGGTAAAAGGTCATGAGCTCAGGAAAAAAACATGAGTTTGAGGTCAGCAGGAAGATATACCCCAAGTGGTTACTATCTAACTAGTCTGCAGCTCGTGAGAGAGGTGAGAACTAAAGCAACATATATAGGAGACATACAGATGGTGGAAAATTCCAAAAAAGTGGATGAGGGAGAACGGTAGAGTCGTAACAGCAGTGGGCAAAGAATGGAACCCCTTGAACACTAATGTTTAAGAAACTAACAAAGTACTCATTCCAAATAGGAGACAGGTAAGAAACACTCAGAAAGACAGAAGTAAATGGAAAGTAAAACGGGAAGTGGAGAAGTAGAGAAAACAATTTTTTTCCCTCAAGATGAATAACTATTGCATAGGCAAGAACAGAAGGAATTTCAGCTTTTTCTTTGGTTACTTATTGTTGAGCATTCAGCAGGACAAACACAAAGCAAAGCATTATACTCCTAAAGTTATTCATAAGAGTAAAAGTGAGTTAATACACTTATTTAAGGACACTAGTTTAGAAACAATGTTGCTGTTTCATGTGCTAATTTATTAGACTGTAAATTTGCTGAGCACAAAAGTTGTTAATCTGATTCTTTTGGTAATTTTAATAGGGCCCAATTCATTGCCTTGCGCAAAATAACCGTCAATAAATGAATATTCAATCAAACTGTTGCACTAGGTTAGCGGTACTCCAAGTTCCAAGTCCATGAAGAGGTAAGAAGCTTCCCAGGTAAATCAACAAGCTGCTTCTTTCATCCAGAAAATCTTGCTATGAGAAAAACCTCAGCTGAGCTAAATAATGGCTTAAGGTTACAGTTGATTAAATTCCAAGCTAAGGGACTTATCTCTTCTTGGATTAACGGCAAAGAGTGCATGGATCTGTTACTTTGAGTAGCACTCCTCTAGCTCACTGGTGTCTAAAGTGGAGCACTAACATCCCTCGAGAGAGTGCATAAAACAATCTTTTGGGGCATAAGAAGAAAACAATCTTTTATTTTTATTTATCTTTTTACCTAAAAATAATAAATAGAGCTTCATCAATCTTTTAGCTATCAGTTGATATTAAGCACCAGTGTGTAATTTATGAAAGAATATATATTTGAGGTCTATCTCATTATTTTTTATTTTACTACATTAATAATCATGACTTGAACAGCGATTATCAGCAAGATACTGTTGTAGATGGATGTGGGGATAGAAAGATTAGAGTTAGACACTATCTTAAATGGATTTACAAACTAGTTGGGTAGACAAGATATAACTAAATGAACTGCAAAGTACAATAGGAACAAAACAGACCTTTAAGGAAGAGTTCAAGACAATAGTATAATAATCGCCACCAGAAAATATTTGTCATGTGAACATTACAGACGCTTTTGTACTATTGCAGTTCAGAGGTCAGAGATGTCACTCCAGATGAGAATGAATAAGAAAGAGTAGACGTTTTCATTTGTTTTAAAGGACAGGCAGATTTAGACAGGTGGAGATGAGAGCATTGCAAGAGCAGGGGACCTGGGAGATGCACTCAGATGCAGACAAGTACTGGGAGTGTGGGAAACAGCAAGTAAGCCATTGGGTTGAGCTGAAGCTTTTCATGGAGAGGAGAAATGGAAGAGGAAGCTTTCAACTGAGACAGCATCCCAAATGCAAAGAGCCTTAAACTTTCAGGTAAGTTCTATGGGCTGCTGCTTTAGGGCTTTAGGGAGAAAATATGGACAAAGATATGTATATAGAGATAAAAAATAAAAATATATATGGATAAAGAAATCTATAAAACAAAATATATATTCATTAAGTGCTTAATTGTGTATGGCTCTGTTCCAGACAATTTTGTGCATCAGTTGCATGTTGTTTGGTGAATTAGTAGCAGACCTGAAAGTCGACCCAAGCACTGAGGCCAAAATCTGTCATCATAAACACTATTCTGTAGTGAAGGATGCTAAGCGCAGGCAGGGTTAAAGGGATGGGAGGGAACTGAGATGGTGGGCAGGAGGAAAGAAGCAAAATGGTCTTTGGAAATTATTGTGATAAAAGTAACCAATAAAGACCTGAAATCTGTACATTGCATTGGGCATATAAAGGAAGAAATGGGTTTGACAGCCATGTCAAGTGAAGCACAGTGCCTTAAACAGTGCCCAGACCCTACAATGGTGCCTGGGGCATGATAGAGTATCAATATATAATTACTGAATGGAAATGTTTTGGAAGCAAGGGAATTGGAGTACTGGAGTATGATGAAACCATTGATCACTGTGTTAGCAATATAGCCTAGAAGAAATATATTATTATTGTAATTATTAATCAATTAATTGAATTGAAGGGCCAGATCCAACTTTGCTCAAAGATGGGTGCCAAAAGCTGACTTTATTCTCAGGATAGAATTATGCAAGATTTTAAGTATATTGGCATATTAACCAAAGGACAATGATTTCAATGAGCGTATAATGACTTTTACTGAGCATCAGAGACTTTTCTTATCTGATGGGAATAGTCACAGGAGTTTGCAGTGGGGTACCTGTAAGAGAATGGCATTTTAATTGGTGGAAAAGAAACAGGAAGCAAAATAAGATTTTTCTCCTTTGAAATACTACTTCATTTCTCTTCCTGATGGAAACTAAGAAGAAAGAGCAAAGACTGTATCTGCATGACTATATGACATCAGTTCTCCTTCCACCCAAGGAAAATTTAAGAGCATATATTTATAGTCTGAAATAAAGCAAGAAATGAGAATCTGTAAAATATTCTGGTGCCACAAAGTAGTATTACACTGATGCACCAGGTTTTTTATTGGAACCAAAGCCATATTATGAGGGAAAACATTATAAGGCATACAAATATCTATACTAAAACCAGAAGCTTATTAAAAATCTCTTGGATTCCATCTAGTCATAAGTATTTAGCAAGGTTTTAAAATATATAACAGTGGTAATCTTCAGACATATGTCTAGGTCAGAAAACTAGTTTTTGTAACACAACTTGGGGCAATAGACAAAATAAATGGCATTCTTACTTCATCTTGAAAATTATTAGAAATTTGCAAAGAAGTTTTGATGCTTTATTTTTTTAATGTTTCTCATAGAAACTGAATTTTGTATCTTGTTCTCACTTTAGATAGTTTGGATTTATTTAGATACACGTTTCTCTAATATTGGTCTGAGGTACTTCTCTTTCTTTTTTTTGTAAGGAAGATTGTCCCTGAGCTAACATCTGTTGCTAGTCTTCCTCTATTTTGTATGTGGGACTCCTCCACAGCAAGGCCTTATGAGTAGTGTGCAGGTCTGCACCAGGGATCTGAGCCAGCAAACCCTGGGCCACTGAAGTGGAGCACATAAACTTAACCACCATACTACCAGGCAGGCCTCACTGGGGTGCTTCTTTACAAAGCTTATCTCTGGACCCTACCCCAGACATAGGGAATTAGATATCCAAGGTGCGAGCTGGGGAATTTGCATTGCAACACATGTCCAAAGGGATTCTAAGCATATTGAAGTTTGATAATCAGTCCAGTAGAATATCTTCAGAGATAAAATAAGTGAGCTTGCCTCCCATTGTATGCCTGCTCTTCTTTCCTCACTTAGCTACCACTCATGAGAGTTGTAAAAATAATTAGCCTGGCTTGTACTAACTATTCAATGTTTATTTTAAATAAACTGTAGATAGAAAATGATTGCTAATTATATCAATAAAAATATATTGTGAAAATTTTTAGATATATGAATGATAACAATGTTCATAATAAAGCAATATCCATCACCAATAATTTTTCATTTCCCTTTGACACAGAAGATGCAGATAAATTGCTACATTTAGGAGTTCTCTTGGGTAACAATGAGGAACGTGGTGGAACTGCCTCTCAGAAAGCACCCCAAAAAAAGCACAACCATGTAAGTGACCACCATCAGAATTGTTTACTGCTTTGCACTGTTTCGTGATAAGAGCCAACTTAGTAGAAATGGCAAAGTGCCTTTATATAAGCAAAGACAAATTCAAGTTTGATAGTATTTGGATAAATGTGTGATGTGATGGTGAACAACTGCTTTCTCACCTCTATTCTAGTAGTCCTACTTCTGTCTCAGTCTCAAGGATGAGACGAAAGTTGTATCTGATTGTTTTGTTTTTTCAGTAGGGTTCTCATACAGGTAATGATTTAATGAAGAAACCAATGATACATTGAGTTTTCTGTAATTTATTTGAAATTCATATCTCACTGTACATCCAATAAAAACCCAGCTATATTTCTCACTAAATCAGGAATTCTAATATTGCTATGCTTTATGTCTCATATGACACATTTTTAGAAAGTTGTTCTGATGTTCAAATTTTAGAATTTTAAGATTTTGTAACTAACTAGGTCATGTTAACGTGATAAAAATGATCAAGTAAAAAAGTGTTTTAAATAATACTTTAAATAAAAGAAAATATTAGAGTGCTTTATAAAATAATACTTATTTTATCCACTAAGGTTATAGAATTAGAAGAAAACCATTGAAGTTTCAAAGGATGGAAAGAGAAAATAGTTAGAAATAACACATCCATTTGGAGAGCAATTACTTAAGGTTCTAAACTCAGGCCTCTCAAAATGATGATTTTGATTGATTTAAGCTAATCATTGGGGTCTTGACCTTGACAGAGGAGTTCTACACTTTGTCCTTCCTGCGAACCACTACTCATCCATATTTTCAGAGCCTTCTGCCCCTGAGATACCAGGTGGGACACAAACAACTTTAAAATCTTTGCAAGACAGTGTATAGGAACAGAATTCTGTACACACCAGAATAATTCCTGGAGACAGGGAAAATTGTATTTTTGCCTAAATGTTGGATAATTTCCAGACTATTTGCAAGTCTGAATCAAATCACCAATAACAAAGAATAGTCCCATAGTTTGCTTTATTCATCCCCATACAACTTCCAAAAAGGCTTTTCAGACTAATTTCTACAAGTGACGTACTGAAGATATCACTGTTTGTACTAAATACTGGAAGATGACAGCTCATTTTAAAATTAAGAACCAACTTACATTGACTTATGAGTAATCTATGTTTAATTCCTCTCTCCACTCATTACAGATCATAATGAAAAGAATTTCTTAAGTCATATTACATATATTTGTTATTAGAATCACTGATATGTGAGCAATTCCTCCACCATTTCATGAGGCATATTCAGAAATTGGAATCTTACTTGTCATCACAGGCTATTTGCTGTTTTGTAATGGATAGTGGCTAATTAAACTTGCGATGACCTTGTTGTTCTGGTTGCAAATGCAATAGTGTCTTGAGTCATTTACTGAGTTGTCAGTGATGGATGGAAGTGCTTCTCAATAATTAGGTGGTAAACAATGTTAACCGAGCAGTAATTCACACCAGATTGCTGAGGTATTTTATAGTACCATGGCAAATGACTCATCACTGCCATCTTTGTAAAACGATGCTAGTCCCCCAGATAAATCATATTATTCATTGGTACAAGAGATATTAGAAGATTATCACATTTCAGATAAACTGAAGAATATATTCCTCTTTCAAATTTGTCCTGTGCACAGAAGAGGCTTCCCCTTAAAAGCTATTCTGATTTGTAGTACAAATTGGCAACTTTTCCAGAGTGGCAAGACAGATGGCAAATATTTTTAATATACTGGCTCGATTGTTGTAGTTGACATGAGGGACTTAGTAAGAATACAGCAAAGAGAATTCTAATGGTTCAGATGGGCATTCAGAAAAATAATAAATAAAATAAAATAAATTTGCTGCTTAGAATATTTGCCCTTTTTGTTGCATTCAGGTATTTTCCCCTTGAATAATCACACATGCTTCAGCATCCAGGTCTGTTTAGTGGGTATAATTTCTTAATATTCCTCTTATTTCTCTCAAAGTTTGGGTAGACACAGATTTTTCCTCTGTTTTGTAGATTAAGACACTGTGGTGGTACAACTTGATTAAATGGCAAACTGTGACAAAACTTAAATAAGCTGTGCAGAGTAAACAATCTAGGCCTTTAAATTTCAAGTTCAAAGGCACTGTTCATGAGAGCATGTGATGGATTTCAAATTGTGACTTCGATAATAAAATTACACCCATGTTCTTAAGCTGATTCTGAAATCTGATTTCCATGAAATGTAGAAGCAATGAACTGCTGCAATATACAGACCATCAACTCCTGAGCTAGAAATGGCAGGCTCTAGGAAGAGCACCAATCCCTTCACTTTCCGGTGAAGAAATTGAAAGGCAATAACTTTTTGCTTGCCTGAGGACATGCACGTAGTTGATGGCAGAATTTGGAACCAAGTGGAGAGGAATGGAATTCAAATGACTCAGTGGCGAGGCAGGTAAGTGTGTGTGAGCCGAGCATTAGACCACAAGGGTATGGCAGCCACATGGAGGAATGCATCCTCTGACTCAATACATCCGAACATAGCCCACCCCCTGCCTGCTTAAAATGTTTAACTAGAACTCAGGTTTTCTGATTTCCTTTCTATAGCTATATCCATCCAACTTGATATCACACCACGTGAACTATCTTAGCCTTAAAAGCATTTTTATCAACTACTTTACCATGTCCTAAATAATACAAGAATAATGTGCTATTTTCTTTCTCACTACAGATATCTTTTTTAAGGCAAGCAATATATGTTCCCAAAGTAAACTTGGGAGGAACTGAAGAAATGTCTTTATTGAAGAGATGAGGCATTCTGGAGTTTTCCCAAGAGAGCGCTTTTAATCCTATCCTCTTGTTTTCTTTCTAAATAGACAAGTTTATCAAATTCTGTCACTTTTACTTCAGATATGCCTCTCAAAACTCCTCTCCTTCATTTCCTCTCAAAATTGTGCCTCTACATTGACTGCCTTGGTTCAGGTTCCATCATTTTTCACCTGGACTGTCATATTAATTTCTTAACTGGTTTCTTCAAGAAGTTAGAAACTTACTCATCATATTAATTTCTTAACTGGTTTCTTCATGAAGTTAGAAACTTACTCTCTTTTTCATTGCCAGAATCTAGCAGAGTGCCTGGTATATAGTAAGTACTCAACAAAATGTTGGTTAAATAAAATTCAATACTAGCCAGATACCAAAATGGATAAGGAAATATCTATTTCTATACACAGTCCTCAGGGTCCAGAAGCCTGATTCTCACAGAATGAGAGCCCAACTCACTGCCCCAGGGAAGCCACAAAGGAGATGCCCATTCCTTATTAGTTTCGACTGCCACTGACACCTAGGGACCTTGCTTCAAGAGATTTAAAAACATACACTTATCTATGAAAAAAATGATTAAACTCATGGGGGAAAAATCTTGATAATTACAATAAAATTGTAATTCAAAATTGATTTTTTAGAGATGCGTGCTGTTTTAGCATGGATATAAATGTCAAGGCTGTGCGGCTTTGTTGTTTGAGCCCAGCTGTTCATCTGGGGCCAAAAGTCTCTGGAGTCATAAAGGAAGATTATCTCTGAGTACTCTTTCTATTTGTAGATTTATAATTTTAGGGTTTAAATACTGCTTCCTTCATGCATATAATTAAGTCTGTTTACTAGACTTAGAATTAATTGAGATGGAAAGAGGAACTCTAAGAGAGTCTTCATGTGTTAGGTTCTTTAGGGAATAAAAAAGTAACTATTTTAAAATCAGATGCTGTTAAAGTTATTGGACATTGACCTTTGAACCCAAGAATGAAGTTAGAAATTTAGTTATCAAATAGAAATCACATCATTTCTAAAAATTCCTCATACCTTTGCAGAGAACAATTTAACATTTATGAAATCCATATGTTTTTAGTTTACTTTTCTTGTAAATTTGAAGGAAAAAATTCAAAGCCGTGTGAAATTAGCTAAAAGATGAATACTCACCTTACATTTTAGGATTCTTTTGATACATTTTTTTTTTTAAGATTTTATTTATTTCCTTTTTCTCCCCAAAACTGCCCAGTACATAGTTGTATATTCTTAGTTGTGGGCCCTTCCAGTTGTGGCATGTGGGACGCCTCCTCAGCATGGCTTGATGAGCGGTGCCATGTCGGTGCCCAGGATTCAAACTGGCGAAACCCTGGGCTGCCAAAGCGGTATGCACGATGTTAACCACTCGGCCACCGGGCTGGCCCCCTTTTGATACATATTTTGGAGTATGACAGTATGTTTTAAAGATTTTTAGAGAGCAGGACATACATGCCACTCAACTTTGAATTGCTGAAGTTATTATAGTATATGATATATACCTGGGATTTTACAAATACATTTCAAGATTAAAGGAACAAATGAATGAAGAAATGAAGTCAACTTATTTTGGTAGACAACAGCCAAGGATACTGCATTGAAATTTGGAGCAGTCTCAATGATACAGAAAAGCATAACTCCGCCCCCTCCCCCCCACCCAGGGAACTCGATTACAGGGTTGTAGCAAGTTTTTTTGTGGTAAAAGAGTGAATCCCTGAGAGCTGACATTACCCTCTCCCTTCTCTTCCCAGTTTAAGATGATATAAAAAGGCAGTAAGTCCATATATTATTCTCTGACCTGGTGATTCCCTCTTCTGTGTGGCTACTGTGACCACTAACTGCAGGTCCACATCCACAAGCAACAAAGGACGCCCTGGGGACCTGATTCCTCTCACAACTCCATGAATCTCTGATCATAAGTATACCCTTGGCACTGCCGGTTTGCTAATTTGATGAAAAATAATAAGAAATGTTACCTTAATCTCATCTGAATTGTCATTCCTGCCCATTCTCAAATCTGGACCAAACTTTGTGAGGTGGCCAGACTTGCACATCAAGAAATCAGGCAGGACAAATTTTAACGTGCGTGAAATATAATTTGAATCTAACTGAAATTTTTGTCAAAATTCCGATTGGGACACACCATAAGAATATTCTTCACTTGAATCAAATAAGCTCCTAGGAGATGCCTGTGGTTTAGAACACATCTAATGTATTTGTTTCAAAGAACTTTTATTCCTTAAATTCTGTAAATTCTTTTTACTTCTTAATTTAACTTCTTTGTTACTCTGCAACCCACAATCATACTGAAGTGGTTGATGAAGTGTAGAGTTATTTTCTAAACTAGCATAAAAACTTTTCTTAATATCCTCTGATTCAACTGAGATAAAGCTGAATGCATTTTACTTTTTTAGTGGAGTTTAACTTATAGAGAGAGAAGTACAAAAATCAGTCAACAAATTATCACAAAATGAACACACCCCAGTGATTACCACTCAGATCAAGAAACAGATTACCAGTACTCTGAAATCCCTACTCAGGCCACTCACATGGCTTGTACCAACATCTATTTCCTGTTTCTTCTCCAAGATTAATCACTATCCCGACCTCTAACACCATAGATTGCTTTTATCTATGTTAATTTATATAAATGGAATCATGCAATATATGTATATATTCTTTCATATCTGCCTTCTTTGGTTTAGCTTTACGTTTGTGAGATTAATCCAAATTGTTGCGTCTAACTTTAGTTTTTTTCCACTCCATTTTTATTCTTGTATAGTATTCACTAATATGTCATCATTTATCTAATCTACTATATGTGTGTTAGAATGAAATTCCTGGGTCATAGGGTATGTGGCTACTTAATTAGACATACCAACTTTTCAAAATTGTTGTACCAACATTCACACTATCTGGAAAATTGATATTACCCGCATCTTTACCAACATTAGAAATTGTCAGTGTTTTTTGTTTTAGCTATTCTAGCAGATGTGTAGTTATAGAATCATCTGTAGTGAGTTTATTTCCCGCTGAGATATCTTGTTTTGAGGTTGCTGTTCAAGTTTCTTACCCTTGTCTCTACTGGGCTGTCTCTATTTTTCCTATTGATCTGTAGGTGTTCTTTATATATTTTGGATATAAACTCTTGATCATTTTTATGTGTTGCATATATTGTCACTCGTGTCTTTTCGTGTTAAATAAAAGTTTATAAATTTAATATAGTCTATTTTATAAATTTTTTTATGGATTTGCCTTTCATATTTAGATTTATCGTCTACCAAGAATTGTACATGGTGTGAGGTAGAGGCCAAGTTTTATTTTTTCCTGTAAGGATATACAATTGACCTAACCATTTATTAAAAAGGTCACTTTTTTCTCACTGCTCTATAGAGAAAACATTTTTATAAATAAAGCTGTCCATATATTCGTGAAAGATGAAGCGTTTCTCCTCTAAAGACTAGGACTGGGATGGAAAATTACATTTCATCTCTGATCAGTTGATTGCAATCATCTGGGACAATGTACCAGGAAAGATTCTGAGGTCACATCTGTCCTCAGTGAAAGAGTACCATGAGTGATTAACAGTGCCTGCCATTGCCTCAGGAAAAATCATGAAGGGAATAGCATCTCTTTCACATCCTTGGACTAAACAATAACAAAGGGGAAATAAAATAACATTACGAAAGAGGAATAAGCTACTGTTCGTAACCCATATTATCCTAAACTTCATTTCTTCCTAATTCCCAGCTTCCTCACTGTGTTGTGGGTCATACTCGAAAATAAGGAAGAATTCACACAGGCCTCAAGATTATCCTACTTCTATCCCCAAGAGCATGATGCCCAGAGAGAGAGTAGATTTGTTCTCTCACCCACCTGGTACCAACCTTGCCTTCTGTGGTAGGCAGCCTCCAAGATGGCCTGTAACTATCCCTGCCTCCTGGATTTTTGCATCTGAGATTAGGTTATAGAAAGACCTGGCTCTGTCTTGGGTGTTCTCATTGTCTTGATTCACTTACTCTTGCGGAAGCCGGCTGCCTTTCCAGAGGCATCACATGGAGAGACTCATGTAAGTGAGTTTGCAAGAGGATCTTTGAAGTCTTGCCAACAGCCAACAGTGGAAAAAGATCCTCCTTCAGGCGAGCCTTGAAATGACTCCAGCCCCAGCCAATCACTTCATCATAACCACCTGAGAACCCTGAGCCCAAACCACCCATTCTTTAGACTGCTCCCGGATACCACTGGAACTGTAAGACATTAACTGTGTGCTGTTTTAAGCTGCTAAGTTTAAAGATGATTTGTTACACAGAATAGAGAACTAATACATATTCTTAGCTCTGGTTTATGTTCCAAGCACTTGTCTGTAAATCTACCACCTTCAGAATTCTGGAATAGAACACAGACTCACCAACGTTTATAAAAGACACGGACCCACAGAATATGTGTCAGAGTCTGTTGTTTTATTTGGCTCATTACTGCCTCCCTGCTTTAAGCATTCTTTTCTACCACCTTGAATGTTCTCAATCTTGCTCTCCATCTACTTGTTACTCATCTTTCAAATACTCCTTCAAGCATTGTCTCTTATATAAAAACTTTTTACCGTCAAACCAGTACTATCTAATCATCTCTAAAATCCTATGATATATATTCTGCACAGTACAGTTCACAGTAAAAATGCCTTGTGTCATTTTGTCAGCATCATCCATTTTAGTCTTATCTTCATAATTAAGCTATTAGCCTTTAAAGAGCTATTTGAGGTTAGTTATCTTATTTTATGATAGAATCAGCTAACTTTGTGTTCAGAACATATGAGGCATTTAATAAATCTTTATTAGTTGATAGTCTTGTTCAGTAACAGTATCAAACTATCCTAAATTTTACCTTCCTAGAAAAGTTTTGAGAAACTTCCATTTTACTCCACTATCCTCCTAACTTGTTCTGTCTGGGAAGCAACATTAATATGTAAATATTGTGAAATCCTAGTAATGTTTGACTAATCATAGAAATAATTTAAAAAAGTATAAAAACCAACACAATTAGAAATACTTCAGCATTACTCTTTAATAAGAAAGTGTGTGTGTGTGTGTGTGTGTGTGTGTGTGTGTACCATGTCCGTTCGGATGGGGTCACATTAGAGGTAGGTGGCGGGAGAGAGACAAGCTAAGCTTCACTAAATGTGATGTTCTAATTACAAATAGAAGCAAAGATAGTTATTTAGACCTAATTTACCAATAGGATAGCTACAGTGGAAACTTTAGTTTAATGATTTATAAAACGCTATTTTTCTTTCTAATTTCCCATGGGTCACATGGGTATTTTAGTCAAGGGTGAAGCAAGCAATGGACATTTCAATACAGTATGTGTTTTTCCCTGCTTCATGACTTTGTAGTACACTTATAAGGGCCAATTTTAGCCATTTATGCATATGCATAACTCTCCCTTTTATGAGGAACATTGAGTTCTATAAGAGTTCCACTGCTATCCATACAGATTTCCAATTAGAATATTCTTAATTATTAGAAATATATTACATACCAGAGGACTACTGGCCAACCTTACCTGGAATACTTCTAAAGATGCAGATTATAAGTATCATTTGGGGAATGAATTAAGGGAAAATATAACAAGAAGTGTTCTGCAGGGGTCAGTTCCCAGTTCAGTGCTATTTAACATTTTTCCAATGACCAGGATGATGGAATATCAAGTATGCTTGTTAAGTCTGCTGATGACATCAGGTGCGAGAAATAGCCCATAACTTGGAGAATAGAATTAGAATTAAAAACGAGCATAATAAGTGTGAGCAGTGGTCAAAAATGTAAAGAATAAGATTGAATGTGTATATATTCTTATTGCATATGTAATGTAGCATGTGAGATGTACAGATAAGACAACAAAGGACAAAGAAAATACAAAACAACAAGAAAACATTTAACATTTTTAAACATATTTTTTAAGGTCAGAGGAAATAAATCAAATAGAATATTATTTCAATTTGAAAGTCATTTTTTTTTAAACAGGACAAAATAACAACTACAACAGCAGTGATAACAACAGCTGGATATGAACTGTTTATGTAGAGATCTCTGATAAGCCAAAATAGCCACTTACCACAAAGATGTCTTTTCCTTATGTCCTATCTTTTTTTTGTTTTTTTTTTTAAGGAAGATTAGCCTTGAGCTAACATCTGCCATCAATCCTCCTCTTTTTGGTGAGGAAGATTGGCCCTGAGCTAACATCCCTGCCCATTTTCCTCTACTTTAGATGTGGGACACCTGCCCACAGCATGGCTTGACACCTGGGATCCGAACTGACAAGCCTATGCCACCAAAGTGGACCATGCAAACTTAATCCCTGTGCCACCAGGGGCCCTGGTGCTATCATTTTAAAACGTAAGTTATCTACCTAAGATGATAACAACTTAAGTGAAAAAGATAGCAAAGCAAGAACATTTACACAAATTTGCAGAAGTTATACATATGTTTTTACTCATCTGAATCATCATATGTAAAATTTGACTTCACAAAACACTCCTTTGTAACATTTTATTCACATATGCCTTGTGTCACCAACTAGATTGCTTAATTTTGGGGTGCAAAGATTAACTCTTTTAAATCTGCAAAATCATTCAATGTAGGAATTATGTTTTTCAGATACCTACTGGTTTGAAATAGTGGAATTTTTCTAGTTAAATTAGGTCACTCTTTGAAATAGCACCTGGACTGCTATAGCCTACAAGTCACCAAGCAAATGGTAACAGACAGTATCCCACTTGGATAAGCGGTCCCCTTGTCTTAACCTTTCGAGGACCAAAGGGTGTTTACTATATTTGTGTTCATCTGCAGTGTGCAGTTTACTTTCTTTATGCCAGAAGTTCTCAAGATGTGGTCCAAGGACCACTTGGGCTCATCAAGACCCTTTCTGGAGGTGCAGGACGTCAAAACTATTTTCATAATCATGCTAAGATGTTATTTGAGTTTTTTGCTCTCAGTCTCTCATAAAAGCGTGCTGACATTTTCTATAAGCAGAAGCAGAGAGGAAAACTGAACTACTTCCACTAAGCCAGACATTGATTTGCAAAAACTTGAAACACTACTTCTCTCACTGATATTTTTTGTTTCATAAAATACAATTATTTTTTATAAAAATTATGTTAACAGGTAATGGGTTCATTGCTTTTATTTTGAAATTAATTAATCAGTACTTTTAAATTTCTCAGTTTTAATTTCTAATAAAGTAAACGTCAAGAGATAAAACCCACATCAACAAAAGCTTTTCAGGGTCCCCAGTAATCTTGCATTGTGAGAAGGGGACTTCAGGGCAGAAAGCATGAGAACCATTGAATTATCCTAACGACTTCTACTTCATTAGGAATCTTCAATTCCATGAAACCACTAATGCCTGTCTTCTAGGTTCCCAGGTATAGGGGAGATAAACAGATCTTAACCTTGGCTGCACGGTGGAGTCACCTGGAGAGCTTTAATATAAATATTGATGCTTGGATGCTTTTTTAAAATTTATTTTATTTATTATTATTATTTGCCGAAGAGTGGGTTTCTGCTTACGCATCAGGATTTTTAAAACTTTCCTATGTGGCTGTAAGGTACAGTCAAGGTTGGGTTTGTGTGGGATAGACGTTCCTTCCTGTATGCTAGTCTGTTGGAGGTTTTGGACTTCTATCACACAGTATGGTAATGCCTCCCAAATGGGAGAGAGCTCAAACCAAGCCTCAGCCATTTCCAATGTTGTCATCCCTGAGTAACACCTATGATGTCTAAATTGATATGTGCTATCATTTTTTTTTCTGTCTTAACATTGCTTGTGAATTTCAAGTGGTTTCTGATAGTCCATATTTTCCCTCATGATTCACAGTACAGAACTTAAATTCTTATAATCATTAAACTGGTTTATTGATTAAATTACAATACCAAAGTTAAATATTCAGCTCCCATTTTTCAGCACAAAAGCATAAGACATGATTTCATATCTTGTAAAAATGTAAATAACATAATTTTTCCTTTGTTAGACCAAATCTAAAAAGTCGGGCAAAAATTACATTCCTAAAAGAGCATGTTATTTTAGTTATAAATTAGATGACTGGGTGAGTGTCACCTCCCATCTGACATTTGGTGATTAAGGGGTTCAGATATACTGGCTCCCTCATGCAATGGCTGATTCCTTAAAGTCGTCAGATGACAATTTCAAATCTTATGGGGAAAGTAGAGAATCTAGGTTTTGGCTCTGTACCTCTTCCCACTTATTTTGCCCTCTGCCCTTTTTAACGTGACCTATTCACACTGAAGTTTGTCACTGTCTGTGAAGTTCTTAATCCTTCCCTTCACACTGACTCTATATTAGTCATAATACATATGTTGTCATTAATTTATACTAATTTCATTATCTGCGATACTTAATAGAATAAATCATATTTCTAAAACTAAGAACAAAATTGGGATTTTGAAAATGATTGCATATCTTTATCAGATGCTAATTGATTATAATACTTATCAAAAATCACTTTTTGCTAAAAATTCCCTGTTTTTAAATTTTTTATTTGGACCACTCACATATTTGTGAGGCACCACTTAAATGTCACCAATGCATGTGCATGTGGTGTGGCATTTTCTGGAAAGACATAGGAACTCTTGAGAGATAGTGTGTACGAATCAAAAGATATTATTCTAGAAACTATTTTCCATTTGCAGTTGAAAGGGAAAAAGTATTAAATTGATTTAATTTTCCCATATTTATGCTCAGTTCCAAGTTTCACTGTATTATGGAATGATTCCTGGAGACTTTTGTCATCCTTCAAAATCCAGTTTACTAAGAAAGGCATTTTTACTATAAGATTGTTAATAAAATATTAAATTGCCTATTAAAATATTTTAAATGACTTTTGTATATGTGAGTTTGTTTATGATGGAAATAAAAGAAAACTTTCCTAATATGCAGAAAATTAACACTTTTAAAGTATTAATGCACAATAGACTGAAGAGAAATATGTTTACTATGCACGTATACTTATAAATATATATTTTTTATTAGATATAATCTTTGCATAATTTACATTTTATATCAATTTCTAAGCAATTAGTGAGGGAAGCAAAGATCCTACTTTGTGATTAAAACATGATATTATTTTAAAATATATCTTGATTTTGGTACACTATTTTCCTTCCCTTTTTTCTTCTTGATTACTGGTTTTTTTATTATGATATAAAAGATTTTTGTATTTCTTAAAGCAAAATAACCTCCTTCATTCTTTCTTTTGCTACTTTAACTTAATTGCTCATGAACTGTAACCTAATTTTTCTTTGCTTTAGTAAATAAGCATGAACTGTTAATTATCAACAAGCAAAGCTTCTGAATTGCATTGTGCACAATTGTATAACAGCTGTACAAAAAACTTTGCCTCCCAGTAACATTTCTTGGTGCTAATATGAAAGTACTCATTCACATATATTTCTCTGGCAAGATGAGTGAGTAGAATTATATAAAGACAATCAAATCATGAATACTCTAAGAATCAATACTCAAGTAAAAAATGTTCATTAAATCAAAAGTTTACTAATTGCTTGCTAGTGAGGATCTGGATTCAATTTTTATTGGTACTCTTTATTGTTTACTCTTCCATGAGAATTTTTTTCATTCACCTGAGTACTCTATATTGCACAGTGGTTTAAAAAGAGCAATGTCAAGCTTCTTCACTTTTTACTAGCTTATATTTACAAATCTATTTGGGGGATTTCCCCTAATTTTGTGTTGGCTTATGTTTTTATATCACCAACTGTGTTTTTCTCTTTTTATTTCTTAAGTAGAAAAGAATACGTTATATTCCTCGTGGTTGCTTTTTCCTTGCAGAATTCCCCTGGCTCACCGCTGACAGATCTTGATATCCAAGAGGGAGTCGGCTTGCAGGATTAAAGGCAGGAACCTCAATTAGACACTCTCTGATTTCTTCAGATGTTTTTTCTAATCTTTTAATATGGGATTATAGGCAGCTAGAACCTATATTGCTGCTATAAAAATAGTGAAGACTCTTTGTTCTAAATCATAAGCACTCGACGTTTTAAAAATGTCTGTTTTTCTTAATTCGAATTAATTCTGGTCTAGATGAGGATAATGAACTTTGGTCAGCTCTTTGCGGTTCTGAGTACAAAATAGCTTGATGAGCACTGTGAAGTGCACACACACTCTTCTCAGAATCTGCTGGAAAACTCCCTCAGAGACTGATTAGCTCACGCTTGTCACAAATAGGGGAGATAATTATGGGGCTTAACGTCTATGTGGTGGATCTTTTGAGAGGCAATGGGTAGATCTAAGGCTGTCTTTGGATCAACCCTAATTCTTATTATTGCACATATCTTGTGAGGTTTTTTTTTTTTTTTAGCACATCCCCAGAGACTAAACATTGTCTCTTCCCAGAGGATGACATCACATTTCTTTTCCAGAAGATAAAATTGTCCAAATTAGATTATCTTTAATTAGTCTAATCTTATGAGCCATTCCATAAAGTTTATTGCACTTGTGCTGGCACCATGTTACAAGATTCTTATTGAATGAACTAATCTTTCGCCATGGAAATGATGCTTATAAACAATGTTGCTGATTCCTTTATTACAATAAAGATTTCCTTCTCTGAAGCTTCAGGTTTCAATAGCTATTTTATGGTTCCCAGTAACATCAGATGATTTTGTTTTAATGAGAATGTTGACTTATTCCAAATTTCACTTGTTACAAAGTTATTCTATGGCACAATGCCTTCATAGTGACAAAAGGCAAAGAAAGTTTCAGAAAATTTCACTTTTAGAAAAAGTTACTCAGGACAATGTTATTTCCTGTCTTAATATAAGGACCATCCCCTTTAATAAAACAGCCTCAGTTTCAGCCTTGCCTGTTGGTGAGAGAACCGGAGGGGCATTTTCTTATATACCACATCAAAAGATTCCATTCATTAAAAGGTAGGTTCTAGATAAGAAGATAAAACAAACTACCATCGCTAGAAATTGTGTCCTGTTTATTTAATTTATTTTCTATCTCAGTTGCCATGTACTTAGAACTTTATCTAGAATGTTCCACAAAAATAAGCTTATTTTTTAAAAAGTTGTGGATTAAAATGAATTACAACCTCTGATTTAGAATTGTTGACAAGATGATCCTAATGATATTTCAAATCGGATGAAAATGTCTCTGATTTAAATTTTCTACTATTTCAAAGCCTCTAAAAATCCTCCACTTTAAGGCCTCCACTCTTAATTTTAAGAATTTCAATTGTTTTGCGACCTGGGTCAAGTCCGTTAACTTGTTGGTTTTCTGTTTTATGATCTTTCTAACCACAGGGTTGCAAAAGATAGTTCGACAACCTCTAAAACACTCTGACTATATAATATAAAGCGCTGTTGTCGTCTGAGGACACTTTTCTCTCCAGAAAATGTTGCCCAATTGTTGAGAGTTAAAGGAATTGCTTTTGCCAAAGGGGTCCTCAGTTTCTTAAGTTGCATAACTTCTGACAGAACTATTTTGACACGAGATCCAGTTCCCTAGACCCATTTTTTGGTTTTACATAATGAGCTTTCTCAGAAAAGAAAACCCATCTTTTAGATGGATCAGATGACTGTCTCTTTCTTGTATGAACACCTCCAAAATGAAATCAGATCATTCTTCTCCCACGTCTCTAACATAAGGAGAATGATGATCATTAATACACTTTACTCCATTACAGCGTAAACAGAGGAAAGACCATCTTGGTGCATCAGAACAAGTGAGTCTGTTTCACAGTATTTTTTATAGAATGAAAAATGAGAGAGGCTTTATCCTTATTTTTCCTTTATAACTTCTCTGGATTGAAAGAAAATATTTCAAATGGAAAGTTTACTTTTGGTGGTTTGTATTTGTAAATTTGCTCACTAAAACTAGAAGAAAAAATGAGGTGATGCTAATTGGGCATTTTAATTTTTCAAAATTAAAAGACTATCTCATCAGAGAAATTGAATACTTAATAAAATATAAAATCACATTACTTCTTTGGGTGCAAAGCCCATCTCTTCATATTCTCATTACTTCGTATTTTTTGTTGTTGTTATCTCTCTCTCTTCCTATCCCCTCCCTAATATTTGAATTTAAAAGGGAGAGGTCACTGCTGGTTTCTGTTTGACTTGGTTTGCATGAATAGAGAAGACCAGCATTAGGCTTTTTCCACAGAGAAATTGAGACTCAGTCAATCAGACTCAGCTCATTGATTTTTGGATTTGAGCTGCAATGGCGCCTGTAACTGTTAGCCACCCTGGTGAAGCTGACCAAGCCCTCTAATCCTCTTAAACAGCAGTCAAGAAATTGAGATAAAAGCTGCCAATTCAACTTGTTCAAATAACAGATTTGACAAATTAGGAGGGTTCAACCCTAAGAGGAAAAAAATTCAATCTTGGTGGTTATATGCTATGGTGCAAGAACATAGATGAGATGCAAATCAAGTCATTACAAAGAAATTGTTAGACATACTAAGAGAAGTAATTCACTTTATTTTGTAAAAGTAATGAAAAGGAAATTATAATATAAATAAAATGTGAATATAGCAGAACAATCTTCAGAATTCTAAAAGTCAAAAATCAGATATTGCACAGTGACAATTTCTATGTCTTTTTGTATAGAAAAAAACATGAAAATTAAAAGTAAGTTTCAAAAAATATTAATTTTGCATATTTTATACCTTTTGCCTAATGATATATTTAATTTAAATATGTCAATAGATGAAACATAAGAACCCAAAGAGTTTTGGTATCCACATAACAAATATAAAGAATGGAAATATTTATGCTGAGTCAATCATTCAAATAAACCAATAAATCCAGCCAGGAAACTTATTTGATTAATTTCATTGAATTTACTAAAATTACTGTTTGATTCAGTCAAAAAAACCTTGAGATTCCTGTTTGAATAGACACAGATAAGGGTTTTTTAATGAGAATTTTGTTCTACTCTTTATGTTATCATAGATGTATTCTGAAATAGTTTTTACATTATCCTACCTTATGTTCACAAGTAGTACAGGATGCCCTCTATACGTTAGGAGGAAAAAACCCTAAACTTTAATCGTATCTAATATTTCATTTCCTTACTTATCTTAAGGAAAGAGAACTAAAGCAATATATCCAACTTACAGAAAGGCAGAAAGCCCTTATTTTTATGAATTTCATAGTTATTTGATTGCATGTGGGTAAGGCTGTAATTTCCAAGCTTAATCATTTCAAACACCTTTCATTTTTCCTTTTTTCTAATGTTTTTTTTCTTTCTATCTTTGTATACTCAACACTTAGAATAATACCCAGAACATAATAAGTTGTTTGATAATTGCTTTTCTTGCTGAATGAATGGATGGGTGCATGAATGAATGAAGAAAATTAAGTCTTTTAATCTAAATGAATTTTAGGAAAGAAAGCAGTTGTACAGGGCATTTCATAGTTCCTATTTCACACTCATAATGCCATTATTTCCTTGACACAAATGAGGCCCAACATACTGTTTCTATATATTTGAATATCAAACTATTCTCTAATGATTTGGAAATTAACATTTGGCCAACCCTGTCAGTCACCGTTCTACGTGGAGTCACTACTACCGTACGTTCCTTATAATCAGGGATTCAATCTAGTTTGTCCCTGTATTTCCAGCGCCTTACAAGTGGTAGGAACACAGTGAATATTAATTAAATGAATGAATGTGTAAATGAGTAAATGATCGTGTGATCAACTGAACACCCCAAATATTAGTTATATCCATTATACAACTGCATTGGAAAACTATAGCTAATTGGTCCAAATCTGCTGCCTGGGGAGCAAGGGCAGTTGAGGGCGGTCAATGCTTATTCAATTTAATTTTCCATACATTTATTGAGCAGGTATTGAGCATGTGTCCACTCTATACAGAATTCTATAGTTGATCCTATGGGAAGATACATAGATACGAGGAGTTTATGTATAATAAAGAGACGAAATGAATACAAAAATGTGTTTAAAAATATATTAAACAGACACTCCTAAATAAGCCACCAGCTGCACTACAAAGTGAGAAGGATGAGAGAACATGTATGGCTTGCTTTTTAGGTAGGTGCTTGTCTCTCTGAAGTGATTTGAGATACAAAGCTGGCCCCAAACATGCTACATTTATACTCTTGCTAGTTTATTACCTTACTTGACCATTGATCTTTTCTCATAGACCTGTTTTTAGTGACAATACCTTGAGGAGAGGTAACACAGCAAATCTCCAATACGTGGGTGTCTCCCCTCCTTTGTTAGAACAATATTCTCCACCAAGGAGACTCTGGGACTGGGGATGCAGGGAAGAAAAAAAGTGCACTGATAAGAGAAAAAATAAATTTGACAGAGGAGATGAGGGTTTGCCATGAGTAACTTACTTAATTTCCAAATGTTTGGCCCCAGGTGATAGGAGAAGAGGATAATCTCATCATTAGGAACACAAAGCCCCTCCTTCTAGTTCATGGCTTTCTCAGAGTTGGAATATCCCTGCCCTGGGCCATTGGGGGACTGTCACAAATGAAAATAAGATTAATATATGTTCAATGCTATTATTTATTCACTTTCCTAACAAAATTACTTAAACAATTCGAACTGCTATCACCTTTTCTGCTATGGATAAAAATAATTAAAATCCCAAATGATGACATGTCCTTCCTCTTTGTTACCCTAAACTAGAGAAAAGAAATTAGCTGAATCTGGTATTTTCATCACTTATTGAAGACAATTCCAATAAAAGTCGTCGAATATTCCCAATGGAGACTTTTCAGGCAAAAGATGTCAATATGCTGATCAAATCAATGCAAATAAGAATAGTACACCTGATTCTATCTCTTAGGGAAATATATATTTATATTTAATGATTTAATGAGGATGGAATAATTTGACTACAATAAAATTCTATCAAAGTAGCTCATTATTTGGCATCAGAAACAAAATTGCTGGAGTCAAAAGTCGTGTTACCTGAATTATAAAATGACAAAGCTGGATGTAGAAAGTAACCCTAAATCACTTCAAAAAAATTAGTGTGTGGCAAGAAGAAAAGAATCATTTAAATTAACCAAAGTGGTATGAAATTATCACGGTAACTAAACGATGGCAGGGTTTTGCAATTTGGAACAAAAAAATATGAAGTAGTGCCCTGTGTGTGACTCTATAGACATAGACATTTTTACTTAGTCGTAAAAAATGTGGTGTCCCACCTATTATTCTCCTGCTTGCATCCTGTCTTTTATCACTGCAGTGAGAAGTCAGACCATTTATTGAACACCTAATATATGCCAACTGTTTACATCCTCAAAAGAATCATACAAGTATCATCTATATTTTACAATATGTAAATCAAGCAAGGCCAGGGATTGAATATAGATCTGTCTGATGCAAAACTATAAACTTTTCAAATTACCCAATGCTCTCTTTTTCTCAGTTAAAAACATATTTTACTTCAAACAGAACATAAACCTCGCACATTTGAAATCTAGAACTAATAAGGACAGTAGGATGCTCTTCTTACTTGCAAGTTATAGCACTTGAAAACTGAGTGACAAATATAGGGCAACCCAGCTATGCGGTTCTCATATGTCCTACAGATGTTTATTGTGTGCCTGCTGTGTACCAAGCACTGTTTGAGGCACTGGGAATACAGAAGGGAATAAAAACAGACAAAAATCTTTGCCTTTGTAGAACATATATTCTAGTAGGGAAGACAATAAACTAAATAAGTGAATATATATTATAGTTCAGATGAGAAAAATAAAGGAGATATGGCAGCTGAGGTTTCAATAGGATGGCCAGGCCAGAGATTTTCAATAGCGGGGCTAGGCCAGAGAAGGCTTTCCAGAGGAAGTGACTTCTAAATAGCAACCTAAAGTGAGAGAGCAAGCTGTGTAGACAGCTGGTCAAAGAGCATGCCAGAAAAAAGGAACAGCCAGTGCAAGGTCCCAGAGGCAGGAGTAAACTTGGTGCATCATGAAACAATAAGAACACATTAAAAGCTAGAAGCAAGTGAATGAAAGAGAATAATAGATGAGTTCAGATAGATGATGTATAGCCATGTCATGTAGAAACTTGTAGATCAGAGAACATGCTTTGGCTTTTATTCTGAATAAAATAGGAAGGCATTGGAATGCACTGAACACAGGAGAGGCATAATTTAACTTTAGTTTGACAGGAGCTCTCAGACTACCATGTTGAGAGCAGAGTGAGGGGGAGCAGAAGCAGATACGGGGAGACGAATTAGGAGACCATTCCAATAATCCAAGCAAGATATGATGATGGCTCAGGCCATGGTCGTAGCAGTGAAAATGATGAGCCATGGTTGAATTCTGAGTATATAATGAAGTTAAACTAAACAGAATTTGCTGATGGACTGGATGTAACATATAAACAGAATAGAGGATTCAAGTACAGTACAAATATGGAGTCATACTTGATTGACTAGAAAGATGGGGTTGCCATTGGTTGAAATAGGGAAGATAATACAAACATGCTTTACTAGATATCTCTAATCACAACTCTTCACTAGATATTCATTTCCCAATGGCTAGCAGCGAAGTACTATAGGATCAATCTTATCATGTCACACCAAAGGCTTGTTTCCATTAGTCACATTTCTCTCCTCATAATAACAATAGAACAGTAGGTCTAAATTTTTTCTAGATTACAGATCTCTTTGAAAATTTGGGGAAAATTCTTCACACTTCCCCCAGAAAGATAAGCTTTGTCACACATATAGAAACTTGCATTTCATTGCCTGGGTAGAGGGGAGGAAATGAGGATTTACAGAATCTATGAAGACATTCATGGGTCCCTGTTTAAGAAGCCTTGAAAGTAGATCTGATACTCATTCCCACTTGATAAGACAAATATTGTCGACAGTCTGGTCTGCATTTTACTTATCACCACAGGCCCCTTCATGAGATCCTTTGGGTAATATTGAAGTGTTGGTTATAACGCTGCCTACCGTATGGCTTTTTCCTATTTCCTAGAAATAAGCTCTTTAATAACAGCAAAAATACTCTTGTTTACTAGCATAATTTATTTGAAATGAATTTTCATTACTACTCCTCATTACTTGATTAATGATTTCCTGCTAAGTTCCCCCAATAGGGTTAGAATCTGCAATACTCTTATGACTTAATTTCTTTTCCAGGGCGACAGAGAGACAAAACAGAGTTTGGGGACTGATGGTAAATATTATTTCTGTTACAAAAGTGCACTGCACCGTTACCTTTTTATTTAGGCTCATTTAATGAAATGACTAATGATTACTAAGTAGACTAAGTATCACCAGTGGGCTAACTGGTTGTACAAGGTGAGGTGAAAGACGTGAGAAGAATAATATGATCTACTTGAAGATATAAAATGTAAACATCCAAAACGTTCAATATGCGCTTCCTTGTTTGGCTAAGTGGTGAAAGAGTTATTGAAAATAATGGCTAATATAAGACTTCAAGCACAACAAGCAAACTCTCTGGTATCTTCTCTCTCTCTGCTTTCACAAAACTGCTCATCTGTAAGAACAGCTCTCCAGCCACCATCTCTTAAGTGGTCTGTCAATTTCCAAGTTTCCTGAATCTCGGATCAAGATGTAGATTTGGCATCCATCCAACTCTGTAGTGCCATTATTTTTTAGCACTATTGAGGCACCATGTACTCCTAGCATAGCACTTTCCCCACAATTTGAAACAATACATTTGCAAAACTAAACAAACAACAAACAACAAAACCCTATGCTTTTTATAACTGCAGAAAGAATTACGTATGAGAGCAAAAGCACAGCAACTCTGCCCACCATTGACACATGTTGATGGTGGTTGGCTGTATTTTCTCCAAAGTTCTAACTAGACTTACAAACAAGTAAACTGTTCACGGGGAAGAGCCCTCTAAGTGTTAATTGTCTTATGTTCTACAGTCCCCACCATCTGAAGAGGAGCTCCTATAGGGTGGGATGGTGGTCATTTTGTTTTTAGTTGCAGCCTCAGAGCTGAGCCTATTACCCTGCTAAAGTAATTTTTGCAGTTGCCTGGCTACATTTTTTTTTTTTTTTGAGGAAGTTTAGCCCTGAGCTAACTACTGCCAATCCTCCTCTTTTTGCTGAGGAAGACTGGCCCTGAGCTAACATCCATGCCCATCTTCTTCTACTTTATACGTGGGATGCCTACTATGGCATGGCTTTTGCCAAGCTGTGCCATGTCTGCAACCAGGATCTGAACTGTCAAACCCCGGCCGCTGAGAAGCGGAACATGCGAACTTAACCACTGCGCCACCTCCCTACTTATTATTATTCTGGGAAAAATCTAAGCTATAGCTCTTATTGCTCTAGTGGTCATATTTTGTACCACATTATCCCACTTCCTTCCCTCTCATGCTAACAATTGTATCTTTTGGGAAACCTTCTACTCCCATTCTTAGTTGTTTCAGGGGTAGAGGAGAGGGGTTGATTTAACTCTCAATTTCAGAGCTGAGTTCCAATTGGCTTAAGTAAATAATTTTTTCCCAAACTTCCAACCCCTATCCCAGCCCCTATGATTGGTTTAAGATCTAAAGCCTATGAGATGAAAGGGTTTCTGAGAGAGAGAAGTTATTTCTTCCTTGGGATCTACTAGAAGCACTCAGTCTCTTCTCCAGGACTAGTTGGTGTAAGGATATGAGATCTGGAACTACAGCAGCCATTGTTACCACGAGACTGAGAGTCTGGATTTGCCAGGGTGCCACCATATGAAGCATGAGAATAAAGCCAACTACGAACGAGACAAACAGAAGTTCTGCCTTCACAGAGCTGAATTTTCTATGTGGAGGTCATAGTATATTATGTATTTTTTTTGATTGAGTAATATTTGGGTTTTGGAGTCATACAAGTTTGGTCTAATAATTCCTTCACATCCATTCATCCATTATTTAATTAACCCATTCAATCAATGTTTTCGATAACCTATTGTGTGTCAGGCACCTTGCTAGGTGCTGGGGAAACAATGAATGACAAGCACAGTTCCTGCTATCAAGGGGCTTATAGACTACTATGTACATTAATTATCTACATGGAGCTTAGAGTCTACTACAGACATTAAAGACTCTTTCTGAGCTGCAGTTTCCTTATATTACAGACAGGTCCTATAAAACTTTTTGTGAGGCCTGATGATAGCGCACATAAAGTGTCTGGAACACATGTGCTCAATTAATTGTGGATCTATGGAGAAGGGATACGTTGAGAGGGATTTTTTTTTTTTTAAAGATTTTACTTTTTCTTTTTTCTCCCCAAAGTCCCCCAGTACCTAGTTGTATATTTTTAGTTGTAGGTCCTTCTAGTTGTGGCATGTGGTACGCCACCTCAGCATGGCCTGATGAGCGGCGCCCAGGATCCGAACCGGCGAAACCCTGGGCGGACGAACCGGAACGTGCGAACCCAACCTCTAGGCCATGGGGTCCGTCTCTGTTGAAAGGGATTTTTAAAAATTCTGTTCAAAAGTGCTATGACCATCAATATTCAGTAATGTTGTCATGGAAAATGATGTAAGTGATATAAAACATCAGTACCTTTTCTTTTCCTATTTGGGGTGTGGGAGGAGAAAATGTGCATCACCAAGTGGACATACTAAGTAGCAAGTTTACTGCCTGCTTGACATCTCTCTACTTCTCTCCAAATCCCACCACTGTCAGGAGGAAAAAAGCCTACACATAATAAGACTTCTCCTACATGCAAATTAGTGACTCCTTGAGGGCATTTTGCAATCTTCTCAATGCATTTGTCTCGTGATAACTTATTTATATGCCTATTTCACATGTTAGAATGAGGGTTCATTGTGAGAAAGACTGTATGTTTTTTATCATGATGATTGGCACACAGTAGGTGTTTACTGTTTTATTAATTTCTTTATTAATTTTTTTATTCTTTAATTATTAATTTCTTTATTAATAAAAAGCTCCTTGTAGCTTTCTATCCAGTACTAAAACTCCTTGAAAAATTGTTCTGGCAAATGTGAATACTCAACTGTAGTTTTCCTTCAAGAGTAAAACACAGAACTTGACTCAGATAGAGGCACTGGCAGTATTAAGCCCATCGGATGCTTTGCTTTTTTGACATAACTTTTCTCCTTTGGTTAAAGACAAAAATCCATGAAACAAAACCTGAGTCCAAATATTAGTGTTAAATATTAGCATATTCATAATTAGTGTATTAATAAATAGTGTAAATATTAGTGTTACATATTAAAAATTAGTGTCCAAATATTTCTCTAATAGCCTAAGAGACATGAGTCTTCCTGGAAAGAATGATCTTCCAAAGCAAAAATTAATTTCAGAAAATCTAACTATTATTTCCTCAGTGTTCACGGTCCATGTTCCTCCTTCTCTACTGGAGAACAGCCTTTCTTCACTGCATAAGTCACACCACCACCCCAGCGCAGTGATTGGTCTAGGGCGAGCACCTGACCAAGCTCAACCAATCATAAAACCTCCTTCCTGTCCTGGAATGAAGAAAGCTGATTGGTAGTGGGAGAGCTTGACACAGGGTAAAGGAGCGCTGAGAAGTAGAGAAAGGATTGATACCATTCCAATCTCTGATTCCCAGCTTGCTGTTTCATGCCTGCCATTCTGGTAGTTTGAATATAGGAGCTAATATATTCCCTGTTTTGCCTAATTTAATTTTATTTGTGGCTGTGACACTTGACAATTAAGGCCTCCTGGGTACTGAACAGTACCATTGCTTTAAAATGTACTTTTCTATGTCTTCCACTCATTCTGCCCAGTCAAAAAATTCAGAAGAGTAAAGTGAAGTTAGTGGAATTAGACAAGTTACGCTAATTAGCATGTGTCAGAAACATCTGGAGGATTATTTTAAACAGAGATTGCTAGGGCTCTATCTCCAGTTTCTGATTCAGTGTGTGTGGGGTGGGGCCTGAAAACTTGCATTTCTAATAGTTCCCAGTTATTACTGGCCCAGGCCCCACACTTTAAGAATCGCTAGATCATACTAAGATCTATATGACTCCAGCACTCCAACACCACACAACACAATGGTGCCTTCTCAAAACGTGACTCATGGAACTCTTTGCACCGGTAATTAGTAGGTGTTATTACATAAAAAAAAAGGGAGGATTAAATTATGTTATAAACAGATATTGTCACTGCAAGACTCCTCAAAGGCTTTAATACGTAATATACAGATCTTCAAGAGGTGGAATATAATAGGCAGTGTTTCCCAAACTTATCTGGCTCTGGAAATCCCTTCTTTTATTGCATAGCATGTCCTAGAACTAGTGTCCTACAGCAGCTGTATAGAAAATACTTTTAAAAACAGATTTTAAGGAAGGCAAATGTTTTTTAGGGACTAATGAGGAAGGGACTTCTGAAATAGAAGGTAGAAACTAATACTATCAATAATGTAGCTAATCAATGTGTTAAATTGACATAGGCTAAGTGAGATGATTACTAATATATAGTGTGCATAAAACTAATGAAACTAAATTCCATAAAATATGGGCATGGGCATATAAAAAATTTAAACTCTAGGGGCTCGTCCTGTGGCCAAGTGGTTAAGTTCACGTACTCCACTTTGGCAGCCCAGAGTTTCATGGGTTCAGATCCTGGGAGTGGACCTATCACCGCTCGTCAAGCCATGCAGTGGTGGCATCCCACCTGGCAGAATGAGAAGGACTTACAACTAGAATATACAACCATGTACTGGGGGGCTTTGGGGAGAAGAAGAAAACAAAGAAAAAGATTAGCAACAGATGTTAGCTCAGGTGCCAATCTTTAAAAAAAAATTAACCTCTAAATTGAAGCATTTTACTCTTCTGTTAAAGCTCCCTCATTCATTTAAACAACATAGAATAGACTATTTCAGATCATTTCCAAATTTAATTGTACTTCTCTGCTGGTTAAAGACCAGGAGGAATCTGAATTGAGTTGGGAGCTTCCTTGTTAGCAACACTCACAAAGTGGTATGTAACACAGGCAGGTGCGGCCACTTTGCAATAGCTCAAATTTTCTCCAATAAATTTAAGCCAAATGGAACCAACAGGTTTTCAAAAAAATCTAAAATTTCCATTAGGTCCAGTTTACCTCTCTGGACAAGATCAGAGAGGAAACAGCTAGAACGGATGCCTGATTCTTTTAGGAAAAAGAATTGTCCTGATATTTAAATTTATTTTAA
Organism: Equus quagga; assembly: GCF_021613505.1. NCBI lineage: Eukaryota > Metazoa > Chordata > Mammalia > Perissodactyla > Equidae > Equus > Equus quagga. The sequence goes on from NC_060272.1 coordinate 31,607,516, forward strand.
AGTATTTTAAATAAACGTTCTTGTACTTTAGATGTGACTAGTTCATTTGAAGTTACGTTCTCTCATTTTGTATTGGTTTAAAGAACAATAATAGGCCCAATCATATAGAATTTTCTCCTATTTCAATCAACATACATATTGAAACACTTCTGGTGAATAAAGTGTAAGGTAAAGAAAATTCTTAAGGAATACTAAATGTCCAGAATGAGAAACTAAGTCACATTGTGTAACAAGTAGGTTGATCAAAAGGGTATCACGAATCTTGAGGGGGGATCTAAGTATTTAAGATACGCACCAGAGAGCATAGAAAATCTAGAGAAAGTCTAGAGAGCCCCACTGCTAGCATCTGGACTTATTACTTTGTCTTCTTGCATCTGAAGTAAGATGGCTGGTCCCACAGACAAGTTACCATTCTACCAAATTATCAACAAGGTTCCATTCCAAGCCGTGAAGGTTTATGAATCTTGCTTCATGCCTTAAATTGTTGTTCTGATGGCAAGACAAATCTCTAGACATAAGAACCAACCTGAAAATTCATTGTGTTTACCCAGAGGCTCTAGCAAGCAGAACCATCTGAAAATCAAATGAATATACAAATTATAGGAGATATGAAAATTCAGCAGTTCAGTGGATTTGATGAACATTTCAAACTAGCATTTACATGTTAAAGATTCAATAAGATTGAAACAAGTTAATCCAAAGGGAAATTTAATTCTTCACTGATGAATTTACTTGTGAATGTTTTCCTGAAGTGGTATTTAATCCACAAATTATATATTTGGAAACAATAGCTAAGGGAAATTTAACATAAAAATTTAAACATTATTACGTGTTTCTAGAGCAAAGTTAGTTTTTTATGTATGCTTTTAAATAATATTTGCCCAGAATGGAAAAAAAAAAAGGGAAATGAGCTCCCTTTGGAAGACTCTAGAACATTATTTGAGTCAGAAAAAAACCTAGGCTAAAATACTTAGTAAAAATTCACTCTAAACCTGATGCTAGATTTGGAGCCTACAGTCTTTAAAGACATATACTCAAATTGTTACATGAACTGTGCATAAAACTGCTTTTACACCTGCTCCTCTTTACCGGTCCTGGAATTTCAACTTCCACAACACGCAAGACTGAGTTGTGGGGTCCTTGTCACTATGGATTTAAACAAAAATATATATGATGTACAGCATTCAATATATTTAATCAATAGGTACTCATTTGTTCCTAATAGTCCTGGTTTCCAATATCTACAGCCTATCAAACATGTAGTAGTCTCTCTAAAATAAAATAAAATCATTTTTGGAAATAAAGATGAGTAATTTAAAATACACAATTTTCATAATATAAAATATCACAGAGATAAAAACATTATTTATATAATCAAACAATAAGCAGCAAGCTGTAGTTTTTTAAAAGATATACGACTTGAGAATTCAATGAAATATAGCGTGCTAAATATCAGAATAAAGGTAGGACCAAATCAAATCGCTTGTTTCATCAGAAAGTGTGTGGAACTGCAGAGATGGGGACCAGTTTGTGACTGAACTGGATTGCTTTCATGTGATTACTTCGTGGGGTATTGAAGTGGTAAGAGCTCATAAAGTTGTTAACGCTAAATCTTACCAGAGATGACAACATAATTCAAGATGCCACATTTCCCACCCCAGGGCCTTCAAGGGAGGTGGGAGAATGAACAAACAAAACCAAGCAAATATTTCTCCATGGGTACATATGTAAGCATGTATGTATATGCATGCATAGATAAATGATGGCTCTCAGCAAGGAGACTACAAGCCTGGGCACGCAGTGCTGGAAAAGCTAGCTCATATTTCCAAAACAAAGACACACTGGGAGGCTGCAGGAGGCCTGACAGAGAAGTAGCACCGCTTTCGAAACTGGAGGCACACACGCTATTGCTCCTGTCCGCAGAGGGATGGTTCTGGCAAGAGATCACAGTGAGAAATATAAACCTTTGCAAAAATCACAAAATCAATGGGCAAGCACCTCTTTTCCCCCAAATACGCGCATCTGCAAGGAATGGAAGCACAGAACCAAGAAAGACGCCCCAGAATATTCGAGGTCTGGAGTCTAAGGGCTCTTCAGTTTCCTCCTAAAAAGAATTACTTTATAATTAGATGTGAATATTGGGCTTTGCAAATTATCATCTCCATAGTCAACTAAAAATGTAAGTGTCACTCATCTTACTTTTAACTGCATCTTTGTTTATTCAAGAGAATGGGGAGTTTACACGAAAATTCAAAGGAATATCTCACCAAAACCTCTTCAGGCTACAGTGAGGAAATTGGCAAGAAGAAAGGTAGAGAAACTTTTTTTAAGATTATAAGGCTGTTCAGGTGCAGAACTAGGACCAGAACCCTCTCTAGGTTCTCTATCCAGCCCAATGCTCTTTTTCTATACCACTTTATTAAGATACCTTATCATACATATACTTCATTAAAATTTTAAAGCTGCTTGCTGTCAATATGATAAGCTGTAATGCTAGAGTTTTTTTTAGAACCGATGTCCTTCCCTTTTGGGTTCTTACAATGTAAGTCACATAGTATATAAAATTTAAGAGATCTAAAGAGGGGCTCTTAGCCTGATAATCCTTGAGAGCACACTGATTCCTTTGAAATATACTCGATACGAGCGATGAAGAGTGACTTGAACTTGGCCTGGGCAGAACACAGGTGGACAAAACTTTTGCAGCTTTGGGTACGGACTTTAGATTGACTGTTCAATCAGGAACACGGTTACAACATCGTTCTCGCAAAGGTATATAAAATATTTATTGCATGTTATGTTCTTTCTTAAAGTTACAATAAAAAGAGGTCTCTTACACAATGCTCAGAGCCCACAGGTGACAACGGCTGAGGAAGAAGCAGGACCCGGCGTAAAATGAAGCTTGAGACTCAGAGCAGGCCTTGCAGGTTTGCATATGAAATCAGAGCAACATTATAAGAAAATATGTAGCCCAAGGTTATGAGACATCAGTGATTCATTTATCAAGAAAAGGAGAAAAAAATAGAAATATCTCATTGAATATTATCGGTCTCAAATTTTGCCAATAGATTTATGACTTTATGTTAGTAAGGAGGGTAATAACAATGTCACTTATGATGCTATATTTTATATGTGTAAGTATGCCTGTAGTTAATAGAATTCATCAGGCAGTAGGTTTGGGCACTATTTAAAACATGGGTCAGAGGGGCATTAATTCTATTCAAAATGTCCATCTGTTGCTGCCCAACTTGCACAGAGGGTTGCATAGCAACCCGTAGTACTGCATGGATCTGGTTGGCCTCCCTCTGTTGCTTTTGTTTGCCCTCTGAGAGAGTTGCCCTTGATGGAGAAACAGTAGGTGTTCTTTTATTTATATATTTATTTATTTTTTTGGCTGGAGCTTGGCCTGGTGAGTGGGGGCTCATTATAGCCTGCTGAGCTAGATAGTATTGTGAAGCAATATCTGACATATGAATGTAATTTATCTTCCTGGCATGATTCTTAGTCCCAAATTGATTCCCAAATTCCTACAACTGTGGAAGTACAGCAATTAAAAAGAAAATACAAGGACCTTTTACTTTTAGACACAGGAAAAACACTCAGCAGAGCAGGCAGAGAGAAGGTTCTAGAAGTTTGATTCAATTTTGTGGCACTTAGTCACAGTTGTACTATTCGGTTTTAGCATATATCTGAACTTATGGCTTTTTCAACTCTATGAACCAGTTAATTTGTTAAATCAGACATTCTTAAAGGCCTCTTTGCAACATATATAAATTCTAAATAGTTATGTTTTCTTGACTATTGCTATAAATCTTAGCTACTCAATAAAATTTGCAGCGAATTCAAGCATCTGTAATCTTACATAAAATAAGCATTTACCTGGCTTACTTTATTTCAGTATCTGTTGTAAATTTGGGGTAGACTAAAATATTCCTATCTGCTCCCTAGGCATCACGGATATGACTGTGGGCCACTGATTAATGTCTTAACAGATCATTTTGATTTAAAATCATCAATAAAGTGCTCTTGGAAAAAACACATTTTTTGACAGAACTGAAAATACCGTGTTTGAGAGAAACTATTATATCACATTTATAGGAGTATGCAATCCTGACACCAGAATATTTTCTGTTAATTGGTTGTGATAACTCACTTTAGCTGTTTATATTTCATTCATGGCACATTTTCAGAAATGCCTTACATTTATCACTGATGAATCTATATATTTCAATTTTAAGCAATTCTAACACTTTTTTTCAGTTAGTAATCTCTAAACTAACTTTTAATAAAAACCTGATTGTCAAGGCAACACTTCCTAAGTGTTTTGGAAGGAGGCAGGTAATATGAATAATACTCTCTACCTTAACTGTTATTAAAACTCTAGTTTTTGGATCCTGAAATTTGTAGTCATACAGCATTTGTACTAGAATCACTTATTTTGTTTTCTCTTCACTTTTATTTTTCTTGTAATTTTTTTTTTCTTGAAGTAGATCTGAGAAATCAGATCTTTCACATTTCAACTTCCCACACCTACATGTCAGAGAAGTTACAAAGGCTCTGAGCATACGTGAACCCCAGATGTGGGGCTGGCTCACAATCAGATGTCAGGTTAATTTCAATATATATTGTCACTGGCTTTTGGTAAAATTGTCCTAGAATTTATTCCTTAATGTGAGAAAAAAAGATGGACTAACCAGACAGAACACCAGAACAATTGGCATAAACCAAACAAAGACATTCTTGGGAATGAGGCCATGAGGCCACACTAAATATAGGATATAAATCAAGAATTGAGTTGCACAGATAGGCACTAAGAAATGTCATATGTGGAAGTAGAAACTAGGGGAGAAATAAAAATTAATATGCTCTTTCATCAAGAGCAAAGGGCAAGCCAGCCCTGATGAACTTGGCCTGGTTAAAGTTCACCGCCCTCCGCTTCAGTGGCCCAGGTTCAATTCTTGGGCACAGAACCATACCACTTGTCTGTCAGTAGCCCTGTTGTGGCAGTGGCTCACACAGAAGAACTAGAAGGACTTACAACTAGAATGTACGACTACATAGTGGGGCTTTGGAGAAGGAAAAAAAAAAGACAGAGAGAAAGATTGGAAATAGATGTTAGCTCAGGGCAAATATTTCCCAGCAAAAAAGAGAAATTATCAAACTTAAAAAAAGAAAAAGAAAAAGAAAAAAGCGAAGGGCTTGAATTAGGCAGCTTAGGTTCAAATTCTGGTTCTGTCATTAACTAGATTTGTGACCTTGGTCAAGTCATTTAGTCTCTCTCAGACTGAATTTTTCATCTACAAACTGTGATCACTGTACCCCCCTCTAAGTTGTGAAAATTAAATAAAACAGCCAATGTAAGGTGCATAGTGTGGGCCTGGTCATGGAACTTGTTCAATAAGTAATTGTTTTTTTCAAATTATTTCCCTAAATGTAGACACAGGAACCAGAAGAGGCAGCTAGGTGCAGACGTGAACAGAAGTGAAGTCTTGGGTGGTTTTTCTAAGATGGAACCTCTTCTTCATCCCTTGAGCATCTTTAACGAGTCCTTGAAGTATGTGACATTTTTCTTCCGATGGAGAGTGTTGCTCTTAAAGTACCCGTTAGACACAATCACTCAGCTAACTATATAGCAATGTGAACAAGACAAACACACACATATATGCACAGGAAGTCAGAAAGGCATCATCTTTCCAACTCAAAGAATAATTCTTAAGTTACTTAAACTCTTCCACCCTCAGATTATTCACTTTTAAAATGGGAATATTAATATATGTCCCCCTACGGATGTAGTGAGGATCAAATAAAATAATGCATTAAAACAAAGTTTAATTTTCTTTTCTTGCACATTGACTACATGTGGGGAAATGGGAGTCAAGTAACTTGCCCAAGGTCTTAAAATTAATTCATAGCAGTCACGGATTCAACCTAAACAGTCATGCTCTAGAGTTCAAGCTTTCAAACTGCTTCATGACATTGCCTTCTTATTCTAGGGCCAGCATTTGGAAGACTGAATTCTGTCATTGATCTCTTAATAGCCTGTGACATAGATATTATCAGGTGAACACTACACTGATGATCAACTTAAAATCCAGCTAACTGGTTGACTACTTAGGCATTCATAAAAAATGGCTGATCTATGGTCAAATGCATTTCCTTGTCCACAGGACATATTTTAGCTTTATTAATTGCTGAGAACAGATGAATCATTTAGCACAAGTCTAGGTTGTTTTATATAATGATGTGCAGAAGACCCAAGCAGAAATCTGATCGACATCATTCAAACTGTAGAAAATGAAATAGTGGCACAGGAGTATAGGAGCATGCTGCTTTACGAATGTGCAGTATGTATGTATGCATGTGATGCGCCCTTTTTTCTCTTGCTGCTTTTAATGTTTTCATCACTAGTTTTCAGCAATTTGACTATCTGTCTTGGTGTAACTTTCTTTGTTTCTCCTGCTTGGTTGAACTTCTTGAATCTCTGGGTTTAGAGTTTCCGTCAAACTCAGACAAAAATACAAGGGGGCTCCTTTGAAGATTTCTGGATGTCTGTTTATTTCCCTCTTTCTCTTTCTTTCTCTCTCGCCCTCTCTCTCTCTCTCATATTCGGCTCTGCAAATTCTAGCTGCATGGACATCTTCAGAAATCCACCCATTCTCTCACCTAAATAAGACTACCAAGACTTGGTCTTGTGCTGTGGTCTGGAAACTGTCTTTAGATAGAAAGCTGGGCAATTCTTGTATTCATTCAGCTAATATGCCCTGGCAGGAACCAAGAAACAAATTTAGGAGTATATGTGAAGAATTTGTTATTGGAATAGAGATTTATAAGGATGGATAGGAGAGAATTTATTAGCATAGGCATTGACCTGTGACTCAGGATTCAATGTTCTGAAAAGAACACCTTAACATGTTCTGGTAGTCTACCAAGATGACTCCTTGAAGTTTGGACATCGTTCCGGCTTATTGTAAATGAAGTGAAGATAAAAAGTGTAGATCAAGGTATATAAGGCTCAAGGATGGAAGGCTTAAGGAGATGGAAATGTTAAAGTGAATTTACTATGTAAGATTTGAAAATCTACCACCTGATAAGTTGACTAAGTTTAGTAAGCATTATAAAGCCATAATAAATGTGCTGGTGAGGCTGGGTAGATACCAGTTTCTTTGGGAAACACCATGATTGCTGTCCTTTGTAGACTCAGGCTGACCATGGGAGAAAAAACTTAGTATCAATGGAGATAATGGGATTCTGGAATTACTGAAGCCATGTGGTAGCACTTAAAAGTCAGAGGCAAGGTAGATATATTTCTGCACTGGGTATTAAGGTCAGAATGACCTTGAAGATATTTTCAACCAAAAGAATTTGTGACAAAACTAAAGTGTTATCCAGAATTTAGGAGCAAAATAATGTCCAGCTGACCAAGAAGTTTGCTCAACCTATATAATTTTAATAATTGATAGCAGGTGAACAGAATGCTTGTATCAGCTACAGGCATAAAAACCATGGTTCTTTGTTCATTTTCCAAATCCAAGTAAGTTTCCAGACCTAGCACTCGTGGATGGAAGAGAAAACCTGGTTTCCTTGTGTAAGCACCTTGCAACACCACCGCAGGTATACACACTAAACAGTTTTCTGATCCTTCCCCAAAGCGACCTGGGATGATTTATCACAGTAACTGTGCACTAGAGAAAAGAGAGTGTCTGAAATTTTTGTCCACATTTAGAGTCTGAAGTGATACCAGGGGACCTGAAATGCCATCATGATCTTCTGGTTAGAGTAGGGGCTTATGGAGAATAAATTATAAATGAAGTTTTGATTTAAGTTAACAGTGAGTACAATGAGACCTCAAACCCATCCTTTGTTATTTCTCTAATCTCTAAATATATAATTTTGATATACAAACTTAGAACCTGGCAGAATCATCCTGAGCAGTGGAGTAAGGGCCACCATGATAGGAAAAGAGCAAGTGGAAGATGTGGAACATCCCACCCCCTATTCAAAATAGATGACCAGAAGAAATACTGAATCCTGGGGGGAAATACAGAATAGCACTTTTCTTAGAAGACCGAAAGATTCCAGAGTAGTGGTCCCCATTAAATTCTCATTCAATTCTAGCTACTGCAAAAACCAGATGGGTTACGGTGGGTGATGCTGGACTATCATAAATTTAAAAGTACAGTAGCTGCCATACTAAATCAACACAGCCAATGACACTTGGTTTGCCGAAAGTGGTGAGTAGAAAGTGATAAGTATCCTAAGGTCTTAGTATGACATGTGTATGCCTAAAGTTGACAAAAATTTAGGGCCTTGTTATACTGGTGGAATTTTTAGTGGTCCAGTGGTCTGTGACAGGCTAGGGCATCATCTGTAAAATAACCCTCTTCTGCTAAGAAAAAGCATAACGTTTATTGAACTCTTTGGATTTGGGAGCTAACACACAACACATTTTTTAATGATGATTTAACCCATTTATCAGGTGACTCAGAAGGTAGCCAAGGAGGGAGGTTTCTGCAGTAAGTATAGACTATTATGTACATTTCCACACCACTCACATTGCATGACCCTGTAGATTTGATAGTGATAGGGACGTTTGTGATGGGTAAGGATGCTATGTGGAGTCTCTGGTAAATGCCAATAAGACAGTTACAATGTAAACGCGTAGGTTTTTGGGGCATGGCGGTGACTTCTGAGTCAGAGAAATTCTCACTACTTGCAGTTCCTGGCATACTACTGAGTACCTGATACAGGGACATCAAGTAAATAGAAGGACTTAATTCACAAGGCGGCAAACTTTTAACCAGTGGGAACTGAAAGCTCGCAGGTAAATTATTCTTCCCTTCTCTTCCTGAACAGGCTGTCTTTAGATACAGCTGTTCGTGTGGTTTTCAGAAGACAATTCGGTGAGACTGAGCAGTCAGTTACACTAGATAGCTTAGAAATAGCCTCAGTTCAGTCTTGTGTCTGTCCTGTATCCTTTCCCTTTGCCCTCACTCCTCCTTTCCTGTGATATTTTCTAATAAATTAGTAGCACGTGAACTTTACCTCAGGTTCTACTTTCTGAGGGAACCAAAGATAAGAAATCATTCTCGGGGCCGGCTCCGTGGCCGAGTGGTTAAGTTCGCGCGCTCTGCTGCGGCGGCCCAGGGTTCAGATCCTGGGCGCGGACATGGCACCGCGCGTCAGGCCACAGTGAGGCGGCGTCCCATATCCCACAACTAGAAGGACCTGCAACTAAGATATACAACTGTGTACAGGGGGGGCTGGGGAAATAAAGCAGAGGAAAAAAAAAAAAAAGATTGGCAACAGTTGTTAGCCCAGGTGCCAATCTTAAAAAAAAAAAAAAGAAAAGAAATCTCTCTCGCTTAAGACTCTTCAGTGGTTAAACTCACCGTTTCAACTCTACCTTTCCATCATCTCTCCCAACACTCCTTGCCTTGCAGTTTGTGCTCTAATGATATCAAATTGCTTTTGTTTCCTGTAGAAAACATGCTGTTTCACAACTTTAGACCTTGGGTTATGCTCTTTACTCAGTCAGGAATGCCATATTTGGTTCCCATTTAATCATCTTGTAGTAATCAACTCAGGGGTCACCTCCTTCTGGGTATTTTTCTTAGTGGTAGGAGGTGAGACGTGCAACAATCTATCATTTGCCTTAGAAGGGATTGTTTGGTATGCCCTGGACCACCAATGCGCTAGAAACTTCATCAATGTAGCAGGACCCTAAATCTTCATGACATTTCTCTCCCATGCTCTGGTATACATGACATACTAGCACCCCTAGGATAAACTGGATAGCCAGTAGGAGACAAAATGAGGGGGAGTAGATCACCTACGAGAAGATGTAAAGGATATTTTGAAGCTCTTGATTAAGTATCTGAACCCTAGACTGTTGATTCAAGTAAGAAAGATCCATACTGTGTCCCCAGCTTTGGTCAAGAAGGCAAAAAATTCACTTGAGAGGGGATAAGATTCAAGAACATGTGCTCACTATGGGAAGAAGAAAGGAGGAAGCCAACAAGTGCAGATCTCTGGCCCAGACTTTGAGAACTTAGAAAACTTTACTGAACAGAGATATCAAGGTTACATTTTACAAACCAAATGAAAGCTGCTGATTATAGCTCAAGCTATTTATATTTGGCTCAGAGTCATCATACTGAGAGTAAAATTCATCTTCCTGAGGTGAGATAAACTGCTTCTTTCTTTAGGTCGAATAATTTTGAGTACTTTATCTTTGCTCTGTGCTGTGCTAGGCATTGAGGGTAGGAGGTGAATCACACAGACTCTTGCCCACAGGGAGCTTACTGCCTAGTGTAGGACTCAGAACTGTCCCACTGATAAAGACTGGATAGCAAGATAAGTGCTGTGAGAGAGGTATGCCACGGTGCTCTGGGAGACTGGAGCTGAGGCCTGGTCCAGTGCAAGCTTGCGGAGGAGGCCCCACTATGACTGTTGCTCTCTGAAGTAGAACAAGACAGGGTATCACAAATGGTAATAAAGACTCTCTGGAGCAAGCAGGATCAATAACAGCAAATACTGGATATGTATGTGATCCCAGAGTGCTCTGCTGCAAAGAACTGCCAAATTTTGATGAGAAGTAGGCCCACTTAATATCATTTTCAGTGGTCTTTCTCTCTGATAACATCTATTCTCTTTCCTGCTCTTTTCTAACTCAGTAAAAGACTTCTGGGTATGATGAGTTTGTTTCTATGCCTTGTTCTGCTTTGTGTTCCGTAAATTTGGTCAATTTTTTTCTACCATCCACTCCAGTTCTGTGGTCTTAAGGAGGGAGCCCCTTTCACTGGTATTTTATAAGTAAACCAACATTTCTTGTCAAGTTCAGCACTTGTGATTCTGAAACTGCTTTTTAAACTCTATTTTTCCCTCCAGAAAATGCCTTCCTCCTCTCTCATTGCTAATTCTGTTTGCTTAAAGTCCTACCCATGGCTTCCCCTATGCTAGCCTATGTAGTGGGTGGGAGAGAGAAGTCTCTATCCATCTGGATTCTTGTCCATTTTAGTTCTTTGCTCTCAGGCGTGAGCACACAATTAAGACTATAGACTTCTTTGAATTCTGTTTGATAGCGAATAGAGTTGTTTACTTCACAGTTCTTGAGGTTCACACATCTAAAATTGAACAGTTCCTATAGTCAGAGAACTGTTTGTGGTTGTAGTTGAGCTGGAGTACATTTGAATGGAAGGAGTGTATGTCAGCTGAATGTGGGTAGCAATAAGCACATGTGTTCCCAAGACAGACGAGCAAATTTGCCTCCTTACTTCCTGCTGAACATCGAGCCTCTTTTGTCTCGTGTTGTCTTCCAGCAAACAAAGAAGTCACTTGGCCACATAGAGCTCACGTTTTATTTATTTAGTTCCCCCCTGTAGTGTTTTCAGACCAAGCTGCCCTACACGAAGGAATCATGTCTACTGATTAGCAAGGCCAGACTGTTGCTTGGGAAGTTTCCTTGTGACCCCTGCAACAGATTAATTGTTTGCCATAAGGAAGTCTCTTAACCTTGTGGTATTTCCCTTTATACTCTCCAAATGGAAGATAATAATGCTGGAAGAGAAAAATTGCTTGATACCCACAAATGAGAAGCATCTTTTCCATGGCTTTATACATATATGCTTCCAGTTACAAAAATAGTGCTATTTTATCCCATTTTAAAATAATTCAGGAGAGTTCCAGAACACTGATTTCTGGATAATAAAAACAATCTTTTAAGGTTTTATCATTTTATCCAAATATTTTCTTTCATCTGATGAGACATTTGTCATAGAAAGTATTTAACTGTTCTTACTATTTTCAAAGCATTTAAAAAATGATAATATAAACTTACCCATGGCAGCAGGTTGATAGTATACATATGCCATTTTACAAACGGACAGTAAATATGAAGTCGGCAGCAGTGGTTCATATCAGAAATATAAATGATGAATACAACCTTAAAATGACAGTGTTGGAGATTTGGTCCATGACTATGTTTTATAGGAAATACTAACTAGAATGAGTTCCAAAAGTTGAAGAGAAAAGAAGCAAAGGAAGGAAGCCAAACAATCTATTGGTATGGTGTTTGAAAATGCTGGTTACAACGCCGTCATACAAAAGACATAGAGAACTATATAGTTTACAAATAAAAGGCTGGCACTGTGTGGCTGGTCCCGTGAAAGAAGCTGTGCAGGGTAACATAGAAAGCCAAAGGAGAACTGTCACAGTAAATAAATGCTGACCTAGGAAAATATCACGTATTAATAAAGCTTCCAGAAGGACCACTGCATTTGTATGCAATCACAATTTTTTTAAATCCAAATTTTAATGGTAAGATCCATTGAATTGCTAAGCCTTAGAAAACTCTTATCAGCAGTGTCCCTTTATTTAAAAATAATTTTTATAAGTGCCACAGATTTATGCTACCTTTTGACAAAGTGATATAAAGATAGTGCACTGTCATTGTGGAGCACTGCTGGTTGGATGAAATAAACTTTTATCCACCCATATAAACTTCTTCTTTCAGACTCTTGTGCAGATTCCTTGCACTCCAAGTGCATCAATCCCAATATAAATAGGTATATTTTGTATTTTTACTGGAATTTTCTTCCCATTTATACTATAATGTTACTCTGAGTTGAATCTTTAACATTATAATTTTTATCACTACATACACTTTTAAAAAACTGCTTTCAAGATACTCACTGTTTGTGAGCTAGAGAAATAATAACAGTCAAAATGTGAAATTAACAAATGTTAATGATAATATACAAATGGAATGAAAAACTATTAGTAGAGATGAATTTACACTATTAAATAAATAGTTGATACAACATGACCACAAGTGCAAAGTTTAAGAATATAACAATTGTTAGTACAACATGCATGAACTTTGAGGACACTATGCTAGGCAAAATAAGCCAGTCACAAAACGACAAATACCATATGATTGCATTTATATGAAGCAGCTAGAGTAGAGACAGAAAGTTCAAAAGGCAAAGTAGAATTGTGGTTGCCATGGGCTGAGAGGGTGCGGTGGGAATGGGGAGTTATTGTTTAATGGGTACAGAGTTTCAGTTTTGCAAGATGAAAAGAGTTCCTGAGAGGGATAGCGGTGATGGTGATGGTTGCACAATCAGGCGAATGTATTTAATGCTACTGAATTGGTAAGCTTAAAAATGGCTAATGTGTTAAATTTTATGTGTATTTTACAATGCAAAATTTTAAAAAGAATTATTAATAATATAGAATTTTGATGAAAGTTTTAATTGACGTAGCTGAAAAAATGGCTTCATGTCCTCTTCTCTTGAAACTGCATACAGAACACTGTGTAGACCCCCTGACCTGACAGTGGTGGTCCATGAGCCACACTCAGAGATGCCCTCATGACGGGGAGCCTTGTGCTGCCAATCCATTCCCTGCTCCTTCTCTCCAGGTGAGGAGGAGCTCAGATGCTGACAAGGCAGAGAATTTTGAAGAGGTAGAAAAATGATTAAAAGCTCTATCTTCTTTACACAGAGCCTTTTGCCTCTTGCGATGACTTCACCCTGTTGGAGGAGAGCTGGTATATGTAATTACCAGCTTGTGTCTTCTCCTTGAAAATATAGAGAGGAAAGGGACTTTACTGGCAGTCTGGCGGCATTTCTTCAGTTCTAGGCTGGAAGATAGAGAGGCAAAAATAGGCATTACGGCTCAGTGGTGCCTCCATATATCTCATAACAAATACAGGGATTTGGGGCTAAAGCCCTAGTTGGTGATGAAAAGCAATCCTCTGGACATTTCTCCTATGGACAAATAACTTGATACATGAGGGTTCATATGACCTAAGGCCATACTTAAACTAGCGTCTTCCAAATAACCATGCTTGCTTATGTATGTATGAAGATTTTGATTGTTTATGGGAAGATTTTGATTACCATTCCGTAATCTCTGGACAAGGAAAAAAAGGCACAAATATATATTTTTGCAGTTTAGACGTCTCTTACCATTTAGTTTGGTGCATATGAATTTATTTAAGAAATTGAAACCTGAAGAAGAGTAATTGGCCTCCAGAGCTTCAAAATTAATTCATGCTTCATCATAATCTTACCTCTTCAAGAAAAAAAAGTGACATCTACTATATTATTAGCACACTATAAAGCCCTTTGTATTACATATAAATTTGAGAGAAAACATCCAATTTAAGTTTTCTTTATTGGCATTTGTTATAAAATGTTTTAACATGTACCTACTCATAACAGATATTATTGAGAAAACTCAAATCATTGGCAAATGTAGTTATAAACAAAACTAAAACTTTAGTGCATTAAAAAAAAAAAAAAAGAAATCTCCTCCTTCCCTTTAGCTGAGCCACATTAAAGCGGCTTCAGTCAGCCGGCAGCATTGACTGAGGAGCCACTAGTGCAGAGTGCTGCACACATTCTTTGAATTCAATCAAAATAGAATATATAGCTCTCGCCTTTAAAGACCTTTCTTTCTAATATGTCTCCGTTAATACAGAAGCATTGAAACATGTTTGAACCCACAGAGGCTGCACTAAGGTTTACACATTCAATAGGCAGGAAAGTTGAAAGAATGGGGTGGCAAGGGAGAGCCCAGAATGGAGTTAGGAAGTACCAGTTTTGATCTCATCAAAGTATCACACCCCATCAACTTTCCCTGCTCCACAACATGTAATTGTTCAATCTCTGTGAATAACTAGAGTCGAGGACAGCTACGAACACAAACAGCAGCAATGAGAGCATGATCACAGATGTTCTCATGCCTGTGTTTGTTCTTCCCGCCCTTGAGGGGCCAAGAAGGAGCTGTTTGGATGGTCTCTGAGGCTGGGGGATCAAGAACCAGAGGGATCAGGGAAGCCTCTTTGGAACGGGAAACACACAGCCTACCTAATTCTATACTTCTAGTCGAGGGAAAGAGGAAGGTCTGTGAATCTCTGATGACTCCCCACTTCAATGATTGTCATCTCTTAGGAACTCCAAAACACAGACCTGAGCCCAAGTGAGCTAAGAAAGAAAAACAACATCTATCCAAGGAAGATCCATCAGAACAAACAGAACTCGAGCCCAACCAATATTGCAGTTTGAGCAAAGACTTGACAACTCAAGTAAAGAGTTAATAAGCACACTTCAGGAAATTCAGTTACGGCACTTAGGAGACTTTGTGGAGATAATAAAAATGATTTCCCCCCTAAGCAATTTAATGTATGAATTACAGGAGACATGCAGGAGTGCCCTCAAAGATCAAGACCAGCAACTCTTTCCAAAGACATATGGTAAAAACAGAAAATAAAGATCAAGAGGGAAAAGATAATACTTCAAGGAGAGGTCCAGGAGACCAATCATGCAAGTAATAGAAGTTCCATAAGGAAATGAAAGCACTGAGAGAAGAGAGGAATAATTAAAGAAATGATAGGTGAAATTTTCTATAAAGTTCAGAATGAACTTGATGGGGTTCAGGGCAGGCTGCCCCAAGATGCACCACTCCGGTATGAGGACTGTTTTGAACTGAAGACAATAAAGGCGCAGACTGAGCAAGAACATTCGACCTTTCTCCCCTAACTGCCTAAAAGAAATTTAAAATAAAAGCTTATCCCCAGGACAGGCCATCACCATACATAACTCTGGGTTCCAGTAGACTGGGAGGATCCTTGCTAAGCCCTCTCTTATCAAGTTCTATTTACCAAACATTTGCTTTTCCATTTCCACATGGGTTGCCGCCCTCCCCTTTGAAGACCCAAACCACTACCCCAAACCTCCACCTTGTCTGTAGCTGAAGATATTTAATCAGGTAGCCTCCGCCAGTTGGCTGAGTTGTTCAGTTTGCCTGAGCCTCTCCCATGTATACATGGTATAAAGCTTTGTTTAATTTTCTCCCGTTATTCTGTCTCATGTGAATTTAATTCGTTGTCTGGCCAGAAGGACCCAGAGCCGGTAGAGGAAATGTCTTCCTCCCCTACAAACTCCTCTAGTCTCAGAGTAGATTGAAAAGAAAAGTTATGCATGTAGGACAGAAATTTTAGGTAAAATTTCTGAACTCTAGAGACAAAGAGACAATCTTAAAACTTCCAATCAGAACAACTTACTGGTAACGGAAATAGAAACTTTGAGGCCCTGGGCTTCTCATCAGTAATACTGGAGACTAGAAAACAATGAAATAACACCTTCAGACTGGAGAGGAAATTATTCCAAGTGTAGGGGAGCAAAGGTCGCCACCCCAAAACATGTCTGTTTGGCATAAGGATTATTTTTAAGAAATAGCAGACTAGGAAGTTTTTCTTTCTCTCTCCTTTAACTGTCTAAAAGAATTTAGGTGAAAGGTCATAGCAGGGAGGCAACTATTGCGGGAAATAACCGCAAAGAATATGAGTTAAGTGTAGTAAACTTGGCGTGGGGGACATGACTTAGCAGGTCCTGTTGGTTCACATTCTCCTCTGTGTCCTTTTGTCTCTGCATGGCAAAACAAACATTTGTTTACCAAACATTTGCTCTTTCCATCTTCCTGTGAATTGTCTTCCTCTCCTTTGATGTTCTAGACCTCTATGCCCTTCTCCTTAGCTCAGGACAGGCACATAAGCCTCAATTGCCTGACCATCTTTGGGTCTCATAACTTTGGGGCCCCCATATGTACAAAATTAAAATTAAATGTGTACTACTGTTAGTCTCTGTTTTATTACAGGTGGTGTCTCAGCCAAGAACCTAGAATGGTAGAGGGAAAACTATTTTTCTTTTCCTACACAAGCCATCGTATCAAAAATCCACCTTAATTAAATAAATACGGTATTGGTATAAAAATAGATAAATATTTGAAGAGTCTAGTAATTCCAGAAATAAATCAAAGAACAGAAGAAAATTTAATATAAGACAAAGGTAGAAGTTTAATTTATTGAGAAAACTGTGGATTACTTTAATTCTGATGACATAACTGCCTACTTATTTAAAATAATATAAAATTGTACCATTATCTTACACTACATTCATAACTAAATTCCAGGTGAATGAAAGAACTAAATTTTTAAAAATCTGAACAAAATACTTGCAATTCAGATGACAGGCAAAATGATTAGTATTCATAATACATAACAAAATTTGGTTTCCTCAAAGTTGGAAATATGGTGAGTGTCCATCAATAGGGGAAGTAGATGAAAATTTATGATCTATATTTTAAGGATTATTACAAAGTCATTAAATGTGAATTGGAACTGTACTAATTGACTCAAAGGGATTTTTGCTGGTTGTTAAGTGAGAAACCAACAAGGAAAAAAGATAAAAATTCAACAGGAAAATGAGTTTATACCAATGTTTATAGAAATTTTAAAAGATTGATTGCATCTATCACTGGAAGGAATTCAGGAAAAAATGCGTTCGTCCACTGATGTTTGGAATTTCAAGTGTTATATCTTTTGAAAGTTTCTGGACAGAATTTAATTGAACTAATTTGAATTCAATTGAATCAAAAGGAATCAAATGCAAGTTCCCATTCTTTTTGCCTTGGATTCTATTTTGCAAATAAAAGAATTGAATAGCAGTAAATAACTGTGCCACATTTAGAAAGTTTATAAAGTAGGTCTGACCTTTTAAATATAAACTTTCTGGGTTACCCAAGTTGCCCTATTCAAAAATACAGGCAGTACCATATTTTCTTTGCTATAATTTTCTCGGTTTCATAAATAGATAAAACCAAACATTCTCCAGGAGTCCACGGCATAGTAAGCATGTTAGATACCAGCATCTTGTGAACAATGCATTTAGACCTGTGACCAGCGTTATAGACACATTGTATTCATCAAATACTGTATGCTGAAGGGTCTGCTCTAAGCAGTCATTCAGGGACCCTGGTTGTTGAGAGCTCCACCATCTTTCTTTCAGCTGGAACACATGGCCTCTTCAGGAGAAGGCCTGTGAGGGAACTTTGGCAGGGGAGAAGTGTTTTGGAGTTTCTTTCCCTAGTAATTAAATTCTTTGCCTTGTCTACTCACAACTTACTGGATAGAACTCATCACATGGTGCCCCCTGCCGGTGAGGGTGTGTGAAGTTATATTCCTTGTTCCCAGAAGGAGGCAGAACTAGAATTGGGTGATCCCTTGAATTCTCTACTAAAATTTGTTTTGAAGATTTGGGGTTTGGTTTATGTTTTGTTTTGTTAAAATATAAGTCTAATTCATAAGCAGTGGTTGTGAAGGAAGAAGCTGTAGAAATAAATTTATAAGTAATAAAAAATAATCTATAAAGAATAAATACAACAAATAAAATTTTTATAAAGGAACTTTAGATGCCTGCTAAGGTGATTGAAAAGAAAGGAGATGGAACGCTTCAGGGTGGCAGGTCTAGAAGAATTGGATGCTATTTACAGTAACAAATAAGGTATGGGGTTAGGTTATGAAAACAATGTACAGGAATTGCAAAGGAGAGACAAAAAGGCAGCTAATAAAGAAAAAGGCAGCAGAGGAAGCTATCAAAATGATGCAGCATAATGTGACACTTAAAAATGGTACAGTGGAAAGGAAAAGAGCTGGATAGGACTTGATTGCTTAGACAGACTTTAAGGAACTGGGGCTGCTGGGTCCTTATGTTTATGGGAAACCCTGAGTGCAGTACCATCATTTGGCATATCATGTTTTAAGCTTTAGCTTGAAGTCAGGCAGTTAGCTACAGCCCTGAATTCCGAATATGATATTCGTTTGCTTTTACTTGAAGTATTGGGATCTTGCTGAAATTCTTTTTCTCTCAAAATACCAGTTACAAAAGCTTGACAAGAGAGTTCACATATGTCCTTGAATTATCTTTAACAAATGCCATATTTTCATTTTTCAAACAGAGGTATCTTCAGACACTTCTCTTTATACCCTATTATGCATCCAATGCACAGCCAGGATTTATCCAGCGAACTACAGCCATAAACATCAAAAGCCAAGAGCAGACTTCCCAGGAAAACTAGACTCTAACAGTCAACATGACCCCCATTGACTATAAAATTAGATAGCGTGTTATCCAAAGCTTTAAAATACATATAGACCTTCTCATCCACTTTAATTTATTTTCCTTATAATGTGTGTCTGACTCACCTTCTACTATAATTATTTTGAATTATATTTAATATATTGCTTGTCATCTGTATCACAAAAATTTATTAAACACTTCCATAAACATACTACTCTATTAACACTCTAGAAAAAGAAACAGTTCATTGTTAACTTTAATGTCGAATTTAAGAATTCATCCTAATTCATTACCATGGACAAATATACATAAATGGTGACATTTTAATACAGACATTTGAACAAGCATGTTTTAAAAAATTGATAAATCATTACCCAAAGCACATTTTTCTGAAAAGTAAAAGTTTAAGCAAAGGGCTACAAGCCAATTTTAATCATTGAAATAAATAATTTCCTTTGTAAACCTCTTGACTTCTGAACTATAACCATTATCTGTTCCCCCAACATCAAAGATGGTTAAGGATTTATAGAAAAGAAAATCTTATAGAATAAGAATGATCTGAGTCACTAATTGTCCCAGCAGTTTTATGTCTTGAAAAATACATAATTTCTTTATTATATATTTTCCTAATAACTAAAATTAGCTTCCACATATTTTACCAACAAAGCAGAACCTTGAACATAACTATGAGGGAATAGATGCATATTATTTCTAACACATCAGCTATATGATGAGGAAGTTAAAATGATGAAAGAATTGAAGCGAAAATTAGCAATTTGATTTTTTTAATTATTTGTTAAAAAAAAAAAACCAGGAGAAATACAAACAAAAGTATCGCTCCTAAGATATAACTGCTGATATTAGTGTTTGTTAAAAAGATGAGTATTCAGTCACTATAATTTGGGAAGACATAAAACATCCTCCATTTAGATTCTCCTTCGTCCCCTCACCCCCACACCTTAAAGCGTGGTGTTCCTCAGTTCCTCAGCATTTCCCCCAGTCCTCTTCTACCTCTCCTCACATTCCTAAAGAGATCTAATCCACTCCTATGCTTTTAGTTAATATCTGATGACTTTCAGACCTTAGAGCTCTTGATCCTGAATTTCAAGCCTTCAGGAAGACTCCATCTCACTGTCCCATAGGTGATTCAACTCAATTGTTTCAGAGTTAATCTCATCACCCTCCATCTCCCACCCCTACCTTGGGCCTCGAGAATCATGCTCATTGACTGACATTTCAGTGAATCACACCATCATACGCTAAATTACTCAAATTACTCTTGGCATCATCCTGCACTACTTGCCCTTCCCCCAATTTTTTTTCCTTGAGGAAGACTGGCCCTGAGCTAACATCTGTGCCCATCTCCCTCTACTTTATATGTGGGACGCCTACCACAGCATGGCTTGCCAAGCGGTGCCATGTCCACACCCGGGATCTGAACCGGTGAACCCCGGGCAGTCGAGAAGGAGAATGTGCGAACTTAACTGCTGCACCACTGGGCTGGCCCCTGCTACACTCTTTCTTAACTATGTGAATTGAAATAAGAGTTTTCTTATGTTTGGAATATTCTTTATTTCTTCATTTGGTTGATTACGGATCCCAGTGTTAATATTAATTCTTCTGGGAGGCCATTTTTTTTTTAAAACCCTCTCCCAATCTAAAATTGGCATTATCTCTTATGTCCAAAATAGTGTACAATTCTTCATAGCATGGTGATTATCATACTTGTTTTAATAGTATGCAAGCAGTGTTCACTTTGCATGGCCCCAAGTGCACAAATTTCAGTTACCCTGATTTAGTCAGCTAACACCAGTCCCCCAACAGCATGGCTCAAATTTAAGCTACCAGGATACATTGACGACGTGTCATCTCATAAAGTAGAAAGTTTGCTGCTAGCTCTTCAATCCACAAGTCACTATGTAAATAACAGATGTGCATCAGATCAGTTACCAATCACCGCACTTCTTTCAAAGTCTGTGGATGATTGGTCGCTGTGCATCTGCCATTCATTCACATACAGACAATAAAGCATTTAGTAGTTGTGTTGCCAATTTGTCTCTCTGTAATTAACCCACACGACATTTTACAAAAATGGATAATAGAAAGAGGGACTTTGTTGGAGCTGGCCTGCTGATGTAGTGGATAAGTTCCCTCCCTCTGCTCCAAGAGGCCTGGGGTTCGTAGGTTCAGATCCAGGGCATGGACATAGCACCACTCATCAAGCCACACTGTGGTGGAATGCCACATGAAATGGAGGAAGAGTGGCACAGATGTTAGTTGAGGGACAATCTTCCTCACACAAAAAAGAGGGAATTGGCCAACAAAAATGAAAGTGCAGCAAAGAAACAAAAAGTGATAATGGTAGAAATTTAATACAAATTGTATGCAAATACAGTCTTAGAAAGAATAGCTGACTGCAAGAATGTGGATATTGCTGGGGTTCAAGAAACTCTAGATACACTGCCAGAGGAATTTAGTGAAGGGGAATTTATCAACATATATGAGGTAAGTGGTTGTTATGGAAAGGATAAGTGGTGTCCCAGCAAAAACTTCATATGAAAGGAATTCTCCAAGATGTTTAATGACATCGAAAGTGCAAAAGATAAAATGCTGGACGCTGATCCAAACTTAGACAGGAGCATGATAATTTACTAAAGCACCAAAAAGATGTCCACTCTACATCACAATTTATATGAGAAGAAGAAACACTGCTCCTGATAAGTTTTTTTTTATTCTTCTTCTTCTTTTTTTTTTTTTTTGAGCAAGATTAGCCCTGAGCTAACATCTACCGCCAATCCTCCTCTTTTTGCTGAGGAAGACTGGCTCTGAGCTAACATCCATGCCCATCTTCCTCTACTTTATATGTGGGACGCCTACCACAGCATGGCTTGCCACGCAGTGCCATGTCTGCACCCAGAATCTGAACCGGTGAACCCCTGGCCACCAAAGCAGAACATGTACACTTAACCACTGCGCCAACAGGCCAGCCCCCTGATAAGTTTTTATAAAGAAATGAAAAACTTTAATTCTTAATGTTCCTAATGTTTTAAAGCATGGTGTACTAAAAAATATTAGTTTTACTATTTGTTCGTTTCTTTATCCATGTATAACAAATAGTAAGTGAATTTTTAATATTTTGACAAGAATGTTTAAAGGTGAGAGACCAATCCTAATTTTTCCCATTGATTATAAAGATTGCTTTGTGCATTTCCAACTTGCACAGTCATTTTTAGGGTCCCACGCTAGGACTGCTGGTGGTTAATTATCTCTTTCCTCCACTAACTTTCATTATTGAATCCGGGTGCATAACAGAGTGTCTGGAACATAGTAAGCACTTGTTGAATTGAATTTAAAAGATATCTTCCTTAACATATAAACTGCTTAGCATCAAGCCATTGAAAAAGGAAATCATCTAAAGTATAGCATCGTCTTCCAGAGTAAAAAGTTGGAGACAAGTTCCTATTTAACATAAAGGCAAAGTTTAAGTAAATTATTGCACATCTTCTTGGCGGACTATTATGCAGACTTCATAATTTTTACTAAACTTTTGTAATAACCTGGGAAACAAAAGGCTGGATACAAAATTATATGCGTAATATAATTTCAAGTATATAAAACCATGCATTTAAAATAATGAAAGAATAAAGCTTAAAATTTTCATAATTGTGCATCAGCTTCAACTTTCTAGAAGGCTAATGCTGAGACAGAGTTAGGAGTACAAGAGATTTATGCGAGGTTAGTGGGGCAGGGTTGTGGGTGTGTTAATATCCGTGGAAGACAAAGAAGAGGCAGCAAGTTTGAGCAGGGAAAGCCTTCGGATCACCATGCAAAACTGACACTTGTGAAAAGAAAGGGAGGAGAGGGCAGAATTTGGCAAAGAAAGCCTCAGACTGCTATGGAGCTCTGACAATATCTGTGCCAACCAAAGGGCTGCTCATTAGAGGAGTCCGGTTGGGGCAGAAATGGCCAGGACCCAGAAGCCCCGGAGTGCTCACCCAGCGGCTTGCAGCAGCCCAGGAAAAACAGGGTCTTCATGCAAACATTTGCAGCAGCTCATGAAGGTGCTGCAGCTGAAAACTGTCAGCCTACTCTGCTGCTCGCTGGTGAACAGCAAGTTTTTTTCCGGAAGTGAAATTGTAATCTCTTGCTGACATAATGAATAATCTGTTTCTTTGTACAACTTTTGATATTTTGTCCTTTTCTAAAGTGGACATGTCCTAGATTTCTTTTCACAAAAAAATAAACTTTAATTTTTAAAAGATTATCTTTGAGATTTTTATCACCGAAGACACAAAAGTAGAACTGCAGGGGCTGGCCCGGTGGTGTAGTGGTTAAGTTTGTGTGCTCTGCTTTGGCTGCCAGGGGTTTGCAGGTTTGGATCCTGGGCACGGACCTACACACTGCTCATCAAGCCATGCTGTGGGGGCATCCCATATACAAAATACAGGAAGATTGGCACAGATGTTCGCTCAGTGACAATTTTCCTCACCAAAAAAAAAAAAAAAAATAGACTGCAAATGTTGTACAATTCTCGTTTATTTATTTGTACTTGTATAACATTAGTACTACCACACACCATTTTAAGTACTTTGCATTAACTCACTTATTTCTTTAGTGACTCTGACTTCACATGACTTTCCTTGCACTTTGTTTTAGCCCTGCCACTGAAATTCTCCGTATGTTATAGAAGGGCATATTTAAAATCTCAAGTGACTGCAGAGGACACCTACCCTAGAGAACCTCAAATGGGATGTCCTGGAACCTGGAGATTTCAGAGGTGTCTCAGCGGTCAATGAGGGTGAGGAGAAGGAGCCCCAATTGGGGAGCTCTGTCTTCATCTCACTCTGTCTTTTTTCTGTTATATTTATTAGGGGTTTTTTATTCCATTTTAGGGTTTTATTATATCCGTTTTGTAAAGTGATCAGTATTCAAAACAGAATATGGTTCAAGGATGCAAATATAGATGGAGAAACCATGGGTGAACACAAAGTTCGGAATGGTGATCAGTTTGAGGAGGGAAGGAATGGGATGGGATGAGGAGGAGAGCCAAGCATCTTTCATAGACAGGAAACAGCAGCATTATTTTCCTTAAACTGGTACTGGGTATATGGGTATATACTGTACCATTATTCTTTAATCTTTATGTTGTATGTATATTTTGTGAGCGTTCTTTTGCAACTACTCAATATTTAATTTATAAAAACAGTGTTTAATAAAAACATTACGGTTCTTAAAAACCATGTTTAGGAAAGGATTTCACAAAGTGTCTGCATTTGTACGTAAATGAAATTGGGCCCTTTCTAACTGTCTGCAGTGAATATTTTATACTCTTGCAGGCATCTCTGTTCTGAAGGTTTATAATTCCTGTTAATTTAGCCATTGCGTTTTAATTTAATGCAATTACTCTTACACAAGGTAGCAGCAGAGTTACCTTGCTATTAGAACTGTGTTCTTGTTGACCATGGACCTGATTTTGATTAAAATCATCTCCTTATTATATTAAGCCAACAGCATGTCCTTTGTTTCCCTCTCATTTCATTTTGCTTTACTGGCAACCAGCTTTTTCTCTAGCAAATTGTTTTTATGTTCCCTCTAAACATTTTCCCTCTTTCATCTCATTTTAATAATTGGCAAAACTCTAATTACTAACTCCAGAACCAGAATTTTAGGAAACATAATCATTTCAAGTTTTAATATATTTTGATGTCTTCGTACTTTAACTGTAAAATTTAATCTGATGTCTTGTATTTAAGGGCATGTTACTATATTATTTCTGCCACAAAATGGCAGCATTCCTTCCATACAGCCTCTCATTTATCATGGTGAAATACTTTCCTTCCAATTAATTATTAATACAATTTTAGCATGAAGAGATCCTGTTTTATATCACATGATTTTATAATAACTGCATTCTCATGAAAATAATCTTCTCAGAAAACTGAAAATACTTCAGTGCATAATAAATTATCCAGTCTTCCTAAGTGCAGACACTGTTTAGAAAATATGATATTAAAGAAAATTATACATTAGATTACAAAAATTTTCTGGAATAGACAAAAATTCCTCCTTCTTAATTTCTCTTACTCTTAGTTTAGAATCCAAAAGAATAAATATTTGAGTATTTAATTTAAAACTGTTTACTTACCTAAACAGAAAGGGGGAAGGAATTCTGCTAGTATTTTCTGGGTTACTGATATTTATGAAAACTCCTTAAATTAAATTGCTACCTTAAGATGTTATGTATGAGGGAAGGGAGAGAAGAAGGGATGTGAGAGAGGACAGATAGATAGATAGAGATAGATAAATAGATGATAATGATAGATGGAAAGACAGACAGATAAAGATAGATAATTTTCTTTCACTTTTCTCATTTTGATTTTAGGGTACTGCTAATATGTGAAGGAATCTAGTGGCCAGAGGTCTTATTTGGCTTGGGGAAGTTCCAAAATAAAGTCCATATAATAATTTCTCACCCCAAAATGCTATGCTTACACCCAATATCACTGGGCTGTAGGATAATGAAAGAGACATTCTAATGTCAAGCAACAAAAGAGACCCAGTCAGCTCTGTGTCAATACCCCATTAACATCCAGAGACAGCCTTGGGGGAGCTATAAAGTTGCTTTGATCAAGAAATACCCTGCATGGCCACGTCAGACTAATTCTGAAAATTTCTATTCATGTGTGTTAACTGCAAAGTCAAATCAGTTTTCTAAGGTCATTCCTTAACTGCACATGCCTTAGAACTGTCAGATGACCAAGGTTAGCCACTGCAAACCCCGGCAGCCTGGAGTCCCTCAAATGAGCACAGAAAAGTAACGCGACTGATGTCTAGGGAGGAAAGTCAAGGTTTGCACCTTACTGCCTGTGACCCCCATGTGGAACATTGTCCTTGAGCCAAGCTTTGACCCAATCGCTGATATTCTAGAGGAAAGCTTCTATAAAGAGAGTGTTCCCAATGCTCTGGGGTTTCCTCCGCAGGACACTCACAGTGTTCTGAGCCCCTCTCTTGCCCAGATTGCTGTGAGTCTCTACCATTATCTCAGGAAAATACCATGGAGGCAATTTTCCTAGGCTAGGATAGCTCTAGAAAACCTTGGGGCAGAAGTTAGTAGCTTATGACATTTTCTGAGCAATGTAAATACTCTGAAGAGATCCAGGAGCCAACGCTGGGACTAATGCCCACCTATGGTTTGTTGTTTCTCTAACTTGTCTAGAAGAGAAATCCCTGCATCTCGTGTGAGTCATAATTCTTTTGGCTCAATCTTGAGAAAACACAAAGAAAATGTGGACTTGCCTACAGATAAGCATCTTCTTGCTTTCTGGGCAATCCAGTACTAAATGTCAGCTTTACTTAACTAAGAAATAAGATGGTTAGCTTGCCTTTTCTCATCCTGCCCCACCCTCTCCAAAAACAGACTCCTGGCACACACACTTTTGAATAAGGGGCAGAAGATCTCAACAGTCATACAGAGAGAGAACAGGCAAGCTGGCCACATTTCAAAAGCCTTGTGTCCCCACATCCCTCTCCTCTCAATGCTATGGTGCACTAACTCCTAACTCTTCCAAAGTTCATTTCCACCCTCTTGAATGCCTCGGGGTATAGGACATATTTTCAGCAAAAGGATATTTGCATGATTCTTTGGACATGTGTCATTGTCCTCGCTGTGTATTGGAAATAATTAAAATGCCTCAGAAAGGTATGGCCCAAGGCACTAAGTCCCTGCTTATCACATTCACCTGCCTATAAGAGACCAGCTCGAGCTCCTCTGACCACCGTGGAGGAAGGCTGAGCTGTTATAAATGATTTTAATAAATGCAAACTACAGCCAGACATTTTAGGTCTTCTAGGGTTGGCCCTTTAAGTTGATTGTTGATTTATAAGTTATTTTGTAAACTGCATATGTGAATTTTATAAAAGTAATGATATTATATATACCCAACTCTCATTCATCAGTGAGATGGCACATGACCCAGTACTTAATTTTTCTGGCCCAAGAAATGCTAAAGGTTTAAGTAGCTAGAAACTGATAAATAGAATGAAATTCAGTCCTGATTTGACCAAATTGATGCTGAGTGGCATTATTTCAGTGCCGTCACTAGACGTATATGAATTTCTTCTCCTTTGTAGCTGGACTGATAAAGGTCATTCACATTTACTTACACATTTGCAGTGCAGCATCCCCTCTGGTTTTGTGATACTCTTTTATATGAACTGAAAACTATTTATAGCCTTCCTTAATTGCACGTTCTCCTCTGCTCACATTCCTTCTTACACATATGCCGTTTAATTTATGGGGTTCTTGTTCAACTTTTTTCGTCTAGACTTAAAATAAATGATTGATTTGCATTATGGTTAGTTTGTCCTGTGGAGAGATCTGCCTAAAATCTTACAACAAATTATGTGCAAGAACTTGTTATGTTCAATATAGTTGGACTGATGGGACTTGAGGCAAAGGCTGGAGTGGATATCCTCAATTATGTTTTATTGTGCACAAAGCTTACAACACATTTGGTCTATATTATTGATGGTAACGAGGAACCACTCATATTTCTCTAGCTTTATTTCAAGAGAAACATACCAATAAAGGGCTGTTAGATGTTGTATATAATCATTTACTCACTTGAACTTAAAACTTGAGTACAAAGATGTTAAAGAATCTTAAAAGGTTAACTTCTTTTATTTCTGTATTTTTACTGCCATGGTTAAGAACAGCACAAAGAAAATGTCTTACAGAAATGCATGTTATTGATAGTAGTAATAACATATAGAAAATATTAAAAACAGATTAAATTGGTGGGAAAAAAGTAAATTTAATGCCTCCGTGTTGGTCTCCCGCTCTTTGGGAGAATGCTTTGAGGTATGCACCTAAAGGAATACACACAAAGGTCTTATTAGCATCAATAGACACCTGAATTCCTTGGCATGTCTCTGAATATTTAAGTCAGATTGTAATAAAATCATGTACTTGTTCACTTTGCAAAGGTGCACTGGGAAGATAAAATGGCAATAACTTATTTTATCTGTAAGGTTTGAGGTTAAGCAATATTAATGGTTGGTTAATGGCTTAATGAGTGGGCTACAAACCATTTAAGCATGCAATGAACCTTAGCTTTTCAATGACTTTCCTAATGAAAGATCTATATGACTGCATGTCTTGTGTCACAATAGAGATAGTAGGGAAGGTACCTAATCAATTGTGATGGTAAATCAATTGATCTGTAACCCTGTTTTCATACAGTGAGAAAGATATGGAGAGAGCATTTTACTATAGCGTGATTTCTAGCTGAAGATCAATAAATAAAAGAGACAGCTCACTATTTGAAAACGTTCCCTTTTACTGTGCTTCGAAAGCCAAGGCAGGCAGATTGATGTCCTATTTCATAGATGTGTCGGTTTCCTTTGTCACTTCTCAAAGATTTAAAGTTCTTCCAAATTAAATATATGATAGAGAATATCTGTGAGTCTAGACTTTGTTGTCATGACTAAGGTTCAGATTGATGATAAAGCTGTGGCGTGATAAAAATTTGCTATTTGGTTTTATAACATTCATGGATATCATTTTAAAATTGTCTATCAAAGAAAAGGTTCTATTATTCTCATTAGTTTATTTTTCTTTTAGAAAAATATATAACATAAGAAACTAATTATAATACTAGTTCTCTTAGCATTTCAAAATATAATAGTTTGAGATATTGTTCAGAAAATGAAAAGACAAGCCACAGACTTGGAGGAAATATTTGCAAAACACATATCTGATAAAGGACTTGTATCCAAAATATACAAAGAACTCTGAAAACCCAACAATAAAAAAGCAAATAACCCAATTTTAAAATGAGCAAAAGATCTGAAAAGACACTTGACCAAAAAGGATATATAGATAGCAAATAAGCACATGAAAACACACTCAACATCATTAGTCATTAGGGAAATTAAATTAAAATCTCAATGAGATATAACTACTCACCTCTAGGAAAGGCTAAAATAAAAAAACTCACAACACCAAGTTCTGCCAAGGATGTGAAGCAATTAGAACTCTCACGTATTGCTGGTAGGAATTCAATGGAACAGTTCTTTGATAAACATTTTGGCTGTTCTTTATGAAGTTAAACAAATACCATAAAACCCAATAATCCTACTCCTAGATATATACTCAAGAGAAATGCAACCTTATATTTAACTAAGAACCTGTATACAAATGTTTATAATGCCTTTATTCATAATTGCCAAAAAATAGGACAATCCAAATAGGCTTTAATTGGTAAATGAATAAGAAAACTTGGAAAAATCCATGCCATGGGATAAAGTAATAAAGAGGCATAAACTGCTGATGCAGACAATATCTCAGATAAATCTCAAATGCATTATGCTAAATGAAAGAAGCCAGACTCAAAGCTACATAGTGTATGATTTCATTTATATGACATTCTTGAAAAGGCAAAATAAAGGAGACAGAAAACAGATCAGTGGCTGGCAGGTGTTAGGAGTGAGGAGAGAGGCTAACTACTAAGGGGTGTGAGGAAAGTTTGGTGAAGGTGGAACTGTTCTTTATCTTAATTGTAAAACTATTTACACAAATGTGTGCATTTGTCAAGACTCATAGAATTTTACACTAAAAAGGGTAAATTTTATTATATGTAAATTGTAATTCAATAAACCTGAAATTGGAATAACATGGAATTAAGATAGAAAGTTGTAAAGAACTATAATCTTTCAAAAACCAAATATATAAATTTTTTAATTCTTTAATTGTAGTTGACATGGTTAACCTCTGGTTGATCTAGGGCATGGGTTGGCAAACTATGGCGCATAGGCCAAATCTGGCCCACCACTTATTCTTGTAAATAAAGTTTTATTGAAACACAGTCAAACTGTTTATGGATGCTTTCACACTACAATGGCAGAGTCGAGTATTTTTGATAAAGACCACAAGGCCCACAAAAACCTCAGATATTTATCATCTGGCCCTTAGCAGAAGAAGGTTGCTGACCTCTGGTCTAGGGCTAAATACTATGCTCATTAAAACCCTTGATCTTTCTATAAAATTTAGTATTTTCTTAAAGATACCCACAACTCAAACAAATGCATACAAGGGAAATGCCATGATTAATGAAATCAGTCAAGCTTTATAATAAAAATTTATTAAGCACTAACTGTGTGCCAAGGATATAAATGTGTAATAACCATTTCTGCCATTACAGAACTTAAAATTCAGTTGATAAAATCAGAATTTTTTCTTGAAAAGTGAATGTTCCCTATAAAGATTAAATTTGACGGAAAACTTATTATTTCATTGAACATTGTATTCTTTCTTTTCATTTCCATCACCACTGTTCTTGTTCAGATTTTGAATCCTTAATGGACTCCTGGCCTGGCCTCCATGCTGATCAAGCAATTCACCTGAACATTAATGCCAGAAATCTAAAGTGTATCATCCTCTTCTCAATGAAATGTAACCACTCTGTGTTGGTTTTGGAATTATATCCAAACCCCTTTGCATGTATGAATGGCCCTTCGTGATGTGGTCTCAACTTATTTCCATAGAATTTCCTACTCTGATTTCTTACATCCCATGTTTCTGCCACTCTAAACTATTCCCAGCCCTCAAACATGCAATTTTTTTTTTCCATTTACACATTTCCTTCTTTATCCTAGAGGGTCTTTCTCTAGCTTTTCTGCCTCTGGGATCCCAATTACTCCTCAAGGCCAAGTTCACTTGCCAAATTCTCTGTAAGGTCTTATTTGAATCTGTATATAGTGTAATCACTTCTTTCTGAATGTTTTCACA
Organism: Equus quagga; assembly: GCF_021613505.1. Lineage (NCBI taxonomy): Eukaryota > Metazoa > Chordata > Mammalia > Perissodactyla > Equidae > Equus > Equus quagga. The sequence continues at coordinate 31,638,224 of NC_060272.1, forward strand.
GCACTTTGCTTTCACCTGTAACTCCAACATCATATCACATTGTCTTATTAATTGTCCCATGTTTGTCTCCTTGTGTTAATTACATGTGCACTGACAAGAGGGACCATGTCTTGTCATTTAGTGACCTTCCTCCACAACACCTAAGTTTATACATTGCCCATAGTAGGTATTTGATAAGACTCCTTGACTTGAATTTAATTAAATTCAAATTTTGGATAAGCTATTTTTGTAAATTCTTATTAATAGTGATGACAAATTCAAAATTCATTACCTATAGTATGCTGCTTGCACCTCCAGCTGCATAATATACCTATTTTTATATTCTCAATATCTATAGTGTTCAAATACATGGAATTTAGTCCTTGTTTTTAGAATTCTTAGTCAAAACTCATCTAGTCCCTTTAATCTTTCTAATCATTTTAATGTTTGATCTCTTCTTTCTTTAAATCTCTCCATGTTTTTAAGTTCATAGGGATTTACAGGGCCGATGTTAGGTATGGATTCACTAGAAACAAAGGAAAAAAGAGTGAATACTTTTAGAATCTAGACGGATCAGCCTTTTTCTTACTTCTCAGTGGAGTGTGGTCTTTTTCAGCAAAATATGCATGGGCAGAAAAGGTCATTCTATGTGTACAAATCTGCTTGTGCATGTAGATTATGTCTAGAGTTACTGTGCTGTGCTCTCCATCTTTAGTTCTCGCTGCCATGGGAAAAGTATCATTGCTTTCAGGTGTTTCTCTTTTGCTGTTGGAGTGGAACACATTTTCTTTTTCATTAAAGCAAAACACCCTTTCGTTAATTGATGCATTGCAACTGTTTTTGATCAATCTGTTCTCTGAAATGTAATGCTCTGCCTCACCCAGTTATTAAGTGGTGGAGTCCAAATTTACACCCATGCAGCCAGCATCCACCAGTAATCACCATGTACACCACCTCCAGATATTGGTATCTATATTGGGTGTCCCCTACCTCACTCTTTAACATCAAGGCTTCCGAGGCCCAGAGTGAACAAAACGAAATATGAAGGACCTCTTTGATATGTTGTTTTAAAAACTGACCTTTTTCTGGATATGTTACATGTGATTTTGTCACCTCTCATTTATGTGCCCCAAGTATATGTCACATTAGATTTAGTTAGCTACTTATGTATCTGGATGCTTAGTATTTCATGGAATCCCTTAAGGTCCAGCATTTATTTATATTTTCTTGGCATTTCCAGCATTGGCTGTCTTTTAGTACGTTCTCAGTATGTCTTGATAAATAAATAAATGAAAGCATGCCTTTAATTCTAAGGGTAACCAATCATCAGAGGTTCTCAAGCTCTTTTTTAGCTTCAGAAGGCGGGCAAATCTTCATCCTCCAACTGTTAAAATGAAAGGATAAGTATTCCCTAGGGAGTATTTTTGAAGCTTGTGCCTAAGGTAGAACCATATAAAATAAAACTACTACGAATTTGTGTAAAATACTCAATTCTAATTCAACAAGCTACTAAATGATCTGTTAGTTACTTTTTGGCACTATACGATACTCAAAGCTTCAGTAAATTTTATTAGATTAGCTTCAAGATATTTTCACATAAAATAAAGCCATGCTACTGTGCATCTCTAAAATTCTTAAACCTTATCGTTTTCCTGCTTTTCTTTCTTTTAATTTTTTTCAGATTACTTCTAACCTCATTACTTCATACCTCATGTTCCCATCACTATTCTTCCTAGTCTCTCTGTTTCCTTAGATTTTTCTTAGTTTCAGAATATTTTTATGTGTATGTTAATATAATAGTTATTTCATTATTTTTATAAATTAAAGACAGCATGCTATCTGTTCTGGACTTTGCTTTTTCACCTAACAACATAGTCTGTATCTCTGCCATTCTGTATCCAGAGATGCCCATACCTCTTCTTCATGGCTGCATAATATTCCAATTTGTGGATGTGTCATAGCCTATACTGGCTTGTTTATAATATTTTCTTGTTATAGGCAATATCACAGTGTGATATTGTAATTATGACATTTGAGTTGTGCAGTGTATCTGTAGGCTAGATTCCTAGAAGCAGAATTTCTGGATCCAAGAGTAAACATATCTGTAAATTTAATAACTATTGTCAACTTCACCTCCATAAAAGTTTTACCATTCAATACTGTTTCCAGAAATGTATAACAGTATCTGTTTCCCCATGGCTTCATCAACAGATCATGTTAACAACTCTTGATTTTTTTGCCAATGTGATAGATGAGAAAAGATATCTAGTTTCATTTTACATATCTCTTATTGAGTGGTTTATTTTCTTTTTATAGATATTTTTAGTATTTTATATTAATTATATTTATATATATTAATATATTTAATATATTTTAAATATATATATATTTTGTGTGTGTCGGGAGGAAGATTGGCCATGAGCTAACATCTGTATCCAGTCTTCATCTTTTTTTTTTAGAGTTGGGATTTTATTTTATTTTTTTTAACTTTTTATTGAGATTATGGTAGTTACAACCTCATGAAATTTCAGTTGTACATTACTGTTTGTCAGTCGTGCTGTAGGTGCACCACTTCACCCTTTGTGCCCACCCTCCACCCCCCTTTCCCCTAGTAACCACTAATCTGTTCTCTTTGTCTACATGTTTAACTTCCACATATGAGTGGAGTCATACAGAGATTGTCTTTCTCTATCTGGCTATTTCACTTAACATAATACCCTCAAGGTCCATCCATGTTGTTGTGAATGGGACGATTTTATCCGTTTTTATTGCTGAGTAGTATTCCATTGTATATATATATATGTATACCGTATCTTCTTTATCCAATCATCAGTTGATGGAGACTTAGGTTGCTTCCACATCTTGGCTATTGTAAATATGCTGCAATGAACGTAGGGGTGCAAGGGACTTTTGGAATTGCTGATTTCAAGTTCTTTATAGATACCCAGTAGTGGGATGCCTGGGTCATATGGTATTTCTATTTTTAATTTTTTGAGAAATCTCCATACTGTTTTCCATAGTGGCTGCATCAGTTTGCATTCCCATCAGCGGTGTATGAGGGTTCCTTTTTCTCCACAACCTATCCAACATTTGTTACTTTTTGTTTAGGTTATTTTTGCCATTTGTTTATTCTTTCTATTGTTTCCCTTGTCTGAGAAGACATGGTGTCCAAAAAGATCCTTTTAAGACTGATGTCAAAGAGTGTACTGCCTATATTTTCTTCTAGAAGCCTTATGGTTTCAGGTCTTATCTTTAGGTCTCTGATGCATTTTGAGTTTATTTTTATGAATGGTGAAAAAGAATGCTCAATTTTCATTCTTTTACATATGGCTGTCCAGTTTTCCCAGCACCATTTGTTGAAGAGACTTTCTTTTCTCCATTGTATGCCCTCAGATCCTTTGTCAAAGATTAGCTGTGCATAGATGTGTGGTTTTATTTCTGGGCTTTCAATTCTGTTCCACTGATCTGTGCACCTGTTTTTGTACCAGTACCATTCTCTTTTGATTACTGTAGCTTTGCAGTATGTTTTGAAGTCAGAGATTGTGATGCCTCCAGTTTTGCTCTTTTTTCTCAGGATTGCTTTAGCAATTTGGGGTCTTTTTTTGCCCTATTTGAATTTTAGGATTCTTTGTTCTATTTCTGTAAAGACTGTCATTGGGATTCTGATTGGATTGCGTTGAATCTGTAGATTGTTTTAGGTAGTATGGACATTTTAACTATGTTTATTCTTCCAATCAATGTGCATGGAATGTCTTTCCACCTCTTTATGTCATCATCAATTTATTTCAGGAAAGTCTTGTAGTTTTCATTGCATAGGTCTTTCACTTCCTTGGTTAAATTTACCCCAAAGTATTTTATTCTTTTTGCTTCAGTTGTGAATGGGATTGTGTTCTTGAGTTCTTTTTCTGCTAGTTTGTTATTAAAGTATAGAAATGCTACTGATTTATGTATGTTGATTTTATACCCTGCAACTTTGCTGTAGTTATTGATTATTTCTAATAGTTTTCCAACAGATTCTTTGGGGTTTTCTATATATAAGATCATGTTGCCTGCAAACAGTGAGAGTTTCACTTCTTCATTGTCTATTTGTATTCCTTTTATTTCTTCTTCCTGCCTAATTGCTCTGGCCAAAACCTCCAGTACTATGTTGAATAAGAGTGGTGAGAGTGGACACACTTGTCTTGTTCCTGTTTTCAGAGGGATGGCTTTCAGTTTTTGCCCATTGAGTATGATGCTGGCTGTGGGTTTGTCGTGTATGGCCTTTATTATGTTGAGGTTCTTTCCTTCTATACCCATTTTATTGAGAGTTTTTTTTATCATAAATGGATGTTGGATCTTGGCGAATGCTTTCTCTGTGTCTATTGAGATGATTGTGTGGGGTTTTTTTCTCATTTTGTTAATGTGGTGTATCACATTGATTGACTTGCAGATGTTGAACCATCCCTGTGTCCCTGGTATAAATCCCACTTGATCATGGTGTATGATTTTTTTAATGTATTGCCATACATTATGTACATCAATGTATTCGGTTTGCCATAATTTTGTTGAGGATCCAGTCTTCCTGTTTTTGCCTGAGGAAGATTGTCCTGAGCTAACATCTGTATCAATCTTCCTCTATTTTGTATGTGGGATACGGCTGCAGCATGGCTTGATGAGCAGTATGTAGATCTATGCCTAGGATCTAAACCCGTAAACCCTGGGCCACCAAAGCCGAGCGTGCCAACTTAACCACTATGCCACTGGGCTGACACCTCTTTTTATATTTTTAATACCTGTTGTATTTCTTTTTCTGTGAACTGCCTGTATGTCACTTGCCCATTTTTTTCTATAGGGCTATTGGTCTATTTCATCTCAATTTTTTGTTGTTCTTTATATATCATGAATAGTAACCCTTTAATCTCATATGACTTGTAGATATTCTTCTCTAATTTGACATTTATCTTTTGACTTTGCTTATGGAGATTGTTTTGTTTTGTTTTGTTTTTGTCTTAGTGCTCTATTTTTTATTTTTACATAGCAAAAGTTGTCAATCTTTTCTTTTCTGGCTTCTGGATTTCGGATAATTTTTCCAGTTAAGGGTTATAAAAGAATGAACCCATGCTTTCTTCTAGTACTTCTATTGTTTTTCCTTTTTACATTTAAATTTTTTATTTGTTTATCTTGATGTACAATACAAAAGATCCAACTTTGTCTTTTTCCCAAATAGTCACCATTTGCTCCAATGACATTCATTAAAATAGTCTATCTTTGCTCCGCTGATCTGAGTTGCCACCTTTATTATCACTCAAATTCCCATATATATTTGTGCCTGTTTCTGTGCTATCTATTATTTCCTCATTGGTGTCTTTGTCTGTTATGCATCCTAATTCCATTTTTATATCATGCTTTTCGGAAATGTTGACTGATGTAGGGAATATGGCTTGCATTTCAAATTAATGAGTATGACAATTATTTGTCACTTTGCTTCCAGCTCTTCCTAAAGTTTAGATTACCACCTGGCTCTCATTTTCTAGTTTTCATCTGGCGTATATATCATTATAGATCACATTACAATATAGAAACAATCTTCTGGAGCTTTAAGCTTTATATCACCTTTAGAGATCTTTAGGCATGTATAGGGTTTCTCTAGAGCATACTGGTGCATAACCTGAACTTTCAGAAGTCAGATTGTGGGTCTGTAGCCCCACGCTGACAGTGCAATAGAGTCAACAATATATTTTATGTCATCTTATGTGTACTAGGAGGCTGGAAACATAATCTCTCCTCAGACCACTGGAGATATGGAACAAATCACATGGAATACTGTCAACACAGCATAACACAACTAACTGTACCTCTCACATTCCCAGCAAGCCCAGCCTGGCTGATAAATATAAACCTCTAGGAGGAATCAAGCCTACCAACTGCCGGAGAGTGGACTCATGATGACAGATAAATGCTTTTGTCAATTTAATGACTTAATGTAGATGGCTTGGAGGCTGTTCCTGGCACTGTTCATTTGACTGACATACTGCTCAAATCACATCAGTTTCACCACATTGGTATCTAGTATCACATTGTTAGTCTGATTTCAATAGGAAGTATTTGATACAAAGAACGTGCAGATAGTATTTGCAGGCAGTGGAGAAGTATTTAGGTATCTGAATAGAAATTTTTTCACCATTTTTTCAACTAGTGACAACCATGGATGTTTTCTTAAAATAGGCGTTTAGGAAGATGTCTAATAAGAATAATGGAAACCATCATTTATTTATCACCTGCCATGTGCCAGGCCCACCTTTACGAATGAACATTGATTGAATACTGACAAAATGGTCCTGCTTTGTATAGAAACCTTAAAACTATGGGTGTCTGAATTCCCTCATATTTGTTTAAACTTCTTTGACTTTCCAATAACAATTGCAGATTATCAACTTTCTGTTAAACTTGCTGCCTTCCAGTTTCTTCTGTTGAGAGGTTACCGAATCATCTTCAGTCTAAACTATTGGATGTCTTAAAAAGTTTTCTGACTTCAAAGCATTTAAGATTTAGAAGAGGTTATCTATGTTAAGTACACGCTGTAATGTCAAAGTATTATAAGTTTCCATAAAACTGAAATCAGTTTTGTCACCTCTGAACTTGCTGATTTGGAACACCAACTTCTATAAGTGTCTGAGCACTGAATATCTACAAGACAGTGACTTACGTATTTGTGGAAGGCAGAAAAATGAGTAACACATAATCCCCGTTTCCCTTTAGAAGTTTATGATCAGAGGTCTTCATTATAATGTGTTTCTTGCTCTTTACTCCTCTTGCTCCGTAGCAAGGATATGGCTCTACCACAACAACATAGTTAACTATGAAAATGAGGCTGATTCTCAAAAAGGAATTTTATATTTACTTAGTCCAAATTTAAGGATCTATTTATAGATAAATTGCTTTTCTTAGGACAATATAGCTCAAGATACATACGATATAAGGAAATTGGAATCTTAACCCATGTTTCTGCAGCCCCTGTCCTGTTATGAACAAAAGATCACATGATTAACAATAGATAATTGTAATCTGTAAATATGCCTTCTGTAAAAGATGAGTAGAAAATCCTTCAACATTTCAGAAGCGTACATCTCAAGTTCTTTATGAGGCCTGGAAGTCCAAGAGCAATAGCCTTAGGAAAAACTAACCTGGAGACAAGTAGCTAAGATCTGATTCATAAATCATGGGCTATAGAGAAGTGGCTATCTAATTTTTAAAAGATGATCAGAAAGCTTTGTTTACACCCAAAATTGAAATGAAAGCTTATTCTTTTCCTCCGAGATCAGGTGCAGATGTTGTCATCCCCATCTTGTACATTCATAAACAAGCTCAGAAAGGGCAAGAAATATATGAACGTCCCACAGCTAGGTAATGTGGCTTGTTATAATTAAAAGTGAGTCATGGGGAATGAGTAAGGGGGTGAAGGAACAACTGAGAAACAATAGAATTAAATATTAAATGGAAATTTTTCATTTTGATAACCTGATAACGTAGAAAAATACTTCCAGAAATTACTTCCAGAAATATTTCCTAATATTTAAAGATGTAAGGAAGTGGAGATTTTTCCCATGCTACAATTCTTCTTAAATTTAATCTTTATTTATAGGTTTTCCTTATATGACAGTAATATGGAAAATTAATGTTTGAAACTCTTTCTTCTTTCTTTTAGACAGGGAACAACATTTAGTGTCCAGGTGACTCGGGCTAAAGGACGGAGGCAATGGAAATTTCCTCATGTTAAAAGTAAGAACTGTATTACATTACCAAGTGCGTCTGATTGACAAAACAATAAAATATTAGAACTGTTTTTAAAAATGCCATGTCATCTAACCTAATTGACCCATTTCACAGGGGGGAATCTAAGGCCAGGAGAATGAAGTTACTAATGTAGACCTGGGGTTTTAGTCAATGTGTCAGGATGACAATGGCTGATTTGTTTTCCTTAGTATTTTCCATATCCTCTCATTAGGCCACTCCTCTTAGTAGCTCCTAATTTGCAGATGATGTGCTTCAGAATTTAATGTGGTCAACTAAATTAAAATTTTCACCTAGACCAGAAATTCTTATAAAAAGCAAATGTTTTCAACTAGCATTGTCTGTGCAGTAAAGGTTCAAAAATGGACAAGGCAAAAACTGACAGAAGGACTGATGATTTTAGGAAATGGTGAAAGAGACCAAAGCTACTCTTGGCTACCTTCCTAGACAGTGTGGTTCTGTTCTCTTCTGAGCCTATAAACTGTCTGACAGTCATCATCATTTTTTGTAAAATTTCTGTCCAGATTGTTGTAAACTAAGATTAACAGACAATGAAGGAAAGTCTGATCTGAGAGTATACATCTTGTATGTATATCTTTAGTCTAATCATTCACTGTTGACTTTATTCTAATCATTGACATTCATCATTGACTATTGAAGACAGAAAACTCCTTACCACCTATAAGAATGCATCCCAAATGATGAAATGTCAAGCAATATGATTTGGCTCAGATCCACAAATGTTTATTGAAGACCTGATGTGTTTCAAGTTAGATACACAAAGATAAACAAGACATGGCATCTGCTTAAGCATTGATATTTTGCAGGCAAAGATCTCTGACTTGTTTCCTTCTAATCATATCAGAATTAGTAGACAAGAAAATCACCAAATCTACTGGGAAGGAATGGTAGAAAGGGTTAAGTTCTAAAGCCATGGGGCCAAATTCTTGCTCTGCCACTTTCCAGCTGTATTATCTTAGTAAATTTCTAAATTTTGATGAGCTTCTTACCTAGAGTGACTGTATTTTCTGGTCCCAGGGCAATCCTGATTCATGCTTGTTGTCCTGTATTAATTACTAAGAGCTTCCTCTTTCCCTCTTGAAAGTTTCTCATTCTGTATAATCAATTATATGACCACTCTACATCCTACTTCACCTTTAAAATTTGGATTGATTATACCAACATCAGAAGTGGTTGTAAGAATTAAATGAACATACGTGTGTGTGTGTGTGTATACAAAAATTTGCCAAAATGTAAATGGAATTTAAAAACCAAGAAATCCAACAAATAAATCTAAGATAAATGAAAAATGGATATTTCATTGGTATTTTAAGATAGAGCCTTCTCAGCATAGACACAAACTTATTCCCTGATCCTGGATTTATTTTTCATGGTATGAACATACGCTAAGTGTTTTTTTCAGTATCTCTATTTAGCAGAAATAAATCCCATGCCCAAATAATATATCTCAGGTATTCAGTGACAATGATTCTTTTTTTATTTATTTTAAAGTCATTTAAAATATAAAGAAATGTAATAATGAGAATGCCAGGTTTCTTATGAAATCCAACAGGCTTTGTCATCATTTATTTCTTCCTCCCCAACTGAAAGGTAGGTAGCACGGAATATTCTCTCTGAATCACATATGAAAAAGCACACACCTTGCTTCTCAAGCTGCAGAACCCTAGAGGATTATTCTGCTAGAATAACCTCTTGTGAAAATATCTCCATGAGACAATGCAACTTAGAAAGGAAGGCCCAAGATGATCCTTTAACTACCAGCATTAGACCTCAAAGCTCTTGGACACTTAGGGGTTTTTCACTTCAATGCCTAGCTAACTAGGTTAAGATTATAAAATAGCCTAAATAAACTCAGTATTGATATTGCTTATGAAGTATTGAAAATTAAGTACAAAATTTGTAAGTGTGCCTCTAAAAAGACAGCTTTAAAATATTCACTTAGATAAAAGTCACAACGGAGCCCTCATCTTTTTAACCTGTGTAGCAATAACCTAAGTTTATGGCTTACCTGCTCACCTCAGGAAGTGGTAATAACAGCCATTATTTTCTGTGGAAGCAATGCCTGTAACCATGTCATCCTCTGATAAATCATACCAATTGCATCTTATTATCACACCAATGGTTCAATTAACTCACATCACCACTCAATTTATCAAATTAAAAAGGAAAGGTTTTGTGTGTTCTAATAATTGTTTCATTAACATAAAACTAGTTAAGAACCATGAAGCTTCAGATCTGGATCCATATTGTCTTTATGCAGTTTTGTTTTGATTTGCTCTGATGGTGCTACACTGACATGGCTCTTGTATTCTATTAGTTGTCATTATTATTCTTTCATTAACATACATATGGCTATTGAATGTGGCAGGTTTTCACAGAAGACAAACACAATATTATGGAACAAAATGGTAACCATAATTTTGAAAGTCTGGGCGTGATTTTAAGCATTCTAAGGCTTTAAAATAAGCATTGCCATCAGTTCAGGATGAGAGTTTGGTCCTTATGAAATAGCTATATTAGCATAATATATTCAAGGAGGCTTAAGATTGGAGATCAAGGAATTTCATAGTAAATTTTAAATGATTCTTAAATTTTTCATCTCAGCAGAATAGACAACAGTTCTATTCCGTTTTGCATAAATAAATCAAGTGGAAGAAATATTTGAGAGGTATTTTGTCCAGTAAAAAATAATTTGGGAAATTTTAAGTCAGATGATTAAAGAATGTCAGCCATACTTCCAGGATTTCATAGCTACCTCTTGCAAGTAGAGGTGTATAACTTCATGTTTAAAGCAGTGTGCTGGTCATCATACACTAATAATAACTAATATTTCCCAGTATACAACAATCTACACACCCCTGTCACATTATTTTAACCATAAAACAATCATGTAAATTAAATGTTATCGTTCCCGCCTTATAGATATAGGAACCAAGGTTCAGAGGAGTTACATGGCCCAAACTGAGTTGCCCAAGTAGGTGGCAGTGCTAAGACAAAAGTACAGATGGTCTAGTTAAAAGACACTGGCCTTGGAATCAGAAAACCAGCTTCTCTGCTTATTAATTGAGAAGTCTGGGTTAATTCACTTGAAATCTCATGATTGCCATGTTTCTCATCTCTGAAGTGAGGATCCTACCACCTAGCAAAATGATTCTATCAAATGAAATGTGTGAGTGAAAGCACCAGGTACATTGCCTACACATTCAACAAATACCCTTTCTTTATCTCTCCTTGTGTGACACCTTGCTGCCCTCCTTTTTTACATAGCCATAGCTTTGGCTCCTTCTATAATTGTCCATGGCCTATTCTTGCTGAGGTATTCTTACCCAGTAGGCCTTGTGCTGGAAAAAAAAAAAAGTCCATTGAATTTTTCATCTTCTCCAGATGCTAAACTGAAATTAACTAGAACAGAACCTAAACTAGCATCCTGGATCCACTGATTATTTTCTAATTAGCACTCTTTCTTTGCTGAGTACAGAAACTACTTACGCTCAGAAAACCCTTCTGCTTTTGGACATACCTGGGAATATTTCTGTTTCATTTATTGTGTAATTGTCAGAGGCAAAAGGAGAAAAACACTGAGACTTTAAGACCCTACATTGGAATTATACAGCTGGTAGGAAAGTTATCATCTAATCCCAGTCTTAATAAGATGTGTTACTCTTCTAAACATGAGCCTTCTGTGATCCTGAAACACAGCTGTTGAATAGGGAAACGCAGACTACATTAGCCAGATTACATCTTAGCAAAATAATAACTGATATTAGTGTTTTTCATCTTGCCCTATTTTATTTATTTTTCATCCCTTTTTTCGACCTCCTTCTCTCCACAGCTATATACTAAAAAATGTAAGAACTCTGAGTTTCACTACTCTCAAACTCCCAAACTGCATAGCACATAGAATGGTCCAATAAATGCATGCTAATTAAATTGCAAACAACAATGCATGTAGCTAAACGAATACAGAACAGATGCTCAATATATATTTTCAACTTAATTTAAAATAAGGTACAACTCCTTTACAAAGGACAAAAAAGCAAGTTTTATTTCTATAATGTAAATCCCAATTATAAGATGGAGTAATCGGCATCAAGATCTGCTACCGGTCTCTCTAAATTTGCTCCAGAAATTAGCCCAGAACTGAGCATTCTCTATTTAAAAATGATATAATACCTGGGTCAACTGCAGTGCAGGTATTCACAAGCAAAAGAGAATAGGCAAAGTAATTATCTGGTCCATTTGTGAAAAGACCCATAATTTTATGTCATTTAGCTCTTATTCTCTATCTTGAGTCATAAAAGAATCCTTGTTAAATCAAAACTACACTAAGATATCACCTTACACCCGTTAGAATGACAAAAATATCTAAAACTAATAGCAACAAATGTTGGAGAGGTTGCGGAGAAAAAGGAACCCTCATACACTGCTGGTGGGAATGCAAACTGGTGCAGCCACTATGGAAAACAGTATGGAGATTCCTCAAAAAATTAAAAATAGAACTACCATACGATCCAGCCATCCCACTACTGGGTATTTATCCAAAGAGCTTGAAGTCAGCAATCCCAAAAGTCCTGTGCACCCCAATGTTTATTGCAGCACTGTTTACAATAGCCAAGATGTGGAAGCAACCTAAGTGTCCAGCAACAGATGAATGGATAAAGAAGATGTGGTACATATATACAATGGAATACTACTCAGCTGCAAAACAGAACAAAATCATTCCATTTGCAATAACATGGATGGACCTTGAGGGAATTATGTTAAGTGAAATAAGCCGGCGAGAGAAAGATAATCTGTGTATGACTCCACTCATATGAGGAATTTAAAATTATGGACTAAGAACAGTTTAGTGGATACCAGGGGAAAGGTGGGGTGGGGGGTGGGCACAAAGGGTGAAGTGGTGCACCTACAACATGACTGGCAAACATTAATGTACAATTGAAATTTCACAAGATTGTAACCTATCAATAACTCAATAAAAAAAAAAAAAAGAACCCTTGTTAATTGTGACCAAAATGGCCGATAATGCAGGAGACCTATCAGATGAAGCCCAATGCTTCCATAGGTAGTGACTTGCTCCTTCAAGGGTCACCACCAAATCAAACACTTGGTGGGAATATTTCCAAAAACTCTATCAAGATAATTTTTAAAATAATTTTTTAAGCCTGAATGTTAGAAAGTATTTTGACAAGTTGCTAAGGCTTTGCTGTTCGTCTGAATATGCCATTTTCTTCACATCTCTCAAGTGGGAAATCACCAGAGATCTAACCAGTGATTTAGAGTTCGTCTGTGCCAGAGAGAGGCTTCAATGGTTCATTAATGTAGGCTGAATCCCACTCCTGTTGCCTTTGATTCTGGTTTTAATATGAGCTTCCTATTTGTGTGACTGTCACGGGCATAACCCAAGCACGGAGATGGCAGCTGAGAAACCAGAAAGTTATGCTTCAATCTTAGATAGGCAGCCTCATTAGTTACACCAAAATAATAATAATAATAATAAATGTAAGCTTTTCATATCACACAAGTGACCATCTTGAGTGTATTGTTTCTAACTGCTTGTCAGCGTGGAAATCTCTCTCCTGTTGCATATGGAATTAAAAGTGATTTTGTCCTGAGACCCCTTTTAGAAACTTATATTAACTTTGTATTATTCTTTTTTCCATTCTCTATTATTCTTTTTCCAGTTAACAATTATTTTGTATGACCAACAGAGAATTGCAGCACGTTTTGTTATGTTGATGCTGAATGACTCATGATGTTGGAAAACTAGCGAGGAAACAAAATAAGACTACCAAAGCAGGTATACCTGGGTTTTATTTATCAAAAACTCTTGATGGTTTGGAGACTTCTTTAGTATTCTTCCCAAAGAAGCAGTGATTCACTCATTGGATAAACGAAGCAATAATGAAAAGGAGCAGTGCCAAAGGATGCTTTAAAAATCCATTTGTATCTCCTCAATGGCAAAGTATTGCCTGGAGATTTTCTTTCTTTAACAGAAGGGATAAAAAGGTCTCTTTTTAAGAGGCTCAGTGAGGTGGGGGAGCAGAGAAGCTGGGCCTGAGCTTACAGCACTAACACAGTCTGAAGTGTCACGGGCCTAGGTCTGCTCAAGCAGGGGTCCCGTTTGACCCAACACCCGTGCAATTTGCATGAAATATCTGAGCTTTAAAGTGGTTCTCACCAAAGCAAATGGGCAGCAGACGATGGAGGGGCTGATGCTACCTCACATTTCAGCACTAATTAGATAAAAGGAGAAGGGTACAAGAGGAAACATGGTGTCTTGGATTGGATCCTGGAAGAAATAAAGGGTATTAGAAAAAACAGTGAAAGATGAATAAAGTTTCTAGCCTAGTTAATAGAATTTTTCTAAGTGAATGTCTTAGTTTTGACAAAGGTACCATGTTAAGTAACATGTTAACATGAGAAGAAACTGGATAAAGCGTTGACAGGAACACTCGTACTATCTTCACAACTTTTCTATAAATCTAAAATTATTCCAAAATCAAAAGGTAACAGGGGCCGGCCCCGTGGCCGAGTGGTTAGGTTCTCACGCTCTGGTTTGGTGGCCCAGGGTTTCACCCGTTCAGATCCTGGGCGCGGACATGGCACTGCTCATCAAGCCATGCTGAAGCGGCATCCCACATGCCACAACTAGAAGGACCCACAACTAAAAATATACAACTATGTACCAGGGGACTTTGGGGAGAAAAAGAAAAAGAAAATCTTAAAAAAAAAAAGGTAACAGAGAAATGGAAAGAATGGCAGTTCTTGATTCCTCTTCAGCTGTTGAGTTCCTGTTCTAGGAGAAGCATAGGATCTAAAATAAGGTTATCACTCGATAACATGTCCTATTAACATATACAGAAATTATAATACTATGAAATTTCATAACTGCAAAAGACATTATTATGCTGGATTCACTTAACGACTCATGCCAACATTTCACTTTCCTCCTTAAGCTTGTATATGCACAGTCTAACCTATCAGTTTACATTTGTCCAGAAAATACAAGTTCTATGTTCTAGATCCCAATTAATTAAAATAATTGAGAGCCCACAGTGCATCCTAATCATTTTTCAGAACATGCATAAGGTTCAGTGATTGTTTATTTACAAATAAGGGAAAAATAAAATTGACCCTCTGGGCAACCATTAAATAGAGGGGTAACGTTTATCATGTTTACACATTACAGGAGGAAATCCCTTCTCTATGATCTTTGCAAGTTTCTTAACTGCTCTGTGCTTCAGTTCCTTTATCCAAAAAATGGGGCTGGTAATAGCATCTGGGTCCTAGGTTTGCTGAAAAGATTAAAAGAGGCAGTGTAGGCCCATTCTCGACATAGTAAGCATTCAATAACTTTATAAACGTTTGTACATCACTTGGAATCCCAGTGCTGTTGACACAAAAGCTATTGGTAAAAGTAGAGAGTAATAGGAGTTGGTCTAAACTTCAGGCCCTAACGTACTCTGCGTGCCTTCTACGTAGCATAAGACCGCTGCTAAATAGAACAGGCTCCATGTAGCAAGCCAACATAAATGGGTGGGTGTGAGATGAACCCAAAGTAGAACTGAGCAAAATTTAGCAAGCATTTTGAATGCTGAGTTCTTCCATATTTTTTCATTACATTTGTTTCAATCTTGAGGTACACTGTAAAGCTAATGGATGCTGATAATGCAATGGATAACTTGTCACTGTAAACCTAAGCTGGTAACTGAATAATTGGTCCAATTTTTGTTGCTGGATTGGGACAATTTGCTGTAACAGAGAATTTAGAGTTTGGAGACAATATATTCTCGCAAAATAAGGGATGTTACCAGTATTCTACTTGAGAACTTAAACAACAGGTGTTAGGTGGTGGACATTCTCTGTCTCAGAGGTCACCCCTTCCCAGATTAGAGCCTTCAGGGGCATCTCTTACCTCCAGGGACAGCATCACTATTTAACACCACTAAGCAGCAGACACTATGATGTCACTCCCTAACGTGCCACTTCCTTGTGGACTGTAAAGGCAGTGTGGCCAGGACTAGCTCAGCACCTGTGGGCAGGTCAGAACAGCATTGGGAATGTGGAGGTACCCGGCTCTTAGAGCACTCTCTTCCCATCTTGTTTTTGTTCCTTGAGTTCACAGCCTTTAACACACTATCTGCTTAATCAATTCTGCCATCTAGTGGCCACTTTCCATCCTACTGCTATGTCTTTTGGGCTTTTCCCTATTTGATGTAATTGAGGGGCAGGTATTTCTGCTCAAAGCATGGGGCGCCAGTTGGTAGTGGGTGGGGAAGTCGGGGAGGGACACCGTAACCCTCCCATAAGAAAAGTAATCAGGGGATGAAAAAAAGGAGAGGTTCCTGGGGCCTTACCTCCAGAAAACCAAGCAGGTAGGAGTCGTGCTGAGCTGTGTGGCTTCAGATCAGCAGAGACTGCAGCAGGCGCAGAGACCACCTGTTAAGCAAAAATCCAAAAATCTTCAAAGACCTTCCATTGCCAAAAAACCTGTGATGAAAATCCCCCTGGATTTCAACCATCTTTGAAGGCAGCCCCTTGTTAGCCCTGCCCCCTCCTTTCACTGAGAGTTGAGCGTGCTCCCCTCCGGGCTCCACACTGATTTTTTTGAAGAAAAAGAAAGGTTATTTGTACTTCGACAGACATATAGAGAAGATATATGATTACTCCTAGCTCAACACCCTTTCTTTCAAATGTCATTTACCTTACCTTATGTCTGAAAATTCTGATATAATGAATGACCATATATTTTAATCATGAAATTAAGACAATGTACAAATAAAACTATCATCTCATAATTGAGACTGCCATATCCTTTCTATTGCCATTAGAGAACAAGTTATAGAGGTCTTTGGGATATAATATTGAGTTAGAAAAATAATTATTTCCATGATTACTGAAGCATTTCCAGAATATTGATTTTAAAAAACAAGTAATGGAAGGCTTATTCAAGGATAAAAATAAAATTTTGTTACAAACCAAAATACTAAGATTGCTCACAGCATTTCAAATAAACATAGAATTCAACAGGAATTTTTATATATGTGTTACCATTGACCTGAGAACAATTTGAAAGATTTCCCCAAGAACCAGTATGTTAAATACTACAAAAACAGAAACCTTTACAATATTTCTAATTATAAAATAAATACCAGTTCTTGATAGGACATTTTATAAACTAGAGAAAAGTACAAATTAGAAATAATAATCTAGAAAATAATAATTTGTATTCCCACTCTCCTGATTTAAATATTGTTGACACATAACGTATTTTGTACTAATCTTTTGATCCATCTTTATTGAGGTAGGTCATGCTGTGTTTCTGCTGACTTTCCCTTATGGTTATCATTTCCTTATGTAGTTTATAATTTTTATTGTGAGTTCATCTTCAGTTGGTATTTTATTGTTGCTGCTGTTGTGTTTTGTAGTTTGTTTGTTTTTCCTATGGAGGTCTTGTGTACTCTACATTATGGAAGAGTCCCTATATTGCTTCCACAGAATTCTCCAGAGATTTTGTTAGTCTAGGACTAGATATTCCATTAATTTCTCTGCTGGGGAATCATACATGACATTTCTCATGGGAGATTTATTTATTTATCTAGAGACAAGCATTCTGGACTCTTTCCAGTCTGTTCTTTAAGAAAGGGGCTGCCCTTCCAGGCTTCAGTTTTATCCTCCATACCTCATGTAAGCTAGAGGCTCACTCTCTTTTTCCCTCTTGGACCTATATCTGATTGTTAATATCCCAAAGACCAGAGCTCCAATTCATATGCTTACACTCTGCCCATGCTTACTCTCCTTGACTCTGCAACTAGGAATTTTCTTGTCTTTCTTTCTAATTAATCTTTGTATTTTCACTAAAACAATACTGTTACATTTTATACAGCATTTCATGAGTTTTACTTAAGGGAAAATGATCCATATTAGGTCAGTATGCCAGATTGCTGGAACTCAATTCTTTTCCTGCCTATATGTTGCTTCACATAGTTGAAATGGTACTCTTTGTTCTTACACCAGATTACTTCATAAATTAGAGGAAAAAATAAGTCATGTCATTTAACCTCATGGAAGCTTCCAGGGTTAGAATCTAAGTCCTGCTCCATCTGTCCTTCTACTTAGACATATCCAGCACTGCCATCTGTTTCTAACATGTTTTATATTATGATGTTGTGACCATTGCTTTTTGATATTTATTAAGAAGCACTAGGCTGTGAAAGTACCAAAATGTACAAATAACAGATTTAATATTTTTATAAAGCAAGGCATTCACCACATGATTATAGGGTATTGCATTAAAATCCACTGATCAATATTTTAAAGCTGGAAATCACTTTAGAAACCGTCTCATTGTAACTAACTCTTATAAACAAGAAAAACAAAGCCCCAAGAGATCAGGAACAATTTCCAAAGGTCTTCGCAATACCACTACCAACACAGCACTAAGGCACTGAGTCTACTGTTCAGAATCAACCCAACCTTCTAATAAGTTAAAATAAATATCCAGATAATCTCTTCGTTAAACTTATTAATAAATCTTTAAGCAAGTATTTGGGGATGTGGACCATTGTCTATGCAACTTATAACATTTTTCTTTTAATTTTCTAATATTTTAGAATTCACTTATTGTATTTGGTTCAAACAATTCCATAATTTACTCTTTAAAATTTCAACGTAATTAATGGTATCATGAGTAAATGCTAACTAACAGACTTTTAACCTAATACAAGCCATTTTACATGTACCTTTGTAAATGTTCTATCAATATTTTATTATATCAGTAAAACCTCTGCCTGTATGAATCACATAAATTTTGCTTCTCTTATTTTATTCTTAGTTTTACTTTTGTGTAATCTATGTTTCTTTATTTTATCTTTGGTTCGTTCTGATGTGGATTTTATGGGAAAATGGAATGCTGTGAAACTGGCATGACAAGTAAGCCCGGGACATTTTGCTGCAGCAGTTATGTACCCTCCTTGCCCTGCCTTGAGGAGATCATGGATCTCAGTGGGCAAGTTTTTTGTTCACAAGGATTTCAGGATAATATTTTATCTTTTCCCAAAGTGACTCAATTCTTTTTTCCTGAGACCTTGGAGATAATGTGTTTAAAACTTTTCATTACTCACTTTTTCTCAATGGACAAAAGTAGTAACTCTATAAACATTTTCCTAATATGTCAGAAATACAAATGTAATGTTAGCAACAAAATTTGAATAGATTGATTCTTAATTCTGTGTTTCTGAAAAGAATACATAAACAATGTTTCTCCCAAGGGCCAATGCTAATGCTGGGCTAGAATAACAATGTAAAATTCATTTGGTATTTAGATTAGGGCAGATATTAGTTTTCCCCCTAAACACATAACCCCCTGGCAGGCGTTTTGAATTTACACTCATTCAAGAGGTGATATTTAGGATGTGGTATTTTCAAAAACTGGCACAAACATCAGATAACTAATATGTGAAAAGGCACATTGATATTAAAATGCTACAGGAGGTCTGGCTCTCCAAGGTTTGGTTTTAGAAGGTAGTACATGCCAGATGTTTCAGAGAAAGGCATAAAATTCACATTATGTGCCTAATTGTACTGTATTACATCACAGGAATTTTTTTTTTCCGCCTGACCACAGCTGGTGATAACAATATGCCCTGGAGCGCGAAAGAATCAGGCACCCTGAATTTAGGGCAGATTCTCACTGTGTTCATTCTGGAAGGGTGGAGAAAAATTTTAGCTTCAAAATCTCTGTATACATGAATGAGCTCACTCTCAATTTAACAGTCTATGGATGTGGGCTAAAATGCCAAACTAACCAGACCAGATTACTACTGTAGGGAATGAACTGGAGAAGGAAGAACCTGGCAGTAAAGTCTATACTATTGCAGATCTGGATACTGGACAAACTGATTATAAGGGGATACCACTGGGGTTCCAAAAAGTCCCTGGCATTAATGAGGATCTTGCCTGGTTAAAACACGTCACGGAACTGAGCTGGTCCCAATAGTCTACTCTTCTCTCATTATGTCAGGAGCTGACCATACAAAGGAAGGGGTAGAGGAGTGAAAAGTGTTAAAATGAGTAGTCATGTGTTGCCTTTCAAAACTTACATCCACCATTGCCCGACTAAAACAATAAAAGGAGTAGAGCCTTCCAGCCTTGCTACCTACTACATTCCTACCTAGAAATATAGTATTTCTGTATCAGCAAAGAGTAGTACCTGGGCGTGGTGTCTACTGCTCCTTATGCAAAATAATTTTGGGGTATAAAAACATTTGGCGTTGCTCTTTCAATTTTTTCTTCCTGTTAACACTTATAATACAGGCCATCTACAAGGGATGTCAAACCTCTAGAGTAAGTTGTGTTCCATATACCATTTTCAAATTTTGTATAGGATAAAGCCTATCTCCAAAAAAGAACTGGACTATTTTTAAAACAGATTTATTAAACTTAAATCTTTCCTTTAAAAAAGAAAAGTTTTTTATATGCTAAATTAATGTCATGCAAACTTCTGCTGTCATAAATACCCAGTTCTTAGGAACTCAAAATTATTGATCTCTACGCATCTGATGATAGATGGAATATGCATTATTCCTTATTTTGAAGCTAGAGAGAATGTCACAGAGGGATTAAATGACTTTCCTTTCCTTTTTTTTCCCAATAAAATAATTTTGTCCAAAAAGTTTATGAAACTTCGCAATATTTGCATCACACAATCATGGAGCCAATAGGGTAGACAGAGTCCTGTTTGTCTTCCTGAAATACATCTTTTGCCTGTCATCAGCTTTAATGTTCTTATTGCCCTTTTGCAGTATTTCTTTTCTCTTTCTCTGAGCTCTTCTCATTCTCTTGTAGCAGAACCTCTAATTTGGATTTTTTTTTTTTAATTTAAAAACTTACTATCAATACAATGTGGATGTGGATGTAAACTGTCCTGTAAGCTAACTTTTAATGGAAACAATAGTTTTGTGTCATACTGCCATCTAATGGTGTCCATGATGCTTGACCTCTTCCATAATTAATTATACACCCTATTTAAAGGAAAAACAAGTTATTAATTAAAACATAATTCTTAGATTTTAAGAATTTTTATGAAAAAATGTTTTATATAATGCAAAAAACAAACACATTCAGAAACAGTCTTCATGTTTTAAGTTGTTTGCATATTTAAATGGTGGATTCTTCATAACTGATTTTAATATCAAACAGATTAACCCAGAACATTTACTTCTGTAGCTTGTACTCTGATCATTTCTCTCTGAGCTATAGCCAAAGGCTTTCAATAATTATCAACCTACTTATTACTTGTATAATTCACGAGTAGCATACAAACTTATTTCTTCATTTGTGTACATTTCCTGAGGTTTGACCTTAAGGCTAGCCAAGACCCACAGATATTTCCTCTTAGAAATATGGACAAGCCTGTATTTCCTTCCGTGCTTCCATCACACTCATATGAAGTGGAAATCGTCACGAAGAGAGAACAGAAGAGCACTCTGACTAACTCCAGTTCTAGTTCCTTCTAGCTCTGCAGCTGCTACTAGTACTCTCTATTACCTCGACTGAGGGATTTACTTCTCTGAACTTCTATTATCTTATCTCGTAGTTACAGGGTAGAGTAGCTGATTTCTAAGTTGCCTTGTAGCTTCAAACGCATGCCATTTTAGTGACATATCCAACAAAGATACGTGTAAGATCATGGTTTAATTCAACGTCATGGGCCAAAAGTCTTTAAGGTCATAGCTCTGTTCCTGAGACCGTTTGATACAGCTAGAGGTAGAAAATAATGATATCTATCAGGTAAATGAACCTACCCACTTATTAAGATTTTATCCCTACATTGTTAATCTGGAATATCATATTATCTGAAAAGTAGGTAATTGTAAGATGATTTTTTAACCAAGAAGTGAGAGAATGTACACAGAATTAAAATGATTCTATTATGATTTAAATAATATTCAAGACTGTATATTTCATATATGTATGTGTACACTATGTTTGCATATATGCATGGAGAAATAAAAGAAGCATGCTAATTATTCTTACATAGTATATTTTAGGTCTAGTATAGCTTTACTGTAAGTCATCATTGATGTAAAATAGCAGAGAAAAGAAGAAGAGCACAGTAGATACTCAAAACAAGAATATAATAATAACAGGCAAAAATCAAGATTACAGAAGCTCCTAAGTCTGACGGAGATGGATAGCTACCTAATTCACAAGGCGTAGCAGAGCTTGGAACAATATTGACAAAATTCTTTTCAGTTTTACTCAAACTCAAAATTAAAAGGCTTCTATTTTAAAAAAAAAAACCTAATAGTCTGTATCCACCTCATGAGGGTCATGATTTCAGAAGTCTTAAACATGTAAAATTGTCTCTTATAGCAATTTACATCTTCAATTAATCACTACTTGTTAAAATGGGAAAAAGGAGGAAATATGACTTTGTAGCTAACAAAATTTTCACCCAGGGAGCGTTCAGGCGGTTTTGTTTAAAAAAAAAAAAATGCCTAGTAACTATAAAGATAGTAGAAAACATCTGGGAAAGTTTGAGTTCAAGATTAAGAACAAGTTCACATACTCTCTTGCTTTTTCTCCTTTCCTTCTCCCCTACTTCCCTCCCTCTCTTTTTTCTCTTCTTTCTTTTCCTTTACATTTTGGTAATGTTCAGTTATGTTAAACAAGTCTTAGGGAAAATACAAAGTACAAAAAGCCCATCATTTGGTCTTCTCTGCCAGGAGGAATCTAAGAATCAGCTGGGAAAAAGTAATCAATCATTCTACAGTCATGTATACATCATAAAACCTCAAGTATTTATAGTGAAATAAAAATGTTTACTGTCTGGATGTGTTTCCCAGAAACAGAGGAGCCAACGTCTAAATCAGAGTGCTAGGAGTGTTAGCTGATATGACAGCAAAAAAACCAATATGTTTTGCAAGCACACAAGTAATAAAATACTGAGTAAGTTCTCAAGGAAGAAAGGAGAGCCAGAGCAAAAAGGCAGGGGCTAGAAACCATTAACAAAATTTAGGTTATAAATCAGAGACCGCTCTATACACCCAAAGAACAAGTCCCCGAATGGGAAGATTAAAGTATCTCAGAATTTGGCAGTCATTAAAAGCACAATTTTGAGTTCTTTGGGCATTTGTATGTCCTATTGTGCTTTTCTGACCTAGATTAGTCTAGTTACTCAGAACACAGCAGTATAGCTTTGCAGCAACGTTGCCCCATGGCTTAATTTCCCAATTAAACTTAAACAAATTTCTCAAATGCTCATAAAACCCTTGGTGGCAAGATCAGTGCACCTGAATATTTAATTATTTGAATGTCAGTCTGAGACATAGATAATTGGCAGCTAATAGAAAATGCCTAAGACTCGAAAACAAAAGATTCTTCAATGGTTGATCAGGGAATAAGTGAATAAATTTACTAAAAGAGATATACGTTTCGTGTTCTTTTTATCCTCAGGTAGTGGAAAAATACTAGAAAGCTGGAAAAATATAAAAAATAACAAATAAGATAGAAGAAGAAAAATCATTGAATTATAATTATATTCTGGATGCTGAACTTTGGCTGAAGTTAAATGATAAAACTAATATTAAGAAACTGTCTCTGTGTATCTACAGATTAACTGATGGTCTGTCAGAAAATACCATGGTTAGCCTGGCTGAAAATATTCTTTTCTCCTTTGGCTATAATATTTCAACATAGGTAAATATAAAGCTAAGCAAAATAAATAAATGTATTAGATAACATTTAACAAAATAAAAATTAATCTAGTGACCCTCATAAATCAACTTAATTATATACCTAGTAAAATGGTTTGAGACTTGGCTGGAAGATGATAAACCAGAGGTGGTGATAAAAGAGTTATTGAGCTCAGGAGAGGTCCCAGTGGGAAGCCCAGGGAATTAGTCTTGGGCTCAGTCTTACTTTACATCTTAATTACTGATTTCAAAGAAAGGCTAAACTGCACATTAACTAATTTGCAGCTGGTACTAAACTGGCAAACACTGGGAATTGCAGATTAAAAATCCAAAGGGATTTTAAGAGGTTAGAAATAGGGATCAGTGAAATCCAATCCTTTAAGTAATAATAACAATGATCATGATGGTGATAAAACAAAACTCTGGTTAAATTCTGTTGTGAAGACATTATAAAGAGAGATATAAAAGAAAGCATTATTCTTCAAGATACTAAGTTAGGAAACCCAGTGTGCAGAAGCAAGTTCGAAATAGAGCAAACACTGAACCAGATGCAGTTGAAAGGACAGGAAAAAGGGATTCTAAAGTGCTACAAGATTTTTTTGATCAAAAATCAGCTTGGCCCACTTCTCTTCATGAGGCTGAGAAATATGATCAGTCACCCATTGCCACAATGGGTCCATTTCCTTTACATCACTTGACTCATCAAGTAGCAACCTCTACCTCTTATCCTCCATATTGATATTCCTCTTGGAGCCTAGAGATTCTTTAATTAGAGGTTCTTAACTATATGATATTTCTGAGAAATAGAATGCACTATGATTGGCATCTCTGTTTACCTCCCACCTTTTTTCAAACACCAAAGGCAGTAGGCTGAGGTGGGGTAGGTATAAAGTACAAAAAGGAAATACCCATAGCATCTGAGAGAACAAGATGATGATGGTGAAAAATTGTTATTAATGAAAAAATATTTCAAAAAAAAAGTCTAAAAGCCGGAAAGGATGGAAATGAGTTTTGAAATGAAACAATGGGTAAAGTCAGCCTAGAATGTGTTACCAGAGAGAGAGGAATATCTGTCTAGTGAAACCTCCAAGGGAGTCTGGTTTCAGAAGTAGCTGATGCCCGGAGTAGGAAAGGGAAATGAAATTGAAACAGGGAAGTCAACAAAGATCTTTTATAGGACTATTGAACCAGTCTGTGTGCCCATCCCACTGCCCCACACCCAACACAGAACCCAGACAATTGGCATTCTTTCCAGGCAAAGCATTGAAAGGCTGTTCTCTAAAGAAACTGAACCAAACTGTAGGGGAAAGTCATAGATTCAGTATGGATGTTACTTCCCCAATCACTAAAGGCTTCCTCATTCTGGAATCTGCAGGGCTGGAGGCAGAAAACTTATTTTCTGCCCACTTCCCCTAAAGTGAAACCTCTTAGCCCTAGGGCTACCAGAGCTCTCTTGTTCAGGTGGGAAAAAAGGAAAAAAACCCAAAAAACTGTGGTCTCGATCCCCTACTTATACAGCAAAGAGAGATGGAACTGTATTGATATGTGCAGAGTTCAGCAAGGACCCAATCATCTTCTTGGTCTCAATGAGCCCCACACAGAGCTGCCAATTATAATTCCCTCACAGGGAGAAAATTCAGTTGAGAAAAACAGTTGTAGGGGAAAGTCATCCCAGCTACTCCTTTCTTCTGTGTCAACTCTGAATGGGTAACTGAGCATCACCAGGCATATGAGGAAACCATATGCAAGCCAGTAGCAGGAAAGAAAGTAACAATCAGAACACAGACGCTGGAGAAAATAAAGATATTCAGAAGGTCTCTAACATTTTTAGAGATCGGGACATATTAGGTGCATAAGAAAAGAACAAGGGAAAGAACAAGGGATGTAATGAATATGACTAACACAAGTTAAAAAGAAAGGCAATTAAAAACTTTGAGGAAAACAAACAAAAAAAACCTTGATCATAAAATTCATTGTGTAAATAAAAAGTAAACTAAATGTGACATGAACTTAATAATTAATGAAGTATTTAAAAGGATAATTGAGTTGACTTTAACTCTTAAAAGTATTTTCCTAGGGTGACCAAGAGGTGAAGGCTTTGGGCCTATAAAGAGGAAACTGATTTGTGCATACAACTTGGCTCAGCACTAAGTAGTGTGGGTATGATCAGACCAGTGTGAAGAATGGTTACTGATTTTCAAATTTTGTCATCAATGTATTGCCAAAAGGTGAAAGGTTGAGGTTACTGGAGAGGTTGTAAATGTCAATAATCTTGACAAGATCAAAGTAAAAGTATAGCTGCAAGTTGAACTTTTAAGAGGAAGAGAACTTGTGAGAGAAGGGCAGAATACTCATAAACTCATCTCACGAAGGGGTATTAGAGAAGTATTGTCTGACGTTGATGGAAAAATAAAGAGAAATTAAAAATATTATTAAAAGTTAAAAAAGTAGCTTAAAAAAGTAATGATATAAAAATATCAAATTGATCAAGGGTAGCATGAGATAAATCCTCATATTTTGTATTAAGAAGTTAAGAGATATTTTCAAAATTTTATTACTCAAGAAATAAATGTAGAAGCATATCATTTTGAGTTACGAAGGTAATTATCACCCCAAACTACAAGAGATAGCTTATCTCTGGGGAGTGGAAGTGGGGTTGAGATTATAAGTTCTTTTGCTGTATTTGATATGACCCATATGAATGAATTTCTGTAATAAAAATAACATCCAACATACTTTGTCTATAGCACCTCATTTGTTTTAAGTTAAAGAATATGGAGGAGTGATGTCAGTACCATGGTGGAGTGAGTTGTTAACTTTGTTTCTCCCCTCTAAGTTACAACTAAATAGACATTCATTAACCAACAGAGGATTCCATACATAGCACAATAGGATGCCTGAGAGATCCACGCAGTCATACATCTGAAGGTGGGTGGATTGGATCCTTGGGAAGCAATGGAACTAGGTGAGCAGACCCCTCCCCCTCCCCCTCCCCAGCAGCAGCAATCCAGGCTGTGGGGGCCTCACACAGTGGCTGGCATGACTGTGAGAGGAGACAAGGGCAGCCCAGCCAGCACACAAATGCTTTTGGAGTTGTAGCCTGGCCTGCAGGATTGCCCACTGTGCTGCAGCAGCCCCACCTGTGGGAACACTCCCCACCCAGTGGCAGTGGATCACCCCCTGTGAAGGAGCCCTGGTCACCAAGCGCAGCAGCTGAACCAGCCCTCTGCCGAGCACAGTGGTCCTGCCCACATGAGAACCACCTGCTGGCAGAGCACAGAGGCACTGCCTATGAGTGTGTGCATGACTCTCCAAGTAGCTGCAGCCAGTCCATGAAAATGCAGAGTAGCCCTACTGGTACAACTTCCAGCAGATGGGGTGGGATAAGAAACACAGCTCCTGTCCCCACTCCCAGAGGTGGCAGGTGGAAGCTGCAAACTGATGCTACCACAAATGCACCAGTAAAGAATCAATTCATCAAACACCACGAAGAATGACATTAACACTTCAGAGCAGAATGAAAAGGACAAGTTCCCAGAAACCAATCTTGAAGTCACAGAAATTTACAATCTAAATGACACTGAAGTCAAAATAGTTGTCATAAACAAGGAGCTACAAGGAGACTCAGACAATTCAATGAGCTCAAGATATGAAAAACACAATTAAAGAGATTTTAAAACAATCTAGGAACCATAAAAAATAGAATTGATATTATGGAGGACAGAATTAGTGAACCAGAGGACAGAAATATAGAAGAGCATCAGGTGGAGGAGGAGAGAGAACTAAGATTTTTTAAAAATGAAGAAATTCTTCAAGAAATATCTGACTCAATTAGGAAAAACAATATAAAGATTATAGGCATTCCAGAGGGAGATGAGAAGGAGAAAGAAGCAGAGAGCTTGTTCAAAGAAATAATAACTGAGAACTTCCCAAGCCTGGAGAAGAAACTGGACTTACAAGTACATGAGGTCAATCAACCTCCTGATTACAATAATGCAAAAAGACCTTCTCCAAGTCATATAATATGAAAACTGTCAAAAGTCAAAGACAAAGAAAAAGTACTAAGGGCACCAAGGCAGAAGAAAATAACCTGTAAAGGAACCCCTATTAGGCTTTCAGTATATTTCTTAGCAGAAATCTTACAGGCTAGGAGAGAGATTGCAATGATATATTCAAAATACTGAAAGAAAAAGTTTTCAGCCAAGAATACTCTATCTAGTGAAATTATCCTTCAGCTATGATGGAGAAATAAAAGCTTTCCAAGATAAACAAAATTTGAGGGAGTTCATTGCCACTGGGCCTGCCTCACAAGAAACATTGAAAGGATCCCTCCCATCTGAAACTAAAAAGCAAAGGTTTACAAAACCTTGAGGAAGGACATAAACAGATAGAATCAGAGAATTGCAGTTCTGTATCAGAATAGGTTAATAAACACTTAATTATAAAAGATAAAGAGAAGGAAAGCATCAAAAATAACTATAAACACTTCAAATTAGTCACAAACTCACAACACAGAAAAGAATAATTTGTGACAACAATAACTCAGAAACAGATGGAACCTGCTTAGGCTAACAGAGATAAGAGGTTATCAGAAAGTGGACTATATCATATATGAGATCTTTTATACAAACCTCATGGTAACCACAAAACAAAAAATCAGAGCAAAGACACAAATCATAAATAAAGAGAAAACTGAGAAAACCACCACAGAAAATCACCAAACTGAAATGGCAGTCAAAAATACAAAGGAAAAGAAACAATGGAAATAGTGAACAGTCTGAAAACAAGAGATAAAATGGCAGTTTTAAGCCCTCATATATCAATAGTTACTCTTAATGTAAATGGTTTGAATTCTCCAATCAAAAGACACAGGGTATTAGGATGGATTAAAAAACAAGACCCAACAACATACTGCCTCCAGGAAACACATCTCAGTTCTAAAGTTAAAGATAGGCTCAGAGTGAATGGATGGAAGATGATACCAAAGCAAATGACAAGTAAAAGGAAGTAGGTGTTGCCATACTTAAAGCAGACTTCAAGATAAAAAAGACGATGAGTGACAAAGAGGAGTGGTATATAATGATAAAAGGGACATTCCACTAAGAGGACATAAAACTTATGAATATATATGCACCTAACTCAGGAGCACCAAAGTATATAAAGCAAGTATTAACAGACCTAAAGAGAGAAATTGACAGCAAAACAATAATGGTAGGGGACGTTGATACCCTACTTAGATCCATGGATAGATCATCCAGACAGAAAGTCAATAAGGAATGTTGTTAAATGAAATACTAGACCAGATGGACTTAATAGATATATATAGAACATTCCATCCATAAACAACAGAATACACGTTCTTCTCAAGTCCACGTGGAACATTCTCAAAGACAGACCATATGTTGGGAAACAAGGCAAGCCTCAACAAATTTAAGAAGATTGAAATCATATCAAGCATCTTTTCTGACCATAATGCTGTGAAAGTATAAATCAACTACAATAAAATAGCTGATAAAATCACAAATATGTAGAGAATAAACAGCATGCTACTGAACAACCATTGGATCAATGAAGAAATACAAGGAGAAATCCAAAAAAATACCCAGAGACAAATTAAAATGAAAATACAACGCACCAAGTCTTATGGGATGAAGCAAAAGAAGTACTATGAGGGAAATATCTAGCAAAACAGGTCTACCTCAACAAACAAGAAAAATCTCAAATAAGGAATCTTAAATTACACCTAACAGAACCAGAAAAAGAAGAAAAAACAAAGCCCAAAGACAGCAGAAGGAGGGACATAATAAAAATTAGCCCAGAAATAAATGAAATAGAGACTAAAAAAACAATAGAAAGGATCAAGCAAACTGAGAGCTAGTTCTTTGCAAAGATATACAAAATAGGCAGACCCTTAGTCAGACTCACTAAGAAAGAGAGAAGGCTCAAATAAATAAAATTAAAAATAAAAGAGGAGAAATTACAACGGAGGCCACAAAAATGCAAAGGATTATAAGAGAATACTAGAAAAAACTATATGCCAACAAATCAGATAACCTTGAAGAAATGGATAAATTCTTTGACTCATAAAACTTGACAAAACTGAATCAATAAGAAATAGAGAATCTGAATAGACCACTAACAAGTAAAGAGATTGAAACAGTAATCAAAAACCTCCCAAAAAATGAACATCTGGGACCAGAAGCTTTCTCTGGAGAACTCTACCAAACATTCAAAGAAGATTTAATACCTATCTTTCTGAAACTATTCCAAAAAATTGAAGAAGATGGAACACTTCCTAATTCATTCTACAAAGCCAACATTTCCCTGATAATAAAACCAGACAAGGACAACACAAAGAAGGAAAATTGCAGGCCAATATTGCTGATGAACATAAATGCAAAATCCTCAACAAAATATTGGCAAATTGAATACAATACATCAAAAGGATCATACACCATGATCAAGTGGTATTTATACCAAGGACACAGGGATGGCTCAACATCAATCAATGTGATACACCACATTAACAAAATGAGGAATAGAAATCACAAGATCATCTCAATAGATGCAGAGAAAGCATCTGACAAGACCCAACATGCACTTATGATAAAAACTTTCAATAAAATAGGTATAGAAGGAAATCATCTCAACATATAAAGCCCATATACAATAAACCCACAGCCAACATCATACTTAATGGTGAAAAACTGAAAGCCATCCCTCTGAGAACAGGAACAATACAAGAGTGCCCATTCTTGCCACTCCTACTCAACATTGTACTGGAGGTTTTGACGAGAGCAATTAAGCAAGAAAAAGAAAGAAAAGGTATCCAAATTGGAAATGAAGAAGTAAAACTCTTGCTGTTTGTGGATGACATGATTCGACATGTAGAAAGCCCTAAATTATCCACCAAAAACTATTAGAAATAAACAACAACTACAGCAAAGTTGCAGGGTACAAAGTCAACTTACAAAAATCAGTTGCATTTCTATACAAGATAACGAACTAGCAGAAAGAGAAGTCAAGAATACAGTCCCATTTACAATCACAATAAAGAATACAATATGTCGGAATAATTTAACCAAAGAGGTGAAAGACCTATACCCTGAAAACTATAAGACATTATTGAAAGAAATCCAAGAAGACATAAAGAAATGGGAAGATATTCCATGCTTGTGGACTGGAAGAACAAACATAGTTAAAATGTCTGTATTATCTAAAGCAGTCTACAGAATCAATGTAATCCCAGTCAGAATCCCAATGACATCTTCATGGAAATAGAACAAAAAATTCTAAAATTTATATGGAACAACAAAAGACCCTGAATGGCCAAAGCAATCCAGAGAAAAAAGAACAAAGCTGGAGACATCACAATCTCTGACTTCAAAATATACTACAAAGCTATAGCAATCAAAACAGCATGGTACTGGCACACAAACAGACACACAGATCAATGGAGCAGAACTGAAAGCCCAGAAATAAAACCACACTCCGTGGACAGCTAATCTTTGACATAGGAGCCAAGAATATACAATGGAGAAAGGAACATCTCTTCAATAAGTGGTGTTGGGAAAACTGGACAGCCACATGCAACAGAATGAAAGCGGACAATTATCATACACCATACACAAAAATTAGCTCAAAATGGATTAAAGACTTGAATGTAAGACCTGAAACCATAAAACTCCTAGAAGAAAATATAGGCAGTACACTCTCTGACATTGGTCTTAGCAGCATCTTTTCAAATACCATTTCTACTCAGGCAAGAGAAACAAAAAAAATAAATAAACAAATGGGACTATATAAGACTAAAAAGCTTCTGGAAGGCAAAGGAAACCATGAACAAAACGAAAAGACAACCCACCAATTGGGAGAAAATATTTGAAAATCCTATATCCAACAAGGGGTTAATTTCCAAAATATATAAAGAACTCATACAACTCAACATCAAAAAAACAAACAACCTGATCAAAAAACGGGCAGAGGATATGAACAGACATTCTTCCAAAGAAGATATACAGATGACCAACAGGCACATGAAAAGATGTTGAACATGACTAATCATCAGGGAAATGCAAATCAAAACGACAATGAGATATCACCTTACACCCATTAGAATGACTATAATTACCAAGAGAAAAAATAGCAGACATTGGAGAGGATGTGGAGAAAAGGGAGCCCTCATACACACTGCTGGTAGGAATGTAAACTGGTGCAGCCACTATGGAAAACAGTATAGAGATTTTTCAAAAAATTAAAAGTAGAAATGCCATATGATCCAGCCATCCCACTACTGGGTATTTACCCAAGGAACTTAAAAGCAACAATGCAAAGAGATTTATGCATGTTTATGTTCACTGCAGCATTATTCACAGAAGCCAAGACATGGAAGCAATCCAAGTGCCTATCAAGGGATGAATGGATAAAGAAGATGTGGTACATATACAAAATGGAATACTACTCAGCCTTAAAAAAAAAAAAGACAAAATCTTCCCATTTGCAAGAACATGGATGGACCTTGAGGGTATTATGTTAAGCGAAATAAGCCAGACAGAGAATAGCAAACAGCATATGATTTCACTCATACGTGGAAGATAAACACATAGATAAAGAGAACAGATTAGTGGTTACCAGAGAAGAAGCGGGTGGTAGGGTGGGCTAAAGGGGTAGAGAGGCAAATATGTATGGTGACAGATAAAAACCACAGTAGTGGTGATGAGCACAATGCAGCCTATACAGAATCTAATATATAATAATGTACACCTGAAATTACACAATGTTATAAACTAATACGACCTCAATAAAATAATTTTTAAGAAAAGAATATGGAAATCAAACAATAGAATAGATTAGCATAAACACTGTTAACAGATATTACTTTTTGAGGTGATAGTTGGTTCAGACAAAATTTGAGAAATCATATCTGCAGACATCATAGAAAGATTGACATAGCTAAAATCACACGCACGTGTGCCTTTCTGTGTGTATTAATGATCCCTCCAGTTGATCTCTGCCTATAGCTCCTTTAGGCACTAAGTTTCACAGACAGCTCAGTATTCTACAAACGTACAGGATGTCTTTCTGCCCATAAGGTAAATACAATTTCCTGAGTAGGGACCTTCATAAATTGGTGGCAATTATCCTTACCTGCCTCATCTCACAATGTTCAATAACATGTAAGTTCTCTGTTCCAGCCAAACTAGGCTTCTCACTCTTCAGAGATGGCGTGTGCCTATCCACGTGTCTGCGCTTCTCCACTCTCCTGAAATACCCTGATTCACTCTCTCTGTCAATACAAACCCTACCTGTCCATCAGGTTTATGCTGAAGCCCCACCTGCTCCCTGCAGCCTGCCTATCCTGTCCTGTAGGATGAGAATCTGCACTGTAATCCTATCACTTACCTTCTCGGCCAATTTTTCTCCATCTTTCCTTCCTGATTTTCCCTCTTTCTTCTCCCAGACAAACATTTACTGACCACCTACATGAAAGGCTATTTGACAACTAGTCATAGACTGTTTGTAAAGTCTCCTATATTCCTATTGAGCTTTCCATGTTTCTCTGATTGGTCTCCCTACCTTGAATGTAAGCTATCTGAGGATAAAGGACCATATTTCATACGTTTTAATATATCTCACAATGCTTAGCACTGTGCCTTCAACAACAACAACAAAAGAACTAAATAGTCTCGACTCCTGATAAATATATTTTTATTAAATGGATACATGATTAATTTGCCTTTATAACTTTTTAAATAGAATGATGACATTCAATTTAATGTAATTAACGTTAAATAATTGTGATGTTTGGTATATGAGGCAGTGTAGAATAGAAATAAAAATTGAGGGAATTTGGAGACTGACTTGATTCCTGATTCCATCACTTCCTAGCCATGAGACCTGGGATCAAGTTACTTAATCTAACTTTGCCACAGTTTTGTCATCTATAAAATATGGCTAATAAAATATCTAAAATATTCCACAGCACTGTTGTTAAGATCAAGTGAGACGTACAAAGCGTTCAGGATTGTACCTAATGTGATGCAAGTGTTCCAAAAATGTCAGCTACTTTGTTATTTTCAGGACAAAGAACCTCAGAGTCTCAATTGCTTAACTCCTAACAGGTATTTCTCATTCACACAAAGTCCGCTGTTGGTCAATGGGAGGAGGAGGCACACAGGGAGACTCTGCTCCATATAGTCACTCAAGTACCTAGGCCAGTGGACACTATCTGGGATGTCCGCAGTGACCAGAGCAGTGGAGGAGATAGCGGGGGTCATGGGCTGGCTCTTTTGTACGTGGACCAATATGAGACACACATCACTTCCGTCCAACTGCAAGAACAGCAAGGGGGCTGGGAAGTGTGCGAGAGCAGATTAAGTGGAGAACCTCCTGTTTCTGCCACAGATAATGATGGATCTATGGAGAGACAATGGCATCAAGCAGAGGTACAGCCTAAAGGTGCAAGAAATCGTCAAGTTATTCTGAGTCAGATTTCAGAAACACAAATTTTTGAAGCTGTGCTCTTAAACACTTTAACGTAAGATTCATTATTGGTCTGACTTTTGGAAATTAGTATCTCCAACGAATTTTATTATTCCTTTTCATGTTTTTAATCTGTGTTTCAAACTCACCCAGAGATCGGAGCTGAAAGAGATCTTGTTTTTAAAATAAAAACTTGATCTTATATTTAGCCATTATTTGTAAATACCCTGGTTTTCCGTATTAAAGCTGCACTTCTCACTTTCTGCCAGCAGGGGGAGTTGTAAGAACTCTAAAGCTTCCCCACTGAGACGCTAAAATGAGAATCTAAAAGGAATGAAAAAAGGCATAGATTTAAATTAATCACTTCCCTAAGGCAGCAGGGTTTCCTGCAGGGCGACAGCGATATCTTGGAATGCTTCTGAATATTGCGTTTAATAGAGTAAAAAAGGGCACTTTTTAAAAAACTTTGTTGTGTAAAGATGCCCCTCAAGTTTTTCTCCAGTTCGGTTTTTTCCTAAATAAAATTTGTGACTGTAGACCCACTCACATTTTTTGGACGATCTCCTCCATATTTTTGATCTAGAAATACTGAAACACATCACCTTTGATGTGAACCCCTAAATTCCATGATTTCACTGGGGAGCTGGAGCCCTTCCTTCTGCCTTCGTGTTCTTCAAACTTCCTTCTGCTTTCCCAGCAGTGACTTCTGGTGTCTCTAAGCGATTGCACAACCGCTGTCCCGCTGATGACTCATGAAAGCCCGTCTTCTGCGGTTAAGAGGTGAACACATTATCCTGCAGGATAAACTTCCTGTCTCTTAATTCAGGAATTTAATGGAAGGGATTTGTCTCTTTGGCTCATAACAAGAAGGATCTGATTTATATGTAATCTTCACTTGTTCTTGTTAGTTAAATTTGAAAATGTGAGTGATACAAGGAAAAGATCAAACTAGAGTAGAGGAAAGAGATACTAATAAAATTTCTGTCTAAATTAAGAATTATTTTACTGTGCTTTTTCTTTTCACTTTTCTTTCTTTCTTTTTTTCTATTTGTCATTTTGTGCAATCAGTTCAGATCTGAACACTATCTTTTCCTTCCTTTTCATATGATATATCACTTAACTGTTTGGCAATTTTATCGAAGTATTTTCCTAGGCCTTCTATCTCATTTTGTCTCTATAGTCATAAGCTATGTACTCAATTTAGAATTTGGCATATTGTCCATCTTTCCATTTGAAAGAAATTTAACGTCCTCAGTGGACTATGGGATTATCTAATTGTTGAATAAATACATAGGAAAACACCCCTATGCTAGAATTACAAAAAGTTTTCTCCAATATTCAGAATTTAAAAATGCGTTTTCAAAAAAGCTAAACTAACTACATAACTCTATATTCTATCATGTATAGTTTTGGTGAAAATATTATCAAAATAATTTTAGTTACTGACATGTTTACTCAGAAATTACAATTTTCAATTGGAATCTACCACAGCTTTTCTACTTTTCTTTAGAAGTATAGCTTTAAATACTTTTTCCTAGGAATGAAGTCTTATGACAGGCACATTAGCCTCTAAAAGAAGAGGATCTTAGACTAGAGTCTCCTTAAAGTTTAAATAGTCCTCTGTTATGTAAACAGCTTCCCCAAAGTGGGAACACCTGTTCCTACAGCTGGAGCCTAAAGTATCCAGGCCTGGCCTGGAAGTCTTCCCATATCAGACTATTGCTATGACATCAGGAACACGTATCTGCCTTCTTGCCACCTTCCTCCATGCCCATCCCGGTTCACCAGTCCCCAACACATATTCACACACAAAACTCTATTCAACTTTTCATAAATCCTTCTTTGGCCTTCTCTCCTTCTAATACATTAGAAGAGAGAGAGAAGGAGGAGGAGGAAGAAGAAAAGAAGGAGGAGCAAGAAGAGGAAGAGGAGTGAAGAAGAGGGAGGAATCTCCACTCGTCATCACCCGTATCAGTGGTATAGAGGCATCTCTGGTGTTCTCTGACTTGGTCTGGTTCTATCACTGCTGGTGGCCCCTGCTGATGTGCTGTCTTTACATAAACTTTGTGGTTTTTCTGAGATGACATACAGCTCACTGTATCCTGTCCATCTTCCTTTGGCCCTTCCCCCTGGTAAGTACCATCTTTGTTGTGTGATGGCCATGTAATCACCTTTGAATCTTCTGCTCCCTACTCTGAACTCTGTTCTCCTTCAAATGGAGCCGTAAGAACCACTGAGGTCTTCCAAGTATTGTGAAGAACAGAGCTGGGTATCCTTTCCTTTCCAGATCCACTACCCATGCTAGCATGTTCTGCATCAATAAGATTTGAGCCTCCTAAAGTCTCCGGATTTTAGAACAGCAATCACCAGTGCCTTGAATGCAACATTTACAACTGCAGGTGATACTGAACTCCATCACTGTATTCTATTTCACTTCACCAATGATGGGCCTGAAGACTCCATGGCTCAGCAAACATCAGCCAGGGAGTAGATATCAACTTTCCTCTCTTGTGAACATCCTCAATGTCTCTCATTCTGTAGGATCCAACACTTGGGTAGGAGAACCCATTCTTCTCCTTCATGGGGTGGGAAGATAAAGTAACTCCAAGCTCCTCTCAAGGCCCGTGTCCCCAGAGGCCTTCTTTTTTCTGAGTCCTCTCCCACTCTGGGAAGTAAAGGATGGTTATGTTTGGGGGTGGCTATGGTGGCTGTACTGCATTCAGTAAACTCTGGCCGGGGCTGGGAGGGAGGACTCAATTGCTGTTGTTTATCTTTACTGTGGGGTCCTTAATGCACCTTTGTTTTCATTTCTGGATTCCTGTCCCAATTCTATGGCAACAGAAACATCTCATGCAATACTCTATTACACATTCATTACTGCTTTTGATTATTTTGACAGTTCTGCAAGGTGTGAAGTCTAAATACTCCACATTAGGAAGTAAAAGGACAAGTGTAAATAACTGTCCTAAGGTCACACAGCTAGGAAGCAGTCAATACAGCTAAGATCAGTAGTTCTGCCTGATCCTGAAATCCGTGCCCTCCCTCATACCTCACTGCTTCCTTTAGCAAATTATTCAATATCTTTGGACCTCATTTTCACCTGGGCAAAGCTATGAGGATAAGCTATATGTTTCCTGTCGTTCCTTTGATCTAAAATAGTTTCCTATTACATTGATGTGTTTTGCTAGATTCAATGGCTATCCTTGGGTCATCTTAATTTGTTGAGTAGTATTTAAACAAATACTTAGTGAGGATGCCAACTATATGCCAGGCAGGGGAGGGGGGCTGGAGATTGGGTTAATTACCAGTGGCCAAAGAGTTAATCAATCATGCCTACATAATAGAATCTCCATAAAAACCCTGAACAATGGGGTTTAGGGAGTTTCTGGGTTAGTGCATTCATCTACGTGCTGAGAGGGTGGCAGACCCCAACTCCATGAGGACAGAAGCTCCTGTGCTCAGGACCCTTCCAGACCTTGCCCTATGTACCTCTTCATCTGGCTTCTCATTTGTATTCCTCATAATACCCTTTATAATAAACTGGTAAATGTAAGTAAAGTATTTCCCTGAGTTCTGTGAGTCTTTATAGAAAATCATTGAAATTGAGGAGAGGGTTGCAAGAACTTAATTTGTAGCCAGAAGTGTGGTTAACCAGAGGATCCCCTACTTGTGATTGGCATCTGAAGCAGGGGGCAATTTTGTGGCACTGCACCCTTAACCTGTAGGATCTGTGCTAACTCTGAATATTTAGTGTCGGAATTGAATTAAATTGTAGGACACCAGTTGGAGTCTTCAGAGGATTGTAGAATTATTTGGTGTGGAAAACCCACACATTGGATGTCAGAGGGTTGTGAGTAGAAAAAGGGTTTTTCCTTTATATATTTAAATTTTTCTTGACATCAACCCTACTGGGTTTAGAAAATGTTTGTCTGCCTTTCTTGGTTACCATGAAGGCTGAGTGTAGTGTTTCATCTGCTTTTTTGTAGCCCGGAGGCACTGGGGAATGTTGTGGGAGGAAAGTGGGAGTGGGAAGGAGCTCAGCTGGGTCAATGTGTATCCTTCTTTGAGGCCACCAGCTCTGCTCTCTCCTGTGGGATTTTCTTAAATGTTCTGTATCATTTCATCTAGTTGGGAAAGGATTTTAGTCCTGAAAGGGAATCCACTGGGGCTTTAAATTTTTTCCAAAATTCGTCAGGAAGTCCTGGATAATCTCAAGGCTCTCCAATGGTTTTGGGTCCATTTCTCCTGGCTCTGTTGATGTGGGCTTTACTCTACAGGATTTGTCCTTGACTCTTCCTGAAATAACTTTCTCATCCTCCCAGCCTCCGCCTGCTTACTGCTCTCTGACCTGGTAGTGGTGGGTACAGATCTTAACGAGAATGCTGAGAATTTTGTTGATTCAACTTTTCTACCAAATATTCTACTAGAATATGGGGGTGACGTTAGGAGTCACTGCACTCAGCTCCATGCAAGAAACTGTGGTTTTTGCTTCAAACATCACATTTTGAACTTGATAATGTGTGGCTGGTCCTCTTTTCTTGTTTGATTGTTGGATAGATTTTATTCTTTTGTGTATTTATTACTTTTTTGAATTCGTTTTGTTACCTGCTAAGGAGAGAGCTTCTGTGCTCTAGATTTTTTCTGCATTTTAGCCTGAAATCTATAATATTTTAATGTAACTTTATCTTTATGGCATAAGTAAAACACTTTTACAAACACACACACACATTGTATGAAAGAAAAAGAAAAAGTTTATAATTCTACAATGATAATGATTAGTGATAGTCATTAACATTGAGACAATATTTTTCTATGATAATATAGAGAGCTTTTAATATATATAATTTTATTTTAATAAAATTTATGTGTATGTATATATTATTTTACTACATAAATATATAGCTTTTGTTTGTTACCCTTTTCTCACTTTAAAGCACTTTTAAAAATTGACTTTATGTCAATTTTTAATAATAAAAATAAAATAGCAGGGCTGGCCCCATGGTGCACTCCACTTCGGCAGCCTGGGTTTGCAGGTTCAGATCCTGGGTCTGGATCTACTCCACACCATGCTGTGGCAGCATCCCACACACAAAATAGAGAAAAACTGGCACAGATGTTAGCTCAGGGAGAATCTTCTGCAAGCAAAACAAAAAAGGGGAAGATTGACGATGAATGTTAGCTCTGGGTGAATATCCCTCAGCAAAAAATAAATAAATAAATAGCATCTTAAATGAATTTAAGTTTATAAAATATTATTTTGAATGAATCCAAGAACTTTCATTTATGAATTTAATATATATTATATTGGTGAGGACTTAGATTTTTTCCAATGAATCTTCTCAGATACACATGCTTATACATCATATTTTATGGTATTGCTTTTATTCCCTTCAGACAAAGTCCAAGAGGTAAGCGTAAAGGATTCTTTGAGAGAGAATTTACATTCAAACTGAGGCTGCGAACAGATTATCTTTCTTCAGCTTCATGATTGTCCTACATGATTTGGCTACTCAGAATAATTATCTGTGATGTCTATAAGAACTAACTTTTGGAGCTAAAAAGGACTATATGAGAATATGTGGCAGACTGTGTGTAGTTATAGCATTTAACAAATTTCCAAATGGGTCTGTATCAATTGCTTTGTATCTAAAACCCTCAGGACTAAGATCTTGAATTTTAAAAAAGTTACTGCACAGCTGGTACTTGACTCATGTGTTTTGTTGCATCAGGAGATGTCAAGCTCTAGTCTTATGATCAGCAATTTAAAGTGGTGTTAAAATTTTTAAGGATGCATTTAAGTGACCAAAAACTGCTATATCATCTCAAGACTCTGGACCTAATGAAAAAAACGTTTGACATAGCAATACCTCTTCAAAAACGAGCCAACTCATGACTTGTTTCTTATTTTGTCCAAACCATCAGGATACTTCTCTTTCTACCCAGCACTGTCAGCTGTCAGGGAAGAGGAGGGACAGGAAAGAGAGGAACTCACGAACTCACAAATTTTCCCTAATGCAGCCATCTGCAGGGTCATCCCACAAACACCAGCGTTCTGCTGGGACTTGGGTGGGGCAGTTCTGAAGGGAAATCAAAGGAGAAAAGGAGGAGGCTATTTCTCAACCTTGACTCTCTTTGGCTCCTAATGCTGGTTTATCCACCGTAAAGCACTAGCAATGAAACAAGTCTCTATTGGCCAAGATACTGATATTTTAACACTACACGAGGAATTTCAGAATTCCCAGTGACAGGGTACACAATTCACCCCATTCAAAGTTGGACTGACTTATTACTCGTAGCAGTTCTAGAGTCACTTTATTAGAGTTCAGGTGCCTCACAGAAAGAAATAGCTCAAGTTCTCCACTTCCCAGAGACAAAGAGTTCAGTTCCCAAACCACGAAGGTGCAGGGCGGGATCCTATATTTCCATCTCTCAAGGAGAGCATCTACTTCTGGCTCTGACTAACGGCTTTTTCCCCCCACATTTTATTCTGAAGGATTATCCTACCTGTTTTCTTATTCCAAAATTCCAATCCCATGTAGAAATGCTCCCTAAAGTGGTTCTTGAATAGCTTCTCCAGTGAAGAAGCAGTAGTCTTCCATCACAAGACTGCAGATGCGTCAGTGTCTCTCCTGAGAACATCATGTGCTCTGATGCATCTTAGTCTTCCCATCACCTCAAATAAAGCCAAGTTTGTTGAATGAATAAAGCAGTGAGAGAGAATCAAGTGACACAAATAAACAGATAAGTTTGCTTCCAAGAACAGAAAGTAATGCTCACTCAAGAATACCTGCCTTTTCCAACCTGTAATCCTCTGCTCTTACCCATAAGAACACTTTACTTCAGCTCTGGCAGATGTGGGAAGATAAAGTAGGCTTTGTTTAACCAGTCAGTGAATTATACATTATTGAGTTCAGCCAGCCCTGAGCTGGATGACTCGGGAGATTCACAAACACACCAATATACATGCTCATGCACACACACACACATCTTTCTGTTGTCACTTAGTAATTTAAAAAGTGCTAAACAAATTTTGAGGGTCATGTTTAATGTTTGGAATGCTGTTGCTTAGAACAGAGGCTGTGCAGCAAATGCAATATTTGCTTTGGAGGATCCTGAGATGAACTCAAAAAAAATAGACAATTATATTTAATAGAGCTAAAATTAAGATGCATCTAGAATCCCATGAGATCATTGAGTAGAAGAGACTTGTCAT
Source organism: Equus quagga (assembly GCF_021613505.1). NCBI lineage: Eukaryota > Metazoa > Chordata > Mammalia > Perissodactyla > Equidae > Equus > Equus quagga. Next base: position 31,679,390 of record NC_060272.1, read on the forward strand.
GCATGTAAATACACCATGGACAGAGAAAATAAAAAGTTGTTTGAGTGGAAGGCTCCAATTAGAAGATAAATGGGCAGATACTCTAAGACAGAGGCTTTGACTTAGGTCAAGCTGCTCCTCATACACACAGTTGTTAGAGCTCTCCGCTGTAACAGCAGGACTGTATGAATTGCTATAACAAACAGACCCAAGAAATACATTACGAATCTTATTCAATAGTAGTTTATTTTTTGTAACCTGATACAACTAACAGGTGCATGAACAGTTCGGTATGGTGACAGGCCGACAGAGGCACAGCCATCTTCAACACATGGCTTCCCCATCTCGGATCATCTCCGTTTCAGCTGGCTGGAAGCATGGAGTTGGAAAATAAGGTTGAGCTAAGGACTCAGAAAGAAAAGAAGGATATTTATTTTGGTCAGCAGCTTACAGGCCATTTCTTTAGGATAATCTTTTAATTATATAAGGTTGGATAAAGATTTTCCCACACAACACTGAGTAATATAAAGAACAGATGATGATAGACAACAGTTATTGAGTGTTCACAATAGGCTAGGTACTGTTCTATGAGCTATGTGTAATTTAATTCAATTCTTACAAACCTTTGAGGTATGTAACACAATTATCCTCACACCCACACCCATGTGGCAACCAAGACCCAGAAAAATTAAACAATTTTTCCGTGTTTGTAAAGCTAGCAGGTAGCAGAGCCAGGAGTCCACCTAGACTCACTCCAGAACCTGCACTTATAAGCAGAGAGGTAGATTAAGAGAGGTGGATATATCTTTCTCTCAAGACATTTGCAATCTCAGTGGGAATATAAAATCAACATGCACTGAGAAAATAATAAGCTATACGTATAGTCAGGTCTTGTGAACTTTGTGAACTTTGCTCTGGAAATAACATGAGCAGGAGTTATGGAAGTGAAAGTAACCTGGGCATCTGGGGATCTGTGTAGACGATGATGACTCCCGAAGCACCCCTGGCTGAAAAGCATGGGAAGGAGGAATATGGAGGAGAGGAGAGCTGTGATAAGGACCCCATATTCAAGGGAAGTGTTGGGAGGATGTGGGAATGACTGTCCCAGGCTGAGGGCAGTGGGGACACAGGTCTGACTGCAGATGCCAGCATATGACAGTTAGATGTGAGTTCTGGGTTATGACCAGACAGCCAGATACTCTGGGTCTGTGATTGAGTTCAGACCCTACCCGCTGTATCCACCATTGGAAGAATCCACCAGGCCAAAATGCAATGTTATGGCCCTATCATTTGTTTAAGGCTTTTTGTTTTCCCTTTTGTTTTGTTTTAACCAGCCACATGGTTTACCATATGCAGTTTTCATAAAAGTGCATTTGTAAAAAATTAATTTTGTTATTAAACATCACTAGTTGAGAGCCACACAATAAATTGCTCTGAGAATTTAGAAGATCTTGTCAAGATGGTGACATAGATGGACTCTGAACTCACCTCCTCCCATGAATATAATGAAGTTACAACTATTCTTGGAAAAATTGCCCCAGAGAAAGAACTTAAAACTGGATAAAAAGAACCCCACAACAAAGGACAGTCCTGACTGAGGCAGAAGAGGCAGAAATTGCTTCTGGAGAGAAAAAAGCCACCTTCACAAGTGGCAGAGCTTCACAGCCAGCTGAGTGGGAGCCACCCTAAGGTACACAGCCCTCCCTAGAAGAGTGGGGACCTGAGCAGGGGCCCATTACCACTGTAAGCGTCCTTCAGATTCAGCACAACTGAGATAAGTGTCATACTATCTGGCATCACTGGCTACTAACTACAATGAGTAATACCCTCAGAAAAGCTATTGATGAAAGCAAAATAAAGCCAGCTCTTAAAGGGCCCACAAACAAATTCACCCATCTCAGAGAGCAACGTAAAATCACCAAAAGGAAAGGCGCACAGTCCTTTGGTGAAAGGAGACTCACCTGGTAGGCTCTGGGTGCATCTCAGTGAGAGGTGAAACCTCTCTGGAGACTGAGACTTTGGTGGTGGCCATTGTTGTGACCTAATACAGGCCTGGTGACACAGATGCTGGCAGATGCCATTGGCATTCTTCCCACGGTCTGTTAGCCCAAAGGTCTGCCACACCCACTAGAGCACAGATTTAATCCAGTTCAGCCAGGGAGGGCAGCCCGCCCTAGGGACCAGCCCCACCCAACAGCAAGCCTTTGGGCAGCTTTTCAGCCTGCATAGACTGGGTGCCTGGATCCTCTACAGGCAGGTAAATGTGTCCGCCTCTGTGGGGCAAGGCCTGTGTGAGGACCAGGTGAACTGTGGGGGCATTGGTGGAGAGGTGGGGGCCTCTGAAGTGAGGTCACTGTGTACACTCCAGGGGGTCAGGAAGTGTGCAGGGGCCAGGACTGTGTTGACAGTGTGTGTGGACCTGTGGGGGGTGGGGCTTATCAGTGGCAGAAGACCTGTGCTTCACAAACACCCACAAATGGAATTGGCCCCACATTCCAAAGCCTGAAATAATTGGGTGTCCCTGTGCCTGGGTCAAGCCCCACTCAGCTGCAGTCCTGAGAGAGCTGATAACAGCCTTGCAGGCCTGAGGCCTACAGAAACTGTAAGCCTCTGAGCCTAGCAACCAGCTGCACTGGGTGCCTACTCATTTAACAGGAAAACTGCAACAGGAGTGTGCTATTAGACCTTGTAGCCAATGATGCTGGGGATCCCCAAACCTGATTTACAAACAACCGGCCAGGGAGGGAAAGCCTTGACTCCCTGGGTATCTGCAGTAAAAGCAACCCTGTCACAGTAAAAGGACACAAGTAGCCCATACAGGGGTCACTCCTGGAACATTTGGACTTGTAATGAGAGAGATATACACTGCTGGACCTCAAAAGGCATCTCTTACATAAGGCCATTCTCTGAGAACAGGAGACATAGCTGACTCACCTAATACATAGATATAAGCACAGAGAAAGAGGCATAATGAGGAGGCAAAGGAACACATTTCAAGAAAGAGAACAGGACAAAACCTCAGAAAAATAACTAAATGAAACAGAAATAACTAATCTACCTGAGAAATAGTTCAAACAAAAACTCATCAGGGTGCTCACTGATATATGGAAAAGACTGGATGAACACAGTGAGAACGTCAACAAAGAATTAGAAAATATGAAAAAGAAGCAATCAGAAATGAAGAATACAATACTGGAAATGAAAAATTCACTAAAGGGACTCAATAGCAAAGTATATGATACAGAAGAATGGTTCAGCAAGCTGGACAAAAGACTACAGGAAATCACCCAAACTGAACAGATAAAAGAAAAAAGAATTAAAAAGAATGAGAACAGTCTAAGGGAACTCTGGGACAATACCAAGTGCACTAACATTTGTATTATAGTTGTCCCAAGAGGAGAACAGAAAGACAAAGGGGAAGAGAATCTATTTGAAGAAATAATAACTGAAAACTTTCCTAACCTAAGGAATGAAACACATATCCAAATAGAGGAAGCACAGAGAGCACCAAACAAGATAAACCCAAAGAGGCCCAGACCAAGACACATTGTAATTAAAATGTCCAAAATTAAAGATAAGGAGAGAATCCTAAAAGCTGCAAGAGAAAGGCAACAAGTGACATACAAAGGAAAGCCCACAAGGCTATCAGTGGACTTCTCAGCTGAAACCCTACAGGCTAGAAGAGACTGGCATGACTTATTTAAAGTGCTGAAAGGAAAAAATCTACAGCCAAGAATACTCTATCTGGCAAGGTGATCACTCATAATGGAAGGAGAGATAAAGAGTTTCCAAGACAAGCAAATATTAAAGGAGTTTATCACCAAGAAATCAGTTCTACAAGAAATGCTGAAGGGACTTATTTAAGTGGGAAAGAGAAGACCACAAATAGGGATAAAGAAAATTATTAAAAAAATAGGCAATAAAACCACTGGTGAAGGTAAAAATATAGTAAAGGTAGCAGATCAACCACCTATGAAGATAATGTGAAGGTTAAAAGACAAAAGTACTAAAATTACCTATTTCAATGATAAGAGGGTAATGACTAGACTTACAAAAAATAAGAGATTAGATATGATTTCAAAAACACAAAATGTGGGAAGAGAGGAGTAAAAGAGTAGAGCTTTTAGAAAAAGGTCAAACTAAAGAGACTATCAACTCAATATAGATTGCTATATATGTAGAATATTATATATGAACCTCATGGTAATCACAAACCAGAAACCTATAATAAATAAACAAATAAGTAGGGGTAAAGAAATCAAATATATTACTAAAGAAAGCCATCAAACCACAACGGAAGAGAGCAAGAGAAGAAGAAAGGAACACAGAAGAACTACTAAAACACCCAAAAAAAGAAGCAACACAATGGCATAAATACATATTTATCAATAGCTACTTTAAATGTCAATGGACTAAATGTTCCAAACAAAAAGCATAGGGTGGCTAACTGGATGAAAAAACAAGACCCATATACATGCTGTGTACAAGAGACACACTTCAGACCTAAAGAAATTCACAAACTGAAAGGATGTAAAAAGATACTCCATGCAAATGGCAAAGGAAAGAAAGCTGGGTAGCAATACTTAGACAAAACAGACTTTAAAACAAAAACTGTAACAAGAGACAAAGAAGGGCACTATATAATGATAAAGGGAACAATCCAACAAGAGGCTATAACACTTGTAAATGTCTATGCACCCAACACAGGAGCACCATAAAGCAATTATTAACAGACATAAAAGGAGAAATAGCCAGCAACACAATAATAGTAGGGGCCTGTAACACTCCACTTACACCAATGGATAGATCATCCAAACAGAAGATCAATAAGAAAACGTTGGCCTTAAATGACACATTAGACCAGATGGGCTTAGTAGATATATATAGAGCATTCCATCTAAAAACTGCAGAATATACATTCTCTTCAAATGCACATGGAATATTCTCCAGGATTGATCACTTGTCAGGCCACAAAATAGTCTCAATAGGTTTAAAAAGATCGAAATAATATCAAGCATCTTTTCTGACCACAAAGGTATGAAACTAGAAATCAATTACAGGAAGAAAATCAGAAAAGCCATAAAAATGTGAAGATTAAACAAAATGCTACTGAACAATGATTGGGTCAATGAAGAAATCAAAGGAGAAACACCTGGAGACAAATGAAAATGAAAATACAACATGCCAAAATCTATGGGATATAGCAAAAGTGGTTCTAGGAGGGAAGTTTATAGCAATTTAGGCCTACTTTAACAAACAAAAAAAAATCCCAAATAAATAATCTAGCCGTGCACCTAAAGAAACTGGAAAAAGAAGAACACAAAGCACAAAAGCAGCAGAAGAAAGGAAATCATAAAAATGAGAGTAGAATTAAACAAAATAGAGACAAAAAATAGAAAAAAATCAATGAGAAGAGCTGATTCTTTGAAAAGATAAACAAAATTGACAAACATTTAGCTAGACTCATCAAGAAAAAGAGAGAGAAGCCTCAAATAAATAAAATCAGAAATGAAAGAGCAGAAATTACAATGGACACCTCAGAAATACAAAAGATTATAAAAGAATACTATGAAAAGCTATACACCAACAAATTGGATAATCTAGAAGAAATGGATAAATTCTTAGAATCATACAACCTTCCAAAACTGAATGAAGAAGAAGTAGACAATTTTTTTTTTAAAGATTGGCACCTGAGCTAACAACTGTTGCCAATCTTCTTTTTTTTTTCTGCTTTTTCTCCCCCACTCCCCCCAGTATATAGTTGTATATTTTTAGTTGTGGGTCCTTCTAGTTGTGGCATGTGGGACACTGCCTCAACATGGCCTGATGAGCAGTGCCATGTCAGCACCCATGATCTGAACCGGTGAAACCCCAGGCTGCCAAAGCAAAGTGCGTGAACTTAACCACTCAGCCATGGGGCCAGCCCCAGAAGTAGAGAATTTGAATAGACCAATCACCAGTAACAAGATTGAAACAGTAATCAAAAACCTCCCCAAAAATCAAAGTCCAGGACCAGACGGCTTTCCTGGTGAATTCTACCAAACATTCAAAGAAGACTTAATACCTATCCTTCTCAAACTCTTCCAAAAAATTGAAGAGGTGGGGAAGCTTCCTAACTCTTTCTAAAAAGCCAACATTATCCTGATAGCAAAACCAGACAAGGACAACACACAAAAAAATAAAATTACAGACCAAAATCACTGAAGAACATTGATGCAAAAATCCACAACAAAATACTAGCAAATCAAATACAACAATACATTAAAAAGATCATACACTGTGATCAAGTGGGATTTATTCCAGGAATGCAGGGATGGTTCAACATCCACAAATCAATGAATGTGATACACCACAACAAATGAAGAATAAAAATCACATGATCACCTCAATAGATGCATAGAAAACATTTGACAAGATACAGCATCCATTCATGATAAAAACTCTAAATAAAATGGGTATAGAAGGAAAGTACCTCAACATAATAAAGGCCATAAATGACAAACCCACAGCAAATATCATTCTCAATGGAGAAAAACTGAAAGCTATCCCTCTAAGAACAGGAACAAGACAAGGATGCCCACTTTCACCACCCTTATTTAGCATAGTATTGGAAGTCCTAGACAGAGCAATCAGCAAGAAAAAGAAATAAAAGGGATCCAAGTTGGAAAAGAAGAAGTGAAACTGTTACTATTTGCAGAAAACATGATTTTATATACAGAAAACCCAAAAGAATCCACTAAAAAACTTTTAGAAATAATAAATGAATACAGTTAAGTTTCAGGATACAAAATCAACATACAAAAATCAATTGCATTTCTATACACTAATAACAAAGTAGGAGAAAGAGAAATTAAGAATGCCATCCCACTTACAATTGCAAAAACACAATAAAATACCTAGGAATAAACTTAACCAAAGAGGTGAAAGATCTGTATACTGAAAACTATAAAACATTGTTGAATAAAATTGAAGAAGACACAAAGAAATGGACAGATATTTGGTGCTCTTGGATTGGAAGAATGAACATAGTTAAATGTCCATACTTCCTAAAACAAGCTATAGATTCAATGCAATCCCTATCAAAGTTCCAACAACATTTTTCACATAAATAGAACAAAGAACCCTACAATTTATATGGAACAAGACCCCGAATAGCTAAAGGAATCCTGAGGAAAAAGAGTAAAGCTGGAGGTATCACACTCCCTGATTTCAAAATATCCTACAAAGCTATAGTAACCAAAACAGTGTGGTGCTGGCACAAAAAAACAGACACACAGATCAATGGAACAGAAGTGAGAGCCCAGAAATAAATCCACACATCTACAGACAGCTAATTTTCAACAAGGGAGCCAAGAGCCTACAGTGGAAAAAGGAAAGTCTCGTCAATAAATGATGCTGGGAAAACTGGACAGCCACATGCAAAAGAATGAAAGTAGACCATTACCTTACACCATGTACAAAAAAAAACTCAAAATGGATTAAAGATTTGAATGAAAGACTTGAAACCATAAAACTTCTAGAAGAAAACATAAGCAGTACTCTCTTTGACATTGGTAGTAGCAGCATCTTTTCAACTACCACGTCTGACTGGGCAAGGGAAACAATAGAAAAAATAGACAAATGGGACTACATCAAAATAAAAAGCTTCTGCACAGCAAAGGAAACCATTAACAAAATGAAAAGATGACCTAACAATTGGGAGAAGATAGCTGCAAACCATATATCAGATAAGGGGTTAATATACAAAAAACACATGTGTCTCAACAACAAAAAAACTAGCAACCCAATTGAAGAATGGGCGAAAGATCTGAACAGAAATTTCTCCAAAGAAGATATATGGATGGCCAACAGGCACATGAAAAGATGTTCAACATCATTAACTATCAGGGAAATGCAAATCAAAACTACAATGAGGTATCACCTCACTCCTATCAGAATGGCTATAATTAAGAAGACAGGAAACAACAAGTGTGGGAGAGGATGTGGAGAGAAGGGAACTCTCATACACCGCTGGTGGGAGTGCAAACTGGTGCAGCCACTATAGAAAACAGTATGGAGTTTCCTCAGAAAATTAAGAATAGATCTACCATATGATCCAGCTATCCCACTGCTGGGTATTTATCCAAAGAACTTGAAAACACAAATGCATAAAGATACACGTACCCCTATGTTTACCACAGCATTATTCACAATAGCCAAGACTTGGAAGCAACCTAGGTGCCCATCAAGGGACGAATGGATAAAGAAGATGTGGTATACATAACAAGGGAATACTACTCAGCCATGAGAAAAGATGAAATCTGGCCATTTGTGACAACAGGAATGGACCTTGAGAGGATTATGCTAAGTGAAATAAGTCAGAGGAAGAAAGTCAAATACCGTATGATCTCACTCATAAGTAGAAAATAAAAACAATGACAAACATATAGCAATAGAGATTGGCTTAGTGTTTATCAGAGGGGAAGAGGGGAGGTAGGAGGGCAAAAGGGGGGATTAGGCACATGTGTGTGGCGATGGATTGTAATTAGTCTTTGGATGGTGAACATGACGTAATCTACACAGAATTTGAAATATATTACAATGTACACCTGAAAGATAAAATAATAAATCTTCTTTGGAGCAATTAGAAGATTTAGGACTAAAAAAAAAATTTAGTCCAGCACAGTTTCTCCTGCTGAACTAATGTACTCACTTTTGTTTTATAATAGAAGTTATATAATTCATCGTGGTTCCACTTTTCTAAAGATACTAGAGCTAAAGATACTAAAGCTGAGATTCAATTCTTTTTCAATTTTACTCCCTGCTAAAAAAGGCTTAGATGTTTTAATGCAATAGCTTCCCCATTTCTTCCCGCCTGAGTTATGCAACTCTTGTCCTTATTGCAATGGGCTGACTCTGTGTGCTCTTTATAGACTGCCTCAAACTATTTCCAGAAGGAAGCTGATTAAGATAGCAGGGAATGAATAACTGAGAGCTGGGATTTGAAAGTTCTTAAAAGCTTGGACAAGTGACATCCAATGAATCTTAAAGAAAATTTAATGAGAGATCTTGGCAATATGGTCCTCTAGTTTTTAAACCTGCCATATCTCCACCTCTCCCCCTTGCATTTCAAGTACAGGGAGAGCCACATGAGTGTTAGGGGTTTAAACCGTTCATGAGGGAAACAAAGGTAAAGACTCAGTGGAAGTCGGAAATTTCCTTTTTTTTTTTTTTGAGGAAGATTAGTCCTGAGCTAACTGCTGCCAATCCTTCTCTTTTTGCTGAGGAAGACTGGCCCTGAGCTAACATCCATGCCCATCTTCCTCTACTTTATATGTGGGACGCCTACCACAGCATGGCTTGCCAAGCGGTGCGATGTCCGCACCCGGGATCCCAACCCGCGAACTCTGGGCCACTGAAACGGAACAAGCAAACTTAACTGCTGCGCCACCAGGACAGCCCTGAAATTTTCCTTTTTGTGCTAGAAATTTTGGTATCTGATCTCATTCATGAGAGATGTCTGCTTTTTGCCTGACATAGTTTTTTAATTTAACTTTTAATTTTAAGATATTTATAGATTCACGTGCAGTTTTAAGACATAATACGGGGCCGGCCCCATGGCCGAGTGGTCAAGTTTGTGCGCTCCACTTCGGCGGCCCAGGGTTTCACCAGCTCAGATCCTGGGCATGGACATGGCACCACTCATCAGGCCATGCTGAGGCAGCATCCCACATAGCACAACTAGAAGGACCTTCAACTAGAATATACAACTATGTCCTGGGGGGTGGCGGGTTTGGGGAGAAGAAGAAGAAGGAAAACAAAAGAAGATTGGCAACAGACGTTAGCTCAGGTACCAGTCTCTAAAAAAAAAAAAGAAAGAACACAGAGAGATCCCCTGTACCCTTTACTCAGTCTCTCCTAATAGTAATAAATTGAAAAACTGTAGTACATTACCACAACCAGGAGATTGACATTGATATAGCCAAACAGAAAACACTCCTATCAGCAAGATCCCTCGTGTTGCCCTTTTATACCTAAACTCACTTCCCTTTCTTCCTCCCTGTGTCTTTCCTAGCCCCTGACAACCACTAAGTGTTCTCCATTTTTATACTTGTGTCATGTGTCATTTCAGGAATGTTTTAAAGGCAATCATACAGAATGTCATCTTTTGAGATTGGCCTTTTGCATTCAGCATAATCTCTGGAGATTCATCCAAGCTGCCACACGTATCAACAGTTCATTGTTTTTTATTTCTGAGTAGTACTCAATGGTCTAGACATACCACAGGGTGTTTAACCATTCAGCAATTGAAGGACATGTGAGCTGATTCCAGATTGAGTTATTAAAAATAAAGTCCATGGACATTCGTATACAGGTTTTCCTGTGAACAGTTTTCATTTCTCCAGGCAGATGGGGTTTTGGGGGCACCTCATCACAGCCCGGCAAAGATGAAAGTGTAGGGGCCCCCTCAGCCTTTGCTCCTGGGGTGGGGGTGAGGCCGCAGTTTATTCTGTGTTGTTGCCAGGAGTAGAGGAGTTATTGTGTAAATGTTTTCTGTCTTGCTAAGTTGTCTCCTTGGTCCCTGGCTAGAAAAAGCAGGCTTGTCGATTTTTTTTTTTTTTTTTTTTGTCTGAGCTCCTTGACATCTCTGGGTTGCCAGCTTCTTCAGCTCCAAGTCTGGAAAATTCGAGGCAAAGAGAACCCTAGAAAATCATCACCATGTCATTCTTTGCATCCCAACATCCCTAACCAGTCTGTCTTTATCTCTACCTTTCAAAGTTCTCTTGTGTTTGTTTTATATATAATGTCCAAGTTTCTTTAGTTGTACTTAGTGGGAGGAATAAGTAAAACGTATCTATTCCATCTTCCTGGAAGTAGAAGCGTATGGACATACTTTTACACATGGATTAATATCTTCTATAAAATCAGTAGGGGCTTAATATATCATCATTTTCATCTGCTTCACTGATTCACCCCCTATCAAAACATAATAAAGATACAAAAAGATATGTATATCCTTTTTAGCATTGAGATATACCATATGCTTCAAGGCCTCACAGAATCTTACCACACAACCGACCTATTGGTGCTCCATTTGTTTCAACTTCAGTTTCTATTTAAAGGGAGCTTTGGTGAGATGGCTAATTTACTTTGAAGGAAACTCTCTTTTGTAGTAAAATTTGCAAGTCCTCTGAATTAAGCAAGTAGTGAATTCAAAACACTGCAGATATATTTACTTGCAAGATTTCTTTGGTAAGAACTGAACGTGAGGAAGGCACCTTATTATGTCACATACGAATGAGTTTCTCTGTTAAGCAATTGGCTATAATTAGATAACAGCTGCAGGCTGTCAAAAACTAAAATTAACTTAAAAGATATTTACTTCAAATCTTGCTTCCTCTCCCTTAATTTAAAACTATATTTAAAGTGGGAAGGTAACTTTTTTTAGATAACACATTAAGGAGATAATTAAATGTTTAAAGCCCAGTCATTGAAAATTTATAACCATTCAAGAACTCCATCAACTTTTAAAGATAATACACAATGCAGGATAGAAAAAAACATATAAAGAGTAATTAAAAATAAAGCCATAGAATACAACCTCATGCACAAATCCTAGATCTAGTACTATTTGTGAAAAATTAGGAAGCATATATTAGGAGTGAATTTTAATTTGGAAGCTGTAGTCCTATTTATTCTTGAAGCCTATATTTCAACCTTTTCTTACCTAAAAGAAAAGTTAATTTAGAAATTTAGCTGGCTGTTCTCCATCATCTAAATCCCATTTCTTTCTCATGTCCTATAGCTGTATGCCATGTGGCTATATTAACACGTCCTGAGAATCCATAAATTACATTTGAAATTTCAAACATTATTCTTACTTTCAATACTGCCTGAAAGGAGTCCATCTATTAGTAGCCAGTTAAAAAGGAGGTCAGAAATCACTACAGCTAGAGTGTACTGTACACAGGTAATTCATTTATCTATCTTCATTCATTTATTTAACATTTATTTGCTGATCTCCTCTTACGTGCCCGGTATTGTACTAGATGCTAAAACACCAAATAACTAACTCTTATTCCTGAAAAATTCATGCTACAAAATGCAAAGAAAAATCTGGGTAACGTAATCTAGAAGTGCAACTTCAATATCTAGGAGTGAAACTTAATACCACTCCATGAGTCTATTGTTCAAATTATTTGCCTGAATGAAATAGACAATTGCAGTGACTTTATTCTATTTTGCTATGTTGATGTAGCTAAAAATTTATAGCTAAGGTTAAATGCTCCTAAGAACAATGTGACCAAAAGCAGTATTTAGTGCCCTAACATTGTGGCCTACACTCCTTTAGTTGTGTACCACGGAATACGTAAGCACTACAAGATACACACAGTATATCTTCCTAACACACTAATTTTACTTCAAGAGTTTGAAGGGAGAAGTTATGTAACTGTATCAACAACTAATTTTAGTGTTATGTTTATATTAAAACTCATTATTGTATTAGACAAAAGAAGCAAATTTCATGTGAATTTTTAAGATTAAAAATGAGACTTCAAAAAATCTTCAATTGTGTAAGAGACAATTGAGCTTTTATAAACTTCTAGACATTTACATTTTGGTGAAAAAGTTTGCATAGGGCACACCTAAGTTATTTTTCCCTGTTATGATTAATCCATTAGAATTGAAACCATCAAAAATATGGTCTGCAATACTTTTAATCTATAGACCTGAAAACAAGAGACTTCCATATTCCTCCCACATTTCTTCCACGCAATAATCAAAGGTCTAGAGTGCACGAATACAGACACGCCAGCATGCCTTTATGTGCTGTGGGAAGGAGGTAATCACCCAGTTTGTCACCACCCCACCATGACATTATCTACCCTGCACTAGAGTTTTATCAGAAACCTAAATTTAATAAAATAGTTTAGATACATGTGATCTTCCTTTATTGATTGACTTTACTTATTTTGCTTCTGATTTAATTAGAAAATTCTAGATTGCATTGCTGGATGTTTTCCATAGCCACCAAAGTCCATTTGCTTGCAATGAAAGTTTTGCAAATTGCAGTACTCCGAGTAAGGAGTAAGGTTAATGCCATTGTCAGTTTTGTATGCAATATAAACCCCTACAAATTTGTATGTTTAAAGAAATGGTCACATAAGAGCTACAGTATGCAAAAAGATAGTACAGCAAAAGGAAACAGGAAATTATAAATCTTTATATTAATATCACCCTGAGGCCTGTCATAAAGGGAAAAGAAAAACACAGCAGAAACTATCTACTGTAGACCACCAACATAGGAAAATGTAAATTGAGGACATTAATAAATCATTTCTTAAAATGTATCTGCAGCCAAGTTTCAGTGCATAAATCCTTGAAGAATACAACTTCCACAAAATTACTAATTTTCAAAAGTATAATATCAAGGGATTATATAAAGGATTTTTAGAACATAAAAAGAATACTGTATATTGCATTGTTTTACAAAACTAGAATGGTATCATTATGTTGAAGGTAATGAAAAAAAAAGACCTCCAGGCCAAATCTTCAATAGGTGAATCAGTGACTGTTAATATAGGGTAAGGAAACTATCTTAAAGTAGTATTTATAATAATTATAGTACTTACATATAGCATCATATATACACACTCACATACAGTGATGTGATTATATATAATATTTATGTAAATATATATTAAACACATATTTGTACCTGGTACTTACAAGTACTTTATTACTTAGGTAGTACTTATGACCTAGCTTTTATCATGACATCTTGTGTGCTATTTTTTAATGTATGTAAATATGAGTAGTAGAAAGGATTTCTTTTCCTATTCTCCTGAGGTGATCTCTTCCCCAGCAATAGTTTAAATTATTACACAGAGTGATGTCCCACCTTTTATATCTTCAGTCCAGATATCGCTTCTGAGATCTAGACTCATACTTCCTCCTGTCGACTCCCTACCACCTGAATTCATGGAAAGCACCTAAAACTCAATATGTTCAGAATCGAATTCAAGCTCTCTGGCTACGCTCCCCACAACTTTAAACCACAGTAGTGAATGGAAAGTCTTCCATCCTATCAATGAAGCAAAAATATCAGAATCATTTTTGGTGCCCACACTCTCTCCCTTGTCTCCCATGTCAAGGCCATCAGGAAGTCCTGTCATTCTCACTTTCTAAGTGTATCCTGTATCCATCTATTGCTCTGAATGTTGGTTGACATTAACCTGGTCTAAGCAACCAAATCCTCTTGTCTGGGCTACTCCAATTGCCTCCCAGTTGCTCTGCTCATACGCCCTCTTGCCTGCCACCTTCTCACCATCATTTCTCCAATACTGTAGTCAAAGAGATCTTTAAAAAATGCAAATCTTGTTAATCAATGTCTTGCTTAAAATACATCAATGATTGCCCTTTGTTCTTAGTATAGTGAACAAAATTCTGAAGGTGGTCTACAAGGCAGCCAGTTTCCAGCCTGGTCCGCACTGGATGACCCCTCACTCATAGCACTGTAGCTGCACTGGCCTTCCTTCAGTTCCTCATGCACACAGTGCCCCCTCCCATCAGAGCATCTTGAAATGCTTCTTCTCACCCCAGAACACTCTCTCACCTCCTTATCCAGTCAACCACTGATCTTCTTTCAAATGTCAGGACAATCATTCCTTCCTCAGGTAACCTTCCGTCATGCCCCTTTATTGTGTAATTTCACAGTTATGTATGTGATTCTTTGATTAATACCTGTCCTATTCACATCTGTAAGCTCCCCGAGGACAGGATACATCTGATTTTGTTCCAGATCGTGTGCCTGGCACCTACTAGTGTGTCTGGCACACAATACACACTCAAAATAGTAGTTGGAAACACGTATGTGTGCAGGAAGATCAGGTGAAGTGAACAGTTAGTGAACGACCACTCTACACTTTAGATGCATTTTCCATGTAGTTCCTATAAGCCCATATTTCAGACAATGAAACCGAAGCTCAGAAAATTTAAAGGATCTTGTTCAAAGTCACAAAGCTAATAAGAGCTTTGTTAGGGTTTACGCCTACATCTCCTTCCACTATGTCAGAATCTTTACGGGATGGGCATTTGTTGTTTCTAAGTGTCCAGCGTCCAACCACCTTGTTCTGCTAACGGGACCCCCAGTTTCCTTTGGAGAAATACGCCTTCCCCATTCTCACTCCATGTGGTTTTGCTCACCTAACTCTTCTCTCGGTTCCAGCAAGAGTCATCCAAATAAATAAATAAAAATAAGAAAATGAAAGAGAGAGAGAGAGATGTTAAACAAAAATTGACCATAAATCTACAAATAATTTTTAAACTATGTATAATATGATTCTTTTTATATTTGCATAAAATGATGTACAACATGATAGCCACAGAAAATTAATGTTGATTATTTCAGAGTGTGAGATTTAAGATGATTTTTTAAAATATACATCCTTTTTTCATTTGACTTTTTTGAAATAAAGGTATGTTATTTATATAACTAAGAAAAAAAGCAAGAAAACTTTATCTTTACTTTGGGAAGTAAAATAAGTGGGAGATGCTGAGTACTGAGAGGTCCGAGTTTAGATAGAAAAGCCCATTCCATAGCTGAGATACCACTAATGCTGCCCAACTTCTCTTAACGGGCACAGTTCCTTCCTCCTTTCTCAATTGTCTCAAAGCCAAGATGCATGCGCATTGAGCCAAGAGTCTACGTGTGCTTTTTATAAAGATGCTTTTTAAAATTCATTCTAAAATGTTCTATTCTTGTCATCCTCACTTTCTTAATCATTTTTGTCATTTTTCTATGAATTCTTAAGTATTTCCTTACTTCTATGTTTTCAAGCAAAATTAGTAATTACATGCAAAAATTTATAGAAATCAACATTTTTATTAGCATGGCCAGGACCAACTATAGCTGAAGAAAAATCAAACAACTTTAGAAACAAGCAAAATTAATTCTGATGCATGGTGTCATATAGATTAATTCACACTAATGACAATGAAATCTCCAAGTATATAAAAATATACTAGAAATTTAGTTTTGAGATACAGTGATTAAAACACTAGAAAATTCTTAAGTCTGCGAATGTGGCAAGAATTAGCCTTTTATCTCAATAATGCCCAGTTCCTGGCATAATACCAGGCACATAGTAAACATTTAACAAATTTTGTTGACCAAATGAATAAAAGATATCAAGTGTTAAAAAATAACCAAAGATTATGAACAATCCTATTTGCATAACTTTGTATAGTGACTTTGAAAATTTTCCAGAGAACATTGATTATTTTTTAAATATTAAGAAAAGAGAGACTTCTATTTCTGGCCAAGATAGAGTCAAAAGAACCAGATTTACTCTTCCGCCTTTTTAAACAACTAAAAAAAATAGAAAAAAATATATGAAATAACAGTCTTCAAACACTGGACAACAGACAGAGTAGGACGATGATCCCTAAAAGGTGATAGAAATGAGCTGAGTCCTGTGATTACACCATGTTATTGCATGGAAATATTTCCAGGACTTAGCGCAGAGAAAGGAAATGTAGATGGAGCCCTGTGGGCTTGGTCTTGATGGAATTGGGTGTCCAGGGAGGCCAAGGTGACTAGAGTTCTCAGGGCCAAGTACCAAAGAGGAGAGGGTGACATGAAAGAGAGCTCCAGAGACCCATAGACAGTTTTCCCCAGCCTAACGCTGGGGAAAGAACTGCTGGAGAGGACCATGCAGAACAACCCTTGTAACTCACACAGACTAGCAATAGTTTGTTTCCAGCAGCCAGTGTGGAAAAACCTCATAATTCATGGAGTACAGGATAGAGTACTCAGATATTGCCTTGGCAATGAGGAAAAAGTCAGGCCTAGATTAAAGAGTTCTGTGGACCAGCCAGACAAATTTTAAAAGCAATCCTTGAGAGACTCAAACTCTTTCCAAGTAACTTAACCATTTCCCAGGTCAAAGTCTAAGAATATGAGCATGCGCGTATGCACGTCCCCATGCAGAGACACACACACACTCACAGACACACACACACTCACAGACACACACACACACACATGAATATGCAGTGCCCAGTAAGGTGAAATCTAGAATGTCTGGAATCTGATAAAAACTACGGGCTTGCAGGGGCTGGCCCCGTGGCCGAGTGGTTAAGTTCTCGCGCTCCGCTGCAGGCGGCCCAGTGTTTCGTCAGTTCGAATCCTGGGCGCGGACATGGCACTGCTCGTCAGACCACGCTGAGGCAGCGTCCCACATGCCACAACTAGAAGAACCCACAACAAAGAATACACAACTATGTACCGGGGGGCTTTGGGGAGAAAAAGGAAAAAATAAAATCTTTAAAAAAAAAAAAAAAAAAACTACGGGCTTGCAAAGAAGCAGGAAAATATGTCCCAGAAATGAGGAGAAAAATCCATTGATTGTAACAGATCCAGAAATGACACAGCTGATAGAATTTGTACACTAGAGTGTTATAACAGTTATTATAAGAGTTGCTATATTTTATATGTTCAAGAAAGTTGAGGAAAACACAAGTATGTTAAGGAGAAAACAGAAGACATAAAAAGATCCAAATTAAATTTCCGAAGAGAAAAAAATACAATGTCTAAGAAGAAAACATATGGAAATTATCTTAGGAATTTCTTGGCCATAAGTATAGAGGTTTTGTTAATTTAAAATGAAATGTCCTTAAAATAACTGAGCCAAAGTATGTGGTAAGCACAGATTTTCTTTTTTTGTTTTCTCCCTTTTATCCTGCCACCCTAATCTCTACCCTCCTCAACCAAAACTTGTCTCATAAGCCCCTTGAAGCCTCTTCTGGGCAGAGGGAAGGTGAAGGGTCTTTGTGGCTCAGTAGGGGGGGACTTGCACTCCTCAGAGAGCCTCTGACATGATGGTGTCACTGGTTTTCTTGATCACTGTTCATTGCTTTGGCATCTCCTTCCTTGGAAATATCTACCCTCCCTGCTTCCCTGGGCATATTGGCTTCCAAGGAAAATGATTTGTGGGAAGAGAAGAATGCGAAACATCAAATTACTATTTTCAAAATATTGTCCCAGGCATGTAATAGTTTGGTTAAAAAGAACCTTCATAACCACCTCTTAAAAATAGGGGTATGCTGGAACAATATTTTGTAAACTGTTCACATTGGAGTCTACCACTTCCTGTGGAGTTCCGCAGAGAATCCTCTAGTTTTTCTATGAACTGTGAAAACTGTAGCATCAGGAAAAATCCTGCTGCAGATTATCAAATAGCTACAATCCAAGCCTCTGTTAGTTGTAAAGAATGAGATTAAGTAACATTTTGTTTATTTACTTACCAAAATACTTTTTTCCTTGCCAAATAGACTTAATTATGTTTTAATTGGTTTGAATTCAAGTTCATGCTCTTGGCATTGACATTTCCTTTGCTAAAACATGTCACCTCTTCCAAAGTTCATATGTGACTTTAACAAATAACAGAAGATAACTCTGGAGGATTCTGCTCTAAAATGTGAGATCCTAAGGGACATTGAACTACATTTCAGTTTTAAGAATTTTTTTAACAGCATTTCACATCCAATCCAAGAATGTCCTGTTGAAATACGTCTAAGAGAAAAATAAATATTTATGCAAATTTTGTTGAGTTATTTATGTTGTGTGATAGATACTTTTATGGAGCAGGCTTTTGAAGAAAGAACGAGTTTGACGCACTTTGGCATCAACAATTGAGCTTTGAGTATAATGGATGAGTTTGTCAGTTTTAGGACTGTTTCACATGGATGAAACAAAGATTCTCTTGTATTTTATAGCTAAGTATAAGTAGCACAGAGTGTTTATTTCTTATAAGTCAATGATACAAATTAAAATAGAATTTGGCCCAAGGATTTCAAAATGGTTACTATGAGCAATGAAACAGTTTTAGCTTTTTAAAATGCTTTGTAAATTAATGGGGTTTTTTTTTGTATGTGTGAGGAAGATTGGCCCTGAGCTAACACCTGTTGCCAATCTTCCTCTTTTTGCTTGAGGAAGATTGTTCATCTATTCTGTATGTGGGATGCCGCCACAGCATGGCTTGATGAGTAGTGTGTAGGTCTGTGTGAAGAATCCAAAACCGCAAACTCTGGGTCACCAAAGAGGAGCACATGAACTTAACCACTATGCCACCAGGCCGGCCCCTGTAAGTGAATGTTCTTATGACTAAATCCCGTTAACTAATGACCACAAGGTTAAAGAAATGACTGATAATTTACCTCCGTTTCACATAGACAAATTGCATCCTTTGGACATAACTACTTACCTTGGTCATGAAAATAGGCATAAAATATAACTAAATAACCATAAAAGTAAAGTTTAAACAAACCATCAAGCAAAGTGTGTGCAAGAATACTGGTTTTCAAATAAGTTAAATTCAACTAATATTTATAGAGCATTTAATAAATGCAAAGCATTGTACAAAATCTACAGGTGACATAAACAGGACAAAAGTATATTTCCTGCCACTGAGACTTATAGAATCTTAAGTAAGACAGACATGCAAATTATTAATGTAGAAATAATGAATGTTGAACTATGAAGTTATACAATAAAAATATTTATTGCCATTATATGTATTCACTACTCTGATAGGTTCTTTTTCATGAATTAATATATTTGATCTCCCAACAACCTTATGAAATAAACAATCTTCATAGGCCTACTTCATAGATGAAGACGCTGAGACTTAGAGTTAAATGACCCAAGGTCAGAATGGTCAGAGGCAAGATTTGAATGAAGTTGGAGTTTGTAGAGATATAAGCAAATGGCCATAGGTAGCCGAAACAGTAAAAGAAGAAAAGGATAGGATGTAGAATCTAATTATATAGATTTGAGTTTAAACTATGGCTCTGTTTTTCACTAGCTGTATAAAATGATTAAATGCTCAAAGAAGCCTTTCCAAGGTTTATTGTCTGTAATCATAAAGGGATTATATCAGCTATTGCATAAGGCTATTATGGGGAATGTACAGTTTAATATTTACAACAAACCCAGTATAGTGTACTACATTTGGCTCCTCCCTCACAGGACTATAATTATTTTTATTTTTAAAAGTGTCTTATATCAGTTAGGAATAACAGTAATACAAAAATAACAGTGGCTCAAACACTCAAGTGTGTACTTTTTCAAGTAAATGAAGACCAGGGTTAAAAAGTACAGCATTGCTGTCACAGCTCCATGGAGTCATCAGATTCCTAGACTCTTCTATACTTCTACTCTACTGTTTTTGGTATGTCCCTTCCATATTTAAAGTGACCTCATGATCCAGAATGGATGCTGGAGTTCCAACCATCTCACGCACATATGAGACAGCAGAAGGAAGAGGAGAAAGTAAAATGAGTCTGTCTCTAAGGTCCCACTAAAGGATCTTCTTGGAAGTCTCTCACAAGACATCTATTCTCCCACATCTAAATTGGATAGGTACAACAGGCTCAGTCTGCCTAGGATTGTCATTCTCATTCAAATTGACCCTATGGTAAGCTAAAAATTGGCATTCTGTTAGTAAGGAAGGAGGGAAGGGGTATTGGATTGGCAACTGGCATTCTCTCTCATGGTTCTGAGGACAACACATGAACTAAAAACAATCTAGAAGATTGAGGAAAGAAAACACTAGCTACAATTCTTACTTGCTGACATGAGAACACGCTAACACATCCTAATGCAAAGGAAGAGAATGCTCTACCTTGTAAACGTGGAGATGAGGGAAGTCACTGTCTGATGCTGACCTTTGCATCAATAAATTATGCAGGCCCAAAGATGGCATTCGAGGTAAGAATTTCTTCACAGAATATGATAGCTGGTATCCCCGCAGCATTGATTAAGGAAATTGGTAAAACAGGTCTTGGAATACAATTTTTAAGCAATTATGGAAAAGAAAGCACAATGAGAGTGAGTCAGTAGGTTTTCAGTGGCCAACTCAGATAGAATTAAACACAAAAAGGGTGAATGTATGCCTCCTGTTTGCTGTAACTAAGCTTTTGTCGATTGTCCCTGTCTGATCTAGGTGTTCGGGAAAAGAAATGAGAATTTTCAGGTATTACCTTTCAAAGCTTCCAGCTAGGTGGCTTCCCTTGGCAGCATCAGAGGTAGTTCCAGAAAGGTGCAGGAGGGGGAGCCCATGGACCAGTAAGGCTTGCTGGCAAGTCTCACTTGGCCTACAATCCATCACCCCCCTCCACACACCCCCACCTCTTAACCTTTGCAGCTGTCCTGCCCACTGGAAGGAAATAGAGTCGCCTCGACACAAAAGGGTTCTAAAAGGCCTGAAATTATGGCTGACAGACCTGGGTTCATGTCTGATCTCCACAACAGGCCAGCTGGCAACCTTTGGCCCAGTTACCCATTTTAAGTCTTGATCTCTCATCTGCAAATCAGGGATGGTAATATTAACAGTACCTACCTCGTGGAGTTGTTTTGAGGATTAGGAGCTCAGTAGAGTACTTCATACTTAGTGAACACACAATAAACACTAGCTCTTCTGCACGTTGGAGTTGTATCGGTGAACGGTGGAATCCAGGGACCAGCTAAGCAGCGTAAACTTCTAAGTCTCAACTTCTCAAGCATCTAGCACCTCACAGGTTTGAAGTAAAATGTAATGATTTTTTGGTGATAATTTCATATGCATTTAATTTTGAAATTATGTATATAAAGAAAAACAATTGTTTTCTCGATAAGAGTTCTGGAAATTGTCTCTTACAACTTTATTTAACTACAAGTATACTTTATTATAATATGCCAAAGAACTCATTTGATATATTTCCTTCTGTCTTCAAACCCTCTCAAGTGGTGATATAACAAGATATATTATTTCGAGGGCAGATATGCATTTGACTTAGCCATAAACCAGTGTAACAGAAGACCCCTACCTCTTAGATCTGACACAAACTGCTTTCTTTTAATGGTAATACAGAATGTTGAAATAAGTCTGGATGTGTAAGCTTACATTTTGGTTCCATTAGAATGTGCAAAAATCATTGTATTTAAGCTATAGTCTCAAAAGGGATCACCTTTTATCTGCCAAATCTTAAAGACTCCAGACTTCTGAATTCCAGAAATTAGTTCACTGACCTAAATATTTGGAAAGGAGGTAAACGCATTTTCCCGAAAAGGGAATAAATCTACTATAGGAACATTAGCCAAGGAGGGAGAGAGCTTACCCTTGGAACGAGAACAGTTGGGTTTATACACAGTGCATTAGCCAGCAATGTATTTAGTGCATTGTGACAGTCAGAAAAGGTACAGTAAGGCCAGGGCTTTGCCTGCAAGAATGTTAACCACCTGTTTTCAGGAACCAGGCTATTTGGCTGAGTGTGGTTGGTTATTGATTCTCCTGCTTTCGTTTTTCATGTGGGCAAAACACCAACTGTTTCAAGACCAATGGTGCGTTTTCATGTTAAAAATATAGATATTAGGAAATTGTTTGAATTATTTTGCAGATGAATTATAAACCCAGAAGTTGGTAACATATTCCAAAACCAGTGAAAGTTTACTATTTTCAGGATTGGAGTTTCGAGGTAAGATAACTTCTTATGCACTAAGTCTGAAAACCAGTGGCTACCAGGTGACAGGTGACATCTTCTAGCAGTGCTATTTTCTTACTACAATTTCAGGTTACCTCAAGATGAGAAGAGAATGTTCCCATTGCTTCAGCTCCGAAACGATATGTGCTAGAATTATTTGGATGCAAATCGTACTCATATGCCATAGATCTCTTCACCCTCATTATTGAGGAGACATTCAGGATCCAAGCACTGCAAATGGAACACAGCGACTTGGAAACATATCAGTTTTGGGTTTCAGATCTCAACACTACTGCTAATGATGGGTTTCTCCCACACCCCAGCCAACCACTCCCTTCTTTTCCCCAAAGGTGTCTGCCAGAAGCAGACATTTAATAATAGCCTATGATATATTATTTCTCTGAGAAAAAATTACTCATCGTTATAATCCTTTATTAAGTAGCCTAATAACCAAGACCTAATAAACAAATAAATACTGTGGCATCTTTGGTATAGCATAAAGAACACTGAATTTGAGTTAAGGAAATTGGAGTTCAAATTCTGCTTCTAGCACTCACAGGATTGTGACCTTGGGCTGGTCTCTTAGTTCCAGTTCTTTGTTTATTAACTAATTCATTCACTCACTGCCCAATGTGTTCCAATCACTCTTCTTGGCTTAGTCATACAGAAGAGAAGTAAAGAGACAGTTTCCTGCTCCTTTGGAGTTTACAATCACAAAGACAAGAATGACATTTAAGACATATAACATCAGGTAGTGGTAAGTGCCATGAATACCATGAACAAAAATATAGCAACGTAAGGTCTCTTGTGTCCTAAGGGGTCACATTTTTGATAGGGAGGTAAACAAAGGCTTTTCTGAGATCAGAATGAAGCAAAAATGGGAATGTCTAGGCGAAGAATATTCCAGAAATTCCAGGAGTAGAGAATAATAGGATATGCATCCTTGTTTAAGGTAAAGGCTGAGATTGAGTGAGTGAGTGGGGGAAGTGCAGGCAGGAGATTGGGGGATGGGCTTAGTGTCAAGTCCAGTGGTACCTGGAGACTGTGAGGGATTTGGGTTTCATGGGTGATGAGCAGCCATTGGAGTGGCCTGAGTAAGTAGCATTCATATAAGATCTCTTTGGATACTGCTTGGATAATAGATTTTGGGGGTCCACAGCGGAAACAGGATAGGGATTCATAAAACAAAATACATGAAAATTCTGTGCACACTTTGTGTCAATCCTTGAGTTTGTTAGAGCTGAGAGTGAAAAATAAGTTGAAGCAAGGAGTGGTTTCTTTGTTCATGGACTTGACTGTCATCAAACACTTGTTTATATTCTCTTGTGATGCTGGATCCTGGACTTTTCAATTCTTGAGTCTCAGCTGCTTAGCCAAGGAAGGTGTTAAATGCCTCCTGCAGGCTGGACTGGTCTTACAATCCTGGCCATGCTCCGCCCCCATCCCTACCAGAAGAGGACTCTAAGGAATTTTCCTAAATGATTATCATCCCTGGAAATTCTTCTTTTTGCTCCTCGCTGGGCTTTATCTTCTGACCAGTCAAAAGTTTTCTCCCCAACACTCAAGTGCAGCGTATGGCAGAACCGGAAAAAATGAGCTATAAGACAAAACACTATAAAGGACATTGCATAATATTTTGCCTCTTCTCGCGACAGATTCTCAACTCCATTTTCCAGTTTGGGTTCATGTTACCCAAGTGTATAAAAAATCCGAAAGGAGATTCTTTTAGAAATTATTAATTTTAATTCCATAGGAAATGCAGAATAGATATTCTCTTAGTTAAAAGAAAGTTTTAAAATATAACGGATTAGACTAAATCCCTTCTAACCAGCACTTCTAGTCTTAGTCTCTATTCTGGGTTAACTACAAATAAGAATTTGGTATGTATCCCTTCAGAATGTCTTCCATGCCTATACTTTTCTAGAACATATCCTATCAGTTGGAATAGTTTCCTGTATATTTTTCTTTTTACAAATTTACGTATATGGTATACTCTTGCGAGGTCTTTTTTTGTATATATAAATAAAACATATCACTCTGTGCCATGCTGCAAATTGCATTGTGCTCCTAACAACACATCTAGTAGAACCTTCTAGGGATAAATATATGTCTTATTCCTTTTAACTGCTGCAATGCATTCTACAATATGAATATACAATAAATTGTTAGCCATTACCATTTTCATAAAAATTAAAAGTTTCTCTCTTGTTTTTCTGCTAAAGCTAAGACTGCAGTAAACACTCTTGTATATGATTACAAGTTCACATGAGAACATCATGAGTATTACTCCAGAGTAGATTTCTAGAAGTAAAATTGCTAGATCATAAGCTATATGTGTTTTAATTTAACTAGATAGTATCGAATTGATCACAAAGTAGAACTAATTTATAGCCTTACCATCAGAGTATTTACCTAGTTTTACTTATTTATTTATCTAGTTAGTTAGTTATTGCCATTCTAGCAAATGAAAAGGGCTATCTCATTTTTGCTCTAAATAGTTTCCCTTGTTCCTAGGAAGTTTGACCAGCTTTTCGTGTTCTTACTGACCATTTGTAATTCCATATTTTTCAATTATCTATTTAATTCTTTAACTATTTTTTCTATTGTGTTATTTGTCTTTTTCTTATATATTTGTAGAAGTCATTTACGTGTTTTCAATATTAATTCCTTGTCGATTATATGTTCTGCTAATATTTTCTCCAGGTTTATTTTCCTTTTAACAGTTTTAGCATGTCTTTTTTCATATAAAAGCTTTAAAGTCTGATTTATAGAATCAAATTTATCATTTTCCTTTATGTTTCTTCCATTATAAATTTGTTTTTTGTTTTAAAAAGCTATCCCTATCCCAATTAATACGCACATGTTTCTATGTTTGCTTCTTAGATGTGTCAGTTTATTTACGTATTCGCTCATGTATCTATTTGCATTTAGGTGTTTGGGCCATTTTGGATGCACTTTTACTAGTAGTGAGGGTGAAGAACTAAAAATAATTCTCCAACAGGAAAGCTAATTGTCTCAAAACTGTTTTACTGGATTGTCCACTCTTTCTGCCCAGATTAAAAACTTCACCGTGATTGTATACTAAATTTCCACATACACATGGGTCCATTTTCACACCTAAATCTGTGCATTGATGTAATTACCTTCCAGTTCCCCCTCCTCCACTTTCTTAGCTTAGCTTGAGACTTCACATATACAAGTGTGTTAGTATGCTTTGGGTTGCAAGTAGTGAAAAACTCCACTGAAATAGATAAACAATTAGGGGAATTATTGAAAAGTCCAATGAACTGAAAAGTCACTGAAAAAGTCCAGAAGTAGGGTCAGATTCAGGCCAGACTTGGTCTAGTGTCTCATGTGATGTCACCAGGAAACTTAGCTGCAAACAGTGCAAACAGCTAAGTGTTTCTTAGCTGCAAACAGTGCTCTCTCTCAATTTCACAACTTTGCTTCATTAGGGCTGACTCCATTCTTGGCAGCTCCCTTGCCATGGTTCAGGAAGATGAGAAAGAAAAGTCTATGCCCAGAATTTCCAGAAAAAAATTCTCTGAAGCTTATTGTGATTGAATCCCTGAACCAAACTTTTTTTAGATGGGTTAATGTGAAATGCTTGTGAGATATCTAAGTGGATATGTCAAGTAGGCAGTTGGATATGTGAGTCTGAAACTTAGGGGAGAGCTTTGGGCTAGAGACATAAATATGGGATTCACCCTGGATCTATATTTTATATAAATGACTATAGATGAAACATATATATAGATGAAATATAAAGCTATGGAAATAGATAAAATCTAGCAGGAGAATTTAGAGAGAATTCAGTAGAGGGCCTAGGATTTACCTTTGAAGAACTCCAGTGTTTAGAGGTTGGAGAAAGAAGAATATGCTATAAAAGAGTCTCAGAATATGTCCCCGGTGAAACAGAAGTTAAACCAAGAGAGTGTGATGCCCGAGTCTTGGAGTGGCTCACAATGTAAAACAGGTAAACTGAACTATGGGTATGCATTCATGGAGCATCCAGACAAGTGGGACAAATAATAATTAACTAATTCATGTGTGGACATTGATATACTTTCCTTTCAAGTTCATGATAAAAGTGTGTTAGAAGGTGCATCAATACATTTGGTGAAGCAGCATAATTTTGGAGTCAGACAGATAAGGGACTGTCTCCTTTGGTCAAGTTCCTCCCTATCTTGAAGCTCTAATTTTGCCACATGTTAAATGGGGCTAATCTACTTCATAGGGTTATTGTGAAGATGGATGATAAGACATGCATGAATCCCTGTTAGGTGTTTTCTTCTCCTTACTAGGAAGAGGAAGTGAAGGGAGAGGGGATTACCCGCGGTATATACTTTGGAGAGTAGCTCTGCGTATCCATGTCTAGATAGGTTTGACTGAGAGGTTAACAGTTCTCTCATCCGCACTGTCGGGCTTCATGGAGAATATGGCTTGTCAAAAGCTGTTTACGTGACAGGAAGGACATGACCTGGCCTGGCTGTTCCTTCTGGACCTTTTGATGTCTTTGTTCCTCCTGTTCCTCCCACACACACAATAGCTAAAGAAGTCATTTCACATTTCAGTATGATTTCTAATTATTTTAATCACCTCTAAAGGAACAACAATGTCTATCCCTATGGGGTGTCTTCTACATCTTAAGGACATGTCTGAGTCTCTCTTGACTCTGGGTTATTTAGACATTGCCTTCTCCAACTCAATTCTTTGCTTGCTAGTGTTTCATATTCCTTATTCTTTTAATAATTCCTTTTCTCAATGACTTCTTCATGCATTAGTAGACTGCTAGGGCACAGATGGTTCTTTGAGAAGTAATCTCATCTCCCATCACTTTGATTTATTTCACAACTCCAAGGTTACAAGATATTTTTGCTTGGACTCAGTCTTTTAGAATATTTTGACATTACAAAACACTGAAGAGTATATTGTACCAAACAATGCTGTTCTCAGTACAGTGTCAACCAGATGACCTAATGCGTCTTTGCAGTTCTAAAATATCTTACAGTATGGAATCTCTTCGGAGCATAATAGTCTTTTATATGAAGAAATGAATATATCATCTAATTCTTTATTTCCTTTTTTAACCACAATGTAGCTTCTGATTAAACTACACATTGAAGTTAGAAAGCAGATGAACATCCTTCAATATCTGCTATAGCCTTTGAGTAAAAGGTAGATTCAAAATTGATGAGGTCTATATATTTTGTAATTATCTTATATTTCCTTCTGTAGACTATAAAAACACAGAACAAAAACACATACTCCTGCTCTTCTATAGTGTATTTATTTTTCATTAAAACCTTTTCCCAATTTAAAATCAGTTCTAAATCAGTAAATCATCTGGTGTCATTTGTTTCAGGACATCAGTCTCATTTGCTCCACTAGATACAGTTTATGAATAATGTGCTGTTTTATCATTATCAGGGTTTAATTATACCTAGCACTTTATATCTTCAAAGATATTTATCATTGTTAATTGGAAACAATAGAATTTGACTGATGCGTATGGAACTTTGTGTATTTCGTGTGAGGAAGATGGCCCTGAGCTAGCATCTCTTGTCAATCTTCCTCTTTTTGCTTGAGGAAGATTGTCATTGAGCTAACATCTGTGCCAATCTTCCTCTATTTTATGTGGGACACCGCCACAGCATGGCTTGATGAGTGGTGCTAGGTCTGTGCTGGGATTCCAACCCGTGAGCCCTGGGCCCCGAAACAGAGTTGCATGAACTTAGCCACTACACCACCGGGTCGGCTCCTGGATGGAACTTTTGTTAATATTTTGTTAATATTTTCCAAGCAGTTTAAGAAATTCTTAATTCACATCTTGAAAAAAATTACATTTACTTACTTCGCTTGCTGTTCTATACATTAACAGGGAGAAAAAATTAAATTACATTCATTGCTTAATGGTATAGTGGACCTGTGAAGAGGGCCCATTTGTCTTTTAGGTACCACATGAGATAAATGCTTATCCTAAAATCTTGTTCCCAGCAGGTCCCTGACAGATGATGATATGGTAATACATATACAGCTGTGAGTAGTAGTTGTTTACTGGATGATTTCCATCAAAGTCATAACAGAAGACTATTTATCATAGACGATTAAAAATGTTATTGTGTTTTGTTAATAATTTTTAATAGACTTTATTTTTTAGAGCAGTTTTAGGTTGACAGCAAAATTGAGTGGAAGGTACAGAGATTTCCCATCAATAACTTTTTATGCTGAGACTGGGACTGTCAAAAATGTAAAAGCAAGGCTGCTTTTCTAATTGAACTACATTTAGTAAATTTATTCCAGGGCTAAGAAAGGAGTAAAGGTGCATAGAACTGACATAGCAGCATCAGCTGGAGGCCTCATCCGCATGCAGAGCTAAGGCAGGCTAACCCTGTTGAGCAGTTCAAATACAGCAAGTAGCCAGCCTGGGCTGTGGGCATGTGGCTGATTTACTGGGAGTTGGAAGTAAAGGTGAGAGGAAGAACTAGCCTTACTCTGAAGAGGAGCAGAGGAAGGTCTCCAGGGACTGTGAGAACCCAACCTCAGGATCATCACGTGTCCAGATCATTCCAACCAGAGATATTTTAAAAAAATATTTCATGAGTCATTCTGAAGTTTTGGTGTATTCTGACACTCCAGCCGCCTTACAAATAGAGGACTTCCTAGCTGCCTGAATAAAGTACATTTGTGAAAGTCCTCAGACATTTAATTATAACCTCCTTCGGTCCTGGAACCTGCGAGCAGATCTATTTAGTAATGCTCATTAAGACCCATGTGATTCAGGGCTCCCTTTCCACTTCAACAGTGTCAGCTTTGACCAAAGAGGAACCCCAGTGGAGCTTCCCATGGGGTCATCACAACCCACCCTGTGAAAACAGAGAAACTCAGTATTTTGGTGACTGACACAGTGGTGTTTATATGAACTACATTTTATTGCTTTTTTCTTTCATATTACCACAATTCCAACTCGACACATTTCCTTACCCTTGATTTAACTATTGCTCAAGTAGAACTGATAAGTGGTCCAATTTTTCTCTTCATTTTACCTAAGCAAGAGAAAACTTCTTCCCATTTTTCAGTTTTCTGGGGCATGAGAAATGGCAAATCTGAGTGCTGAGAGCCCGTCTTCACAGGGTCTAGATTTATAAATGCTTCAGATAAATGAACAACTTGTAAAAGCAAGAAGTTGTGGTTTAAATTGTTCTTTCCTAAAACCGCTTATGCAGTAATCCAGGAGAGATTAATTTCAAATCCTTTTTTTTAACAGTACAATTGTGAGGCACTATAAATAATCTTGCGATATGTACTAAAAAAAAAAAAAAAAATTAGTATACCTCTAAGGCCTGAAAGTTCTTTGCATTTATGCTGATTTACCACATTTCCTCATGACTGCATCCTTATTGCTACTCATAAATCACTGCATATCTATCAAAATCTATCATGTATATCTATCATGAGTCTAGTCTAAATATAGCATGATCTTCCTAAAACACAAAATGGCATTTCTAAAATGCAACTCTGATTGTGTTATTTCTCTGCACAAAAATCTACAATGACTTTCCTCTATGCCCATCATATTAAATCTTAACATGATATTTCCAGCTATAATCTGAACCCAATCTACCTCCCAGGATTTATAGTCCCCTTCCTACAGTCCATGTATCTTAGAGAGCTGACAACTGTTTCTTTCCCAAACTTGCTCAGGCTTGTTCCAGCTCTCTGCTTTGGCTCAAACTCTTCCTTCTGATTTATAATTCCTTTCCCAATTGCTGTACTTCCCACCATCAACATCCTTACTCACCATTGCTGTCTTTCAAAATCTACCAATGCGAGGAGTAACGTCAGCATCATGGTGGAGTGAGCTTCCCCAGTAATCTCTCCCCTCCAACATACAACAAAAAGCACATTCATACTCAAACAGAGGACATCCAAACACAACACAAAAAATGTCAAAGAGACCCAAGCGGCCTTACAATGGAGGGTGGAGAGGCTGGAGCCCCTCTCAGAGGAGATGGAATGACTTAAGAGAAAACTTCGCTCCCTCCCTCAAAAGATTGTGATCTGGGACCATGGGAGGCCTCTGAGAGGGAAGGAACTGGCGAGGGAATGTTCATTTGTGGGAACATCAAACATCCCCAGTGGGCCCTTGCAACCTAGAGGGAAACCCTGCAGTGAAGTGAAAGCTTTCACAAGGGGTAACCTTATCAAGCCAACACACCAGGAGAGCAGATAGTGATAGCAGAGTGAGAAAACCCCAAGAGCACACAGGATAAAGCAGCCCTCCCCCCACCCATCTAGCCCAGCTCCAGCACCCAGGACCTCAGCTGAAGGCAAAGGGCTCAGAATATGCCGCAATAGTCAGCAACTACGACCAAATAACACCAGGATGTGAAAAAACATAACACTCCCCCAGCAATATCAAACATTATATAAGATCTCCATACCATAGAGAAAATGACAAGTACCCAGAAACCAGTCCTGAAGACACAGAAATATGTAACCTAAATGACAAAGAATTCAAAATAGCTATCATCAAAAAACCCAATGAGTTAAAAGAGAATGGAGAGAAACAATTCAATGAGTTCAGTAGCTACTTCACAAAAGAGATTGAAACTATAAAGAAGACTCAATCAGAAATATTAGAGATGAAAGACACAATGGAAGAAATAAAACAAAATATGGATTCCCTGAATGCTCGAGCAGACACCATAGAGGAGTGAATCAGCATAATCGAAGATAGACATGTGGAAATGCTCCAGTTAGAGGAGGAGAGAGAACTAAGACTAAAAAGAAATGAAGAAAGTTTCTGAGAAATATCTTACTTAATTAGGAAATGCAACATAAGAATTATATGTATTCAAGAAGGACAAGAGAAGGAGAGTGGAGCAGAAAACTTGTTCAAAGAAATAATAACAGAGAACTTCCCAAACCTAGGGAAGGAGATGGAAATCCATTTGGAAGAAGCTATCAGATCTCCTAAATATGTCAATGTAAAAAGACCTACTGCAAGGCATATAGTAGTGAAACTGGCAAAAGTGAATGACAAAGAAATAATACTAAGGGCAGCAAGGCAGAAGAAAATAACATACAATGAAACCCCTATCAGGCTTTCAGCGTATTTCTCTGCAGAAACCTTACAGGGTAGGAGAGACTGGAATGACATATTCAAATTTTTGAAGGACAAAAACTTTCAGCCAAGAATACTCTACCCAGAGAAAATATCCTTCAGATGTGATGGAGAAATAAAAACTTTCTCAGACAAAGATAAACTAAGGGAGTTTGTAGACAGGAGACCCCCCCACCCCCACCACCACCACAAGAAATCATCAAGAAGGACTTCATATCTGAAAACAAAAGGAGGGAGGGAGAAAGGGGTTACAAAGCATGGCGTAAGGAGATAAATAAGTAGACAAAATCAGAGCAGGATAGCAAATACTCAACTATAGCATTAAGGACAAAGGGAAGGAAAACATCAAAAACAAAGATAATCTTGTCATTTTAACCACAAACTCATAACACAAGATGGAATAAGATGTGAGAAAAACAACTTAGGAGCAGAAGAGGAAAGGGACTGAATTGGTTTAGTCCAAGGAAATAAGAGGCCATTAGAAAAGGGACTATCTTATCCACGAGATTTTGAATACGAATCCCATGGTAACCCATAAACAAGAAAGTAGAACAGAGACACAAATAATAAATAAGGAGAAAACAAAGAAATACAACATAAAAAACTACATAACTTGACTGGTAGACCAAAATACACAGGGCAAGAAACAAAGGAAATGCAGGAGAACTGGAAAATGAAAGATAAAATGGCAGTGATAAAATCTATCAATAATCACCCTAAATGTAAATGGAGTGAATTCTCCAATAAAAAGACAAAGAGTGGCAAGATGGATTAAAGAACAAGACCCAACAATATGCTGCCTCCAGGAAATACATCTCAGCTCCAATGACAAACACAGGCTCAGAGTGAAGAGATGGAAGATGATACTCCAAGCTAATGGCAAACAAAAGAAAGCAGGTGTTGCCATACTTATATCAGACAAAGTAGACTTCAAGATAAGACAGGTAAAGAGAGACAAAGAGGGGCAATATATAATGATCAAAGAGACATTCCTTCAAGAAGAAATAACACTTGAAAGTATTTATGCACCTAACACAGGAGTACCAAAGTACATAAAGCAACTATTAACAAAGCTAAAAGAAGATATTAATAATAAGACAATAATAGTAGGGGATCTCAAAACTCCATTCAGATCAATCGATAGATCATCCAATCAGAAAATCAACAAGGAAACAGTGGAATTAAATGAAAAGCTAGACCATTTGGACTTACTAGACATATATAGAACACTCCATCCAAAAACAGAAGAATACACACTCTTCTCAAGTGCACACGGAACATTCTCAAGGATAGACCATATGTTGGGAAACGAGACAAGCCTCAATAAATTTAAGATTGAAATAATAACAAGCATCTTTTATAATCACAATGCTATGAAGCTAGAAATTAATTACAAGAAAAAAGCTGAGAAAGGGACAAAGATGTGGATACTAACCCACATGCTATTGAACAAGCAATGGATCATTGAAGAAATTAAAGTAGAAGTCAAAAAATATCTGGTGACAAATGGAAATGAAAACATACCATACCAACTCATATGGGATGCAGCAAAAGCCATATTAAGAGGGAAATTCATCACAATATAGGCTCACCTTAACAAACAGGAAAAATCCCAAATAAGCAATCTCAAACTACACCTAAGTGAATTAGGAAAAGAAGAACAAATAAAGCCCAAAGTCAGCAGAAGGAGAGAAATAATAAAAATCAGAGCAGAAATAAGTGCTATTCAAATAAAAAAGGCAGCAGAAAGGATCAATGAAACAAAGAGTTGTTCTTTGAGAAAATAAATAAAATTGACAAACCCCTAGCCAGACTTACGAAGAAAAAAGAGAGAAAGCTCAGATAAATAAAATTAGAAATGAAAGAGGAGAAATAACAATGGATGCCACAGAAATACAACAGATTATAAGTGAATACTATGAAAAACTATATGCCAACAAATGGACAATCTAGAGGAAATGGATAAATTCTTAGACTCTTACAACCTCCCAAAGCTGAATCAAGAAGAAAAAGAGAATCTGAACAGACCAATCACAAGTAAAGATATTGAAACAGTAATCAGGGGCCGGCCCCATGGCCAACTGGTTAAGTTTGCGTGCTCTGCTGCGGCAGCCCAGGGTTCGGATCCTGGGCAGGGATGCGGCACTGCTCATCAGGTCACGTTGAGGCGGCATCCCACATGCCACAACTAGAAGGATCCACAACTAGGATATACAACTATGTACAAGGGCTTTTAGGGAGATAAAGCAGGAAAAAAAAAAAAAGATTGGCAACAGTTGTTAGCTCAGGTGCCAATCTAAAAAAAAAATAAACAAAAAATAAAAAAAAAACGGTAATCAAAAGCATCCAAAAGAATAAAAGCCCAGGGCCAGACGGCTTCCCTGGGGAATTCTACCAAATTCTCAGAGAAGATTTAATACCTATCCTTCTCAAGCTATTCCAAAAAATTAGGGAAGATGGAACATTTCCTAACACATTCTATGAGGCCAACATCACTCTGATACCAAAGCCTGACAAGGACAATACAAAAAAGGAAAACTACAGGCCAACATCGCTGATGAACATAGGTGCAAAAGTCCTCAACAAAATATTGGCAACCTGAATTCAGCAATATATCAAAAAGATCATACATCATGATCAAGTGGGATTCATACCAGAGACACAAGGATGGTTCAACATCTGCAAATCAATCAATGTGATACACCACATTAACAAAAGGAGGAATAAAAACCACATGATCATCTCAATAGAGGCAGAGAAAGAAATTGACAAGATCCAACAGCAATTTATGATAACTCTTAACAAAATGGGGACAGAAGGATATTACCTCAATATAAAAGGAAAATGATATTTATCCAACTCAAATGATTAAACCAGAATTAAAAAATGTCTGTAGTGACAAAGAAAGTCTAATATCAAGCCAATTTGAAGACAAAAGAGCCCAATAAAACAAAAACTCAGAGTAATGACAGAGCTTAATAAGAACCTCTCCCTGCAAATTCAAAAAAGGATTGCAAAATTCACACCCTATTAGTGAGTAAAGGGAAAATACTGTGGTATAGCAAGCACCCATCAGTTGCAACCAGACTCAGAGACTGGCTTTTCCTGCTCTGTCCGCACTGGTTTCCTGAGGAAACACATCCAATCTGAACTGCCCTCATGCTATCTGGCCCAACAGAAGGTGGGAGACCTTGCAAAAATTTCAAATGTTCCTAACATAATCAATATCCATGTTGCAATTATGCTAAGAATTACCATCTATTAGAACCTTTATATTTTGGATTTCTTGAGTAATTATCCAGTAGCTTCCATTCAGAAATTGATTTCTTCCTTTCAATTCACTTATGCCAAAAGCAGTACTAAGTAGTACTAAGGCTAGAAGTCTGTGGAAATTCCCACTGTTATTAAAAACATTCTGGCCTCACTCAGCCTTGAAACATCTTACCTCCCAATAAAGCTTGCCCTGCTCCTAACTTCTCCTCTTCTAGCCCTTTAGGAAGCACAATGCCTGGTGTTTATATTTCCCACCCTTGAAGCCTAGGAGCCCTCTCAGAAATATTAAGGAGATAAAAGTACCTATAAAAGCTCTTAAGATACGCTTAAATTTACAGCAAACAATGGACTATTTACTTGCCTTATCTGAGGATGGGTGTTCCCTTCAGTTCATTAGAGAAGGCTGGGGCAGAGGAAATTTACACAAGGGACTCTGGGCCTCCCAAATCTCCTAGGAAGTGGCCAGACATTCAGGGCACCAGCCCCCTGACCTTGGCCAGTCCGGCCAGATTCTGAACACAATGTATTGTTTCAGATAAAGCCTTCCCTCTTCTTGTTGAAACTGCAAATTTTTTGTAACTGAAAGCAGATACACATAGGTAGATCAGATGGATTGAAGACTGTTGCATCATTCAGGTGTGGAAAAAAATAAAGACCACCCAAAGAGAACAAACCGAGGCTATTTATTCAAGCTCACTATAGCAAGGGAGTCAGACACCATCATCAGCGTTTGACAGAGACATAAATGTAGGCAGGCAGGGGAGCTGGAAAGTTTTATAGTGAAAAAAAAGGAGGGCTTCAGGTAGAGTCTGGTGGCGAGTTTTTGGAATGGGGAAGCTGAAGTCAGGCTAACTAGAAGCAGGGCATTCTATGATTAGTTTGGGGAGCATATTTGACTTTTTCTGGTTGATCTTGAGTTGGAAGCAGTGACAAAAATAAGAGAAGCTAGTCTTTATTGAGCAAGTCCTGACTGTTGTCAGTTGCTGCAGAGGTGGTGGTTTGGCTTCCTGGGCTGGTTGTTGTAGAGGTTGTGGGTCAGAGCTAGTCTACAAATGGTCTGGTCATCGTCTGTTTGTGTACTCAGTCTCTCACAGGGTTTTTGTGCTTGTTGTTCATTTTTAAATGAAATAATATCCAGGAAATCATCAACAAGAGTAGAAACAAACTATATTGGGGCTGGCCCGGCAGTGCAGTGGTTAAGTTCGCACATTCCGCTTCGGCGGCCTGGGGTTCGCTGGTTTGGGTCCTAGGGGTGGACATGGCACAACTCATCACGCCATGCTGTGGCAGGAGTCCCACTTATAAAGTAGAGGAAGGTGGTCACGGATGTTAGCTCAGGGCCAGTCTTCCTCAGCAAAAAGAGGAGGATTGGCAGCAGTTAGCTCAGGGCTAATCTTCCTCCAAAAAAAAGAGTAGAAACAAACTATAAATTTGTCTGTGGATATTAGTTCTAGAACCATTTATAGTTTAAACAAAAGCCTTGGTTTCCTGGCCCCAAAGTTTCATCAAAGTAACATGAGATTTTCCACTGAGGAAAATCCTTTGATTATGAGCTGGAAACAAAAGCTGTCCAAATAGTATCTGTTTAGGTTGATCCAATTTCAAAATAGAATTATAAAAGGACAAGTGATTTGATACATCAGCTTTTCCACCAAATAGTTATTGAAAAACAAACAAACAAGGTCTCTAGAACCGAAGAACAGAAGAGTGAGAGGATGAGACAGAGACTTAAAGTGGTTGTGAGGATAGTGAACAACATAGACGCAATAAATGCCTTGTAAGCTAAGCCAATAGGATGAGTGTGATTGCATATGGAGATGAGGAGGAAAGAGGAGTCTAGGATGGCTCCCATGTCTCTGATTTGGGTGGCAATGTAGATGACAAGACTGTTAGCTGAAAGTGGGCATATAAGAGGGGAAACATTCAGAAGGTGTACTCAGGAAGAAGGAAAAAAAAAGCTCTGGGGGAGAGTCAGAACTAGAAATACAGATTTCGGAGCCATTTATTCCATACATATTTTGGAATGGGGAGTTTAAATATTAAAGAATTAAGTAATTGTAGCTGTAATAAGTGCTATGATGGAGCTAAGATAGCATCTTACAAGGGAAACTCAACTACTTTTGGAGGATCAGGAAATGCAGAAGTGCTACACAAACAACAAGCAATATGTTTATTAGTGGGAGTTAGTTGATCACTGGGGCAGAGATTATTCCCGGCAGAGGAAATAGTATACCAAAGGCACTAAGACAGGAAGAAGTATGTTCCAAGAACTGAAAGGAAGTTGATGTGGCTGTAGTAGAAGAAATGGGGAGTTGAGCGGCTCTAGATATGACTGATGAGAGGCAGACTCGTATCATACAGAACCTTATCATCCACATTCAGAATTTGAGATATTACCTTAACATAAAGGGAAGGCATTAAAGCAGAGGAATTACATGAACAGATTTACATCTTAAAAAGATCATTTTGTCTACAATGAAGTGATAGTATTAAGGGTTGCAAGAGCAGATGTAAGGGACCTCCATAGAGGGTATTAAAGCAGTCTAAGTGAGAGGGAACAGTAGCTTGAACTAGCATAATAGTCATGGAGATAAAGAGAAATAGGTCAATTTGGGAAATAATTAGAAGAAAGATTTGGAGCTTTATTGATTGATTGAATATGAAGACAAGGCAGGGAAGATCTCAAAGATAATTCCTAATTTTCTAGCTTGTGCATATGAATAGACAGCAGAGTCATTCCCTGAGATAAGGGATAATGGAGAAGTGCTAGGTGTGGAGAGGAAATTATGAGCTTGGTTTTGGAAATATAGGAAGCATAGGATGCTCATCAGATAAACAAGTGGAGATGGCAAGGAGGCAGTTGGTTCTATGAATCTGAAGTTCAGAGAACAGAGTCAACAGAAAAAGCAGAGAGTTATAGACGGTGATTGAAGATATGATAACAGTTGAGATTAACTAGGGAATAAAGCATAGAGAACAGGCCTAGGATAAAACTTTGAGAAAAATCAAGTATTTAAGGCCAAGTGGCAAAGAATGAACAGGCAAAAGTGAGAAGGAGGAAGAAAATCAAAAGGATGTAAGGTCATGAAAGGCAAAGGATAAGAATGTTTCAGTTACAAGGGTGTGGTGAACTCTCTCAGTGCTCCTGCAGGTCAAGTAAGAGGCAGATGGGAAAATGGCATTGAGTTTAGTGACATGCATGCCATTAGTGACCTCTCAAGGAGTGCTTTTGGTAGGGCAGTAGTGATAAAAGCTGGACTGGAGCAGGTCCAAGAGTGAGTAGGATTTGAGAAGATGGAGATAACAAATATAAACAATGCTTTCAAGAGGTTTGGCTATGAAATGGAGGGCAGGGATGATAGCTGGATGGGAAAGAGGAATTGAAGGAAGTTTTGTTTTGTTTGTTTTTAAACTCGTAAGGCTGGAGCAGGTTCACTTGCTACTGGGGTGGAAGCAGTAGAGACAAAGGGATTGAAAATATAGTTGTGAGAAGGGATAATAGACACTGTAGGGCTTCTGAGGAGGAGAGTGGGAAGAATACCTGTGGAAAGAGGGAGTCGTTGGCGTATGGTAGTGCTAATTAAACCACGAGAGTGAATGCTCAAGAGGTATGATCATCTTATCAGCATGAGTGGATGTAGATCCACTATGTGATCCTAATCAGGACGTGGGGGACTACTGTGTAATCCATAGCTAAAATTTAAGCCTCAGAAATGTGCAATTCATTATTTAAACTTTGAGCTTCTGTCCACAAGATGTCTCACCCACTTGCCTCCATTTGTTTTGTACAGCCGAATATTTGATCCACGTAAACTAAGAGTGTAGTAATGAAACAGTGGCAATAGACCTCGTGAAATGGAGTTTAAAAAATTGAACTACTGCAAGGTTAGTCAACAACTGGAATCTCATGCCTGGTACCTTTAAGTTCTGCTGCCCTTCAAGTGTGATGACACAGTATCCTGATTGTGCACTAGAAGGAATGGTGTGTAGTTACAGCATAACAGAAACAACACTGAAGTGGGAAGCAAGAGAACTGTATTCTTGTCCTACTTCTCACACCAACTCTTCCAGCTCTGAGCTTCCAGTTTGAGCATTTCACTAAGAGATATTTAAGAACTCCGGCTGTCCCAAGTCTGTTATCCCTGATGAGCTAATAGTTTGGTATGGTAATACTTCTATTGATGAAAACACTGTTCTCCGAGGATATCCTTTAACAACTGAGAACTTCTAACCGGGGGAGAAATGATCATTGTAGCTCTGATCAATCAAGTCCCAAATGATTCTTGTTATCAAGGATGTTTGAGAAACACTCTTCTGAGACATCAAACTTTGGTGGAGGACAAGGACAGGAAATTAACATATGATATAGTGTTAAACACTAATTATAGTTATACTCACAGGTGTATATATCTAACAGTACTCTATTAAAGGAAGTGAGTTCAGGGTTAATGTTGGGAGGTGAAGGAGGTAGATTTGAGAGTTGACCATGATAGGTGAAATAGGATAGAGCTTGTCAGTTAGCCAGTCCTCAAAAAGGCTGTGAAGCTCATATGCTTCCCCAGCAGACGCTAGGACTGGGTCTCAACTGTGTCAGTCTCTGCTTGGCGTCTCTAAAAAGCAGAGGGCTATCGTCCAGAGGAGAGAAAGGAGAAACCATGATTGTTACAGCATAGATAGCATGGAGACAGTACAGCAGAGTGTTAAGTGCTCTTGAGTCGAGGACACTGGGATCTGGAGGCTGGCTTTAGGACATACTATCTGAGTTCTTGAACAAAGTTACACTTTTTTAAGCCTTAGTTGCCTCATCCATGAAAAGAGAACTGTAACAGTACTGTCCTCATAGGATATAATATAAATTAAATTATGTTAGACATGGAAAATGCTTAGCAATCCCTGAAACAAGTAAATAATCTAAACCAGGAAAGTCCTGTTTCCAATTAGAGAAAGAATTAAAACATTCAAATTAGATGACTGCCCATCCTATTAGGTAAATGTCTAATTTATTAATGTTTAGTGGAAGCTAATTGGCTGCTTAGCCCTATACTAAGTGCCAAGAAGGAGGACATTATCTTTAAAAAAGAGCCCTTACAATCAGGAAGATGATACTGTAACAACGGAAAAGAAACTACAGTTTTAGACACTATTACATTTTATTATTTTGATACCACATATGTCTAGCCAAGCACTTTCCAAATCTTGCTGCTTGACCTTACTTATAAGCCTAGAACTTGTGGGCCTCTTGGAAGTATTAAGCATCTATACCAGGTAGAAGAAAGGAAGTCAGGCTCAAGAATAAAGTCTTTTCCTTAATTGATGAGTGACAACATGGAGAAGTTCTCTAAACAATGTCCATTTATGTAATCAATCTTTCAGGCCCTGACTTCTGTCAATTCTGCATGTGGTAAATCATATCA
Organism: Equus quagga; assembly: GCF_021613505.1. Lineage (NCBI taxonomy): Eukaryota > Metazoa > Chordata > Mammalia > Perissodactyla > Equidae > Equus > Equus quagga. Next base: position 31,719,686 of record NC_060272.1, read on the forward strand.
GATTGTCATTCCTGTATTTGATAGACATTTATAAGGATTCCAATATGTGCCTAGAACTATGCCAATGGGTAAGGATACAATGGTATACACTCAGGCACACTCAGTCCTCGCGAAGCTCTTCTCTTTTAAAATGTTTTCCTCAAAAGGAAATTAAAAAATCACTGCCATGTAGTCATAAAAACTTGAAGTTTCCAATGTTCTTAAACTCAAAATTCATCAATGGGAATCAATATTAATATATATCTCTTTCACCATGAATTTGCTCTGTGGTCATTGGTAATTAGATAATTTTCTTTCTCCATAAATGTTAATGAGTGAATAGCACAGTTTTCTCCCATCTGTAGAATTAGTGTACCTTGCCTATTGTTTCTGCCCTGCAAGATCCATCTCGTTAAGCCAGGATAACCTCCTCATGATGTGCCCTAGGAGCATCTCTCCCACTCTCAATTTAGGCAAATTCATTAAGTTCAAACCCTATGTCGATTTTGGCAAATGTCTATATTCCAATATATATATGTGTGTGTATATATATATATATATATATAACTTTTACACATATTAACTTTTATGACTTAATTGCCTCCAAACTATTGCCTATGTCCAAAATGTCCTTGTGTGTCTAGCACCGGGCAGAGTATGTGGACTATTTTGAATGAATGATGAAATGAATCCAGCAAGTCAAGCAAACTTTTGTAAAGGCTGAATTCTGGAAGTCAACCTTGAGGTCAATTGGGATAAAGCTTTTGGGAACATATAACAAGGTACCAATACAATGTGATATAAAATGTGCAACAAAGATTTTGCACTATTCATGTATTTTTTCATCAAAGATTATTAAAACCTGTTGCATGATAGCCACTGTGCTGAAAATTGGAAAAATATGAGCAAAGAAGATACAAATGAATTATATCTAGGAAATCTCTTCTTGACAAAGTCTACCTTCCCTCTATGTGTAGAGAACACCATTTTCATGAATTTGAAAGTGAACCAAAAACAGGAGAGTGACCTGTTGAAACATCCATACTGTGGTTTTTTCTTCTTCAATATCTACAATGTGTAGACATGAATCAAATGAACACTCAGTCAACGCATGTTGAGTTGGATTTCTATTGTTCTCTGTCCAATAAAATTATTCCAACGTCATGGCCATTCAAGGCTTAGGAGACAGGCCATTTTTAATCTCCTTCCTTAGCTTGCACCAGTTCAAGAGTGTATAATTGTCTTATTTATATTAAATTCATCACAACATATTATTTTACTTGTTGAATAAATCACTGACTGAATTGGTGAATATGTGAGCCTTTGTAACAAGGACTTTCGAGAATATTTGTATAACTGAATTGGCACTGTAAATTTTGTATCTATACATGAAGGATGAGCGAGACCATCAGGCAACTTAAAATTTAAAAGAAGATTGAAACTTCTCATTCAGATTCAAGAGAAATTGAAGTGCTAGGAACTGAAAGAAAGGGGCAGACTTATAAATCCTCTCTTATTATCATCAGAGCAGCACAAACTTCAGCTCAGTTCACTACAAAACAGCAGAGGTTACCTTCAGTCATGACCTCAGCTACCTAGCTTTAGAATAATCTCAGAATGACAGAGAAATATGAAACTCAGTTCATGTTTCAGAGTCTTTAAAGAAAGCAATGGAAAGAAAGTCAGCTAACATTTATTAATGTCTAGTATAAGCAAGGTATCAGATTTGTCAAACTTCCATGTATAAACTTATATTTAACAATCTTCCCAACACCCTGAGAGGTAAAGTAATAATACCATTATTTTATGTGCAAAGCTAGGGAAAGTTATATTTTAATGGCAATGCAAGATGCTAATCATATCCTAGTTCCTTCCAGGATTCCATACGTTGGACTAGGAGATGGAGAGAACAGACAGCTATGATATTTTTCTCCTGAGTTTGAGACTAAAGCTACAGAAAAAAGGGAGGTTTTCTTTTAACACAGGGAGTGACGTGGCTTGGAATCTTTAAAATAGTTTAAAATGTAACAAATGATTTTAGAGTTAATACACTAAGACTTGTTATTTATGCTTTTTTTTTTTTTTTTTTTTGCTGAGGAAGATTTGCCCTGAGCTAACGTCTGTTGCCAATCTTCCTTTTTTTTTTTACTGAGGAAGATTCACTCTGAGCTAACATCTGTTGTCAATCTTCCTCTATTTTGTATGTGAGCCACCATCACAGCATGGCCACTGATAGACGAGTGGTGTAGCTCTTCTCCTGGGAACCAAACCTGGGCTGCTGAAGCGGAGTGTGCTGAATTTAACCACTAGGCCACCAGGGCTGGCCTGCTAATATTTTTTTAAATTTCATTATTTATCTATCCATAAAAAATCCTTTAATAGTTTTTTTCTCTATCTGTAAAATAAGAATGACAGATAGAATAAATTGAAACACTTGAAGAATTTCAAAGAAATGCTAAATTTCCTGGCCATTGGTTTCAGCATCAGTTGTCCATAGACTACAAACAATAAAAAAGAGAAAGTCATGAAAAAGACTTAAAAGAGATCAGAGTTCCACTTCTGAGATGACAGCATGAGGACTTCTCCTGATCCAGCTAAAAAAGCAAAACCAGTGAATAGTATTTTATGAACAACAACAAAAAAACACATAGTCTTTGGAAATTGTCCTAATGGCACCCAGGAAATGAAGAAACATTTATTTAAGAAAATCTACTAAAATTCAGTAAGAACAGTGAGAGTCTGTGGTATTTGAACCACAGCCTACTCTCTCTCTCCATCCTAGCCTAGCCTGAACAGATGCTCCAATCCACGTGAATGTGGCCAAGAAAATGGTCTCCCTCTCCCCTTAGCTTCCAATCAAGGGTTACCATATATCACTGGGAGAGGCAGGTCACCAGCATTTCTCATGCCCTCTGACTTCTCCAAGTAGAAGAGAATAAATTCCAGGTGAGTGTTACCAAGAGTTTGGGAGCTAACTTCTGCCGCCCAGCCCTCACTCATCGAATGGAAAGTCTACTCCAGGCTTGGCTGGCAAGAATCCTGGGGTTCTGACCACCCTGTCATCAACTCACTCATAGAGCAGAAGTTCTGCACCAGGGGAGTCAGGCCAAAAGACCAGACGACCAGAGGCTGACTGCTCCAGCCATTCCTGGGAGAGAGTTAGAGATGTTGCACAAGTAAAAAGGCAGTCCATAAGAAAAGAGACTGCTGAAGCTCTCCCCAAAGGAACTGACTTTATTTGAAACAGAGTACGGTGAAGTTCAAGCATAAGGGTGTTCTTGGAAACAATAGCACCTCTTAATTAGTAGCTAAAAGCTTAACCAGAGGCCAGCTAGTTCACTAGAAAGAAACAGAAAGGATAGCTAAGAAGTGCCTTCCTGAGGTCAGAACGAAGGCAAAGAATGTCCTCAAAAAATACTCCTGCCCCAAATGTAATTGGATCAGACTACAGAGCAATTTATGCCCCAGGGCATTGTCAAAAACAATAGAGCAATCAGCTGGCAATTAGTGGAGTCTAACTGGTGGCTGTGATACTAAATGAGGCAGAATGATCAGGAAAGGACACTCAAAAACATCCCTGCTAAAGCCACTGTCATTCCTGGTAACTGTGTGCACACCCAAGGCTGCATCATCTTAGACTCCAAAAGTTTCAAGCTTCAGGGGAGATAGATTTCATTAAAATAGTCTAGCATGTCACTAAACAAATAACAACAAAAACAAGCAAGGAGGTAGGGAATCAGTTGTGCTTGTCCAAGGCTAGGGGAGGTGAGAAGACTTGGGGGTTAATGAATTTGGTGTGGGTTTTTTCTTAGGGTAATGCGAATATTGTAAAATTGATTGGGGTCAAGGTGGCACAACTTGTGAATATACTAAAAGCCATCAGTGAATTGTACGGTTTGTGAATTATATTTCAATACAGATGTTGAAGAAAAAAAGACTCAAAGTAGTTTTTAGGCATAGGAAATGACAGTTCACCCTCAAATGCTCTGAAGTTGTTTAGACCACCAAGTGAAAGAGATATTGTTCAGCCAAAGCAAAAATTATAAATTGGCCTGGATTTGTTCAAATAGTTTGGCAGAGGACCTGTGGGAATTGGATTCTAGGCTGATGTTCAGCCAGCATTTCCAGTGAGCAGTAGCTGTGATGTCAGAGTGGCACACCATTTGTCATGTTTGTTACTGGCTGAAATAAACACTCCTGCCTGTAGGCCATGCACTAGACATGTGAAACCTTCCCAAGTCAGCTGTGTTATGAACTCTGCAGGCTTGTATATCTTGTTGCTAATCTCACAGTGACCTTATGCCTCTGAACATCAGCTAGTAAGGAAAGTGAAAGATTTTTAATAAGTGAATCTAATTAGAAATATCATTTTACCTTGATGTCCTTTTATTTGTTGAAAAAGCTTACAGTTTTCCAGTGATGCCCAGCTTCTGATTACAGTTTTTGAGAATGTCAACTAGGCATTTTCTTTACCTCCTCGTTAATTTGCTTCCTCAAAATGGAAACCTCTTGTCTGGCTCTTAAGTTTGACATGGCTGAGTCAAATGGCCTTGGTGAAGTTCCTTCTAACTCAAATGGGGGGTTTATAGTCCGTCCCTGTTACTATTCCTCTGTCAAGAAGGTGATATGCCTCTTCAGTATGATATTCAGTGTGGCATGTGGGGAATATTTAGGAGGAAAATGTTATCAACATAGACAGGCAAATCAGTTAACAATTGTTGAGATGGCATTCATTCACTCATCCAACATCATTAATTCAACATGTGCCAAGCAAAGTGTTCAGTCTTGGGAACATGGCAGTGCCTAAGACAGACATGGTGCCCACGGTCAGGGAATGCACCATCCAGGGGCAGTGCCCTTACGGTCAACTAAACTATCAACCTGATGAGATGTCTGTGTTGCAGATTATTGTTTCAATGCCTACACAGTTTGCTTTTCTTTGTCTCAACTAAATGGAAAGAATATCCCAAGTCTTTATAGTCAGAGAAATGTTCATCCTCATTTCTCTGTATGTCTATCCAAAAGAAACAAGAAAAATGAAGTCAGGGATCATTGTGTTTACACAATCGTGATGAATAGAATATACTCTGATGCAAAATTATCAACATCCTTGCTGCCCTTTACCCTTTATTGTACGTGAAATTGAAATATAGTTACAAAAGTATTTTTCTTGTATATCATTTTCAAATTCTCAAAATACTCATAGTTCCTCATTGCAAAATAAAATTGTGATATTTAGAAGTTATTGAGAAGAGGTTGTCATTTTTAAAAGAATTCCAGGAAGACAAACGTTTCAGAGTAACATGTAAATCACAGCAAAAGAATTGGGGAAAAAAAATTTAACTAGGGTAGGGAGAGGCAAGCCTGGCTCTTACTGACAGGGTAATAAAATTTTAAAAAAGTGGAGTTTTTATGACATTGCATTTCTTAAGCTGATTCTTGTGAAAAATAATAAATCAAAAATTACTGATATCACTCTAGAGACATCCAAATGATCAAAAACTGGAGGAAAAAGATGGAAAGAATCTCCACACTGTTTTTGGAGTTTAAACTGGTGGAAAGCACCACTTGCTCCCTTTTACTTGTTATGGACACATCTTTTGGGACTAACTCTAATACAGTTGAGGCTCTATTGATGTCACTTCAGATTCTCCTAGGGTCTGTCTCACTCTGCAGGCCCTGCCTGATCACCAGTGCACTTCAACTTTAAAAGATCTTAAAGATTTGTTGCCAAACATAATTTTTTAATATTAAAAAAAGTTTAAAAATATGGTTTCCCACTTTTAAATCCATGTCATACTTTCACCTGATTTTTTAAAATAAGTTTATGTAGTACTGAGAAGCATATGTAACTCAGCCCAGCTCAACAGAGGCATATGATATATATTATCATATTAAAGAATTATCCATCAATTCTAAATTTATTGAGGAATTTTTTTAAAGCATGATAGGTGTCAAATTTTGCCCAGTGCCTTTCTTGCATCTATGAAGAACAGAAATGCCCATAAGATAACTTTTAACTTAACTCTATCAGTGTGTTAGATACTGCTCTTCAAGTCCTAGAATAAATCTGACTTGCTCAGGATAGGTAGTTGTTTAATGCATTGTTGAATTCTATTTACTAGTAGTTGGTCTAAAATTTTTACAAAGATATCAATAGGTAGGATTGGTCTGCAGTTTCCTTTTCTTGGTGGAATCTGCCAAGTTTGGGCAAAAAAGGTTTTACTCCAGAAAATAAATTTAAAATTTTACCTCTTTTTCGCTGCACTGGAATAATTAAGAAAAAATGAGATTATAAGATTTTTAAAGTGCGCTTCGGAAGACGCAGCAAGTCCTCCATGAAGCGGTGCAAGCCAGGTGCATTTTAACTACTTTCCCTTTCATTCGATGGCACTTGGTCTATTCAGGCTTTCTTTCAACTGGGGTCAATTTGAGTAGGAGCATTTTTCTATAAAATTATCCATTTTACCTAAGTTTTGAAAGAAATTGTCTAGAGCTTTTTCTTTAATCATACTGTAAACAACATTGAACATGTTCACAAATCTTACTCTTGATATCTCAGTAGTACCACCTGGGCTGTAATAATCTCTACATAGCTACCATTTCTTTTTTAATTATTGGTTTTATGTTCTTAGCTTTAATATATTGCGTTTTAAATTTTACTGTTTTATGTATAGCTAAATTTGCTTATAAACTTTCCATTAATTGACAAATTGCCAAATTACAGATGGACATGCATTGTACTCTTGGACATTCTTCTTACAAAGAAATCCTACAAAACACTTGCTAGAAATCTCTTCCCTCCTTTCCAGTGAAGTGCACTTTGGCATATGAAGCAAGAGAAGACTTTGTGATAATGCCTACAGAGTTTATTCTCCTAGTCTTTCCTCCTTTATGATTCCCTGAACCTTCATCTCTTTTTCTCTTCCATCTGAAATGACATCCCTTTGTCTATTTCCTAGGGAAAGATTCTCAGTATTTTCAATATAAACTGTCTCTCTCTCTTTCTCTCCTCAGGATACCTCAAATTTTGAAACGTTTGTTCTCTCATCAGATACTATTCATGATTGTGAATCAAAGGAAAGAAGCTTCAGGATTCTTAGCTATCCTTCAGAAAAATTTATAACACTACGTTTCTATTTCATTTGTTGATTACTTTTTCAATTTATTTAAAAAAAAAGATTTCACCCATTTCTCCCACACACACCCCCTCCTCCCACCTCTGGCTACCACCAATCTATTCTTTGTATCTACAGGCTTGGTTTTTCATTTTTGGTTGTTTTTTTTTAAGATTCCACATGTAGAGGGCCAACCCAGTGGTGCAGCGATTGAGTGCACACCTTCTGCTTTGGCAGCCTGGAGTTTGCCAGTTCGGATCCCTGGTGTGGACCTATGCACTGCTCATCAAGCCATGCTGTGGTAGGCATCCCACACATAAAGTAGAGGGAGATGAGCACGGATGTTAGCTCAGGCCAGTCTTCCTCAGCAAAAAGAGGAGGATTGGTGGCAGATGTTAGCTCAGGGTTAATCTTCCTCAAAAAAAAGATTCCACATGTAGTAGAGATCACACATTATTTGTCTTGCTTTCTCTATCTGACATTTCATTTAGCATAATGCCCTTGAAGTCCATCCATGTTGTCACAAATGGCAAGATTTCATTCTTTTTTATGATTGAATTTTTTTTATGATTGAATTTGTTTATCTATTTATCTATCAATGGACATTTAGATTGTTTCCATGTCTTGGCTATTGTAAGCAGTGCTGCAATGAACAGGGGATGCATGTATCTTTTCAAATTACTGTTTTCATTTTCTTCAGATATACCCAAAAATAGAATTTCTGGATCATATGGTAGTTCTATTTTTAATTTTTTGAGGAATCTCCATACTGTTTTCCATGGTGTCTGCACCAATTTACATTCCCACCAACAGTGCACAAGGGTTTCCTTTTCTCCGCATCATCATCAACACTTGTTATTTCTAGGCTTTTGTTGATAGCTATTCTAACAGGTGTGAGGTGATATCTTGTGGTTTTGATTTGCATTTCCCTGATGATTAGAGATGTTGGGCATCTTTTCATGTACCTGTTGGCCACGCCTTCCTTGGAAAGAAGTCTATTCAGATTCTTTGCCCACTTTTAAAACAGATGGCTTATTTTTTGCTGTTGAGTTGTATAAGCTCTTTATATATTTTGGATATTAGCCTCTTTGAGATATATGATTGTAATATTTTCTCTCATTCAGTAAGTTGCCCTTTTATTTTGTTGATGGTTTCCTTTGCTATGCAGAAGCTTTTCAGTTTAATGTAGTCCTACTTGTTTATTTTTGCTTTTGGTGTCAGATTCAAATAATCATTGCCAAAACCTATGTCAGGGAGCTTACCACCTATGTTTTTTTCCTAGGAATGTTATGGTTTCAGGTCTTACATTCAAGTCTTTAATCCATTTTGAATTAATTTTTGTATGCGGTGTAAGATAGTTGTCCAGTTTCATCCTTTTGCATGTGGATGTCCAGTTTCCCAACACCATTTATTGAAGAGATCGTCATTTCCCCATTGTACATTTTTGGCTCCTTTGTCATAAATTAATTGACCATATATGTGTGGGTTTATTTCTAGGCTCTCTATTCTATTTCATTGATTGATGTGTCTGTTTTTATGACAATGCCATACTGTTTCAATTACTATAGCTTTGCAATATAGTTTACAATCAGAGAGGGTGTGAGGCCTCCAGCTTTGTTCTTTCTCAAGATTGCTTTGACTATTTGGGGTTTTTTATGGTTTCATATAAATTTTAGGATTTTTTGTTCTATTTATGTGAAAAATGCCATTGGAATTTTGATAGGGATTGCATTGAATCTGTATATTGCTCTGGGTAGTATGGACATTTTAACAGTATTAACTCTTCCAATTCCATGAGTACAGAATATATTTCCATTTATTTGTATCTTCTTCAATTTTTTTCATTAGTGTCTTATAGTTTTCAATATATAGGACTCTCACTTCTCTGGCTAAATTTATTCCTAAGTATGTTATTCTTTTTGATGCAATTGTTAATGGGATTGTTTTCTTAATTTCTTTTTATCCTAATTCATTTTTAGACTATAGAAATGAAACAGATTTTTGTATATTGATTTCATATCCTGTAACTTTTTTGAATTCATTTATCAGTTCTAAGAGGGTTTCAATGGAGTCTTTAGGGTTTTCTCCTTATGGTATCACATCATTTGTAAATAGTGACAGATTTACTTCTTTCTTTCCAATTTGGATGGCTTTTATTTCTTTTCTTGGCTAATTACTCTGTCTGGGACTTCCAATACTATGTTGAATAAAGTGGTGAGAATGGGAATCCTTGTCTTGTTCCTAATCTTCATGGAAAAGCTTTCAGCTTTTCACCATTGAGTATAATGTTGACTGTGGGCTTGTTATATATAACCTTTGTTATGTTGAGGTACATTCCTTCTATACCTGCTTTCTTGAGAGGTTTTTTCATAAATGGGTGTTGAATTTTGTCAAATTCATATGGGAGAAAGGTATGAATTTATCACATATGGACTTAACATTGTTCATTTTGTGATAAGATGGAAATAGCAGATATATTTAGTTAAACTAATTTGTATTCCAAATTTCACAGTTGCTCTTATTTAGGTGAATGTTCAATGGCTGTTGGATAGGCAATGAAATAGAATTTGGTGCAATTCCTCTACATAATAAAAATAGGACAGCTAAGTTACTTTTTGAAATACATAGTTTGTTGCATACACCCTGTTCAATTCAAATATTTGTTTACTGAGTTTAATGACATTCTATTTCATTTTATTTATTGGGAACCTGGGCTTAATACCTCATTGTCTCCCAAAGACCACATATTCTCAATGTAACATTCAGGGAGCAGGACCAAAATACGCTTTGAAACTTTGTTAAAAAAGATTAATGATCTTTCATTCAACGGATTCTTTTTTTTTTGGTCTTCCTTCAAATGTTCACGTGACCGATAGCTTATCCATGTGCATTGTACATTACAAATGAGCTTGTCAGAAAAGGAATTATAGATGTCCGGGAACCAGAGATAACTTAACCTCAGAACCCATTTCCCATGCCCCACCCTTGGATAATGTGCAGAGTTTTCTTTCCTTAGGAAGAAAAAAGTTTTCATTATTGTTAGACCATGATTATTATGGGAAATTGGTCCCAGAATTAAACAGATTTTACATATTTTAAGGTTTACTTTGCTTTTTACTGGGAGGAATACAATTACAATAAATGCAATATGAGAGGTTATCATTATATTCTAATGTTGCGAGAATAACATGTTTGAGGACAAGTTTGTGATAGAAAACTAAGGAACATGGTTTGGGTTGTTCTCTAAAAGGGACTGAAAGGTGAAAAGTTTGGTCAATTCTTACTACACTAGGCAGAGCAAACATCTTCCATGCAGAGCAACTTCATGTATATTATTTTAAAATGTCTCTTGTTTCTCTGAAGTTGACAGCTAACACTTTACATAGCATGTAAGCAATCATTTCTTTAAAGAAGGATTCAAATTGGTAAACAGCTGTCATTATTGTACAGGATTTTTAGCAATAAAACCATGGAAAGAAGTATTTCATGGGGATAAAATAGGAGGGACAAAATTTACCAAAACTCAGATTCAGTTAAATTAGGAGACTTTCCTTTCATTCAATGAGCTCAAATTTTAGATGCTCAAAAACAGGAAGAAAATGCAGACATTCAGAAAATGCCCATAGCTCTCTACACACAATGTTAGTCAGGGAGAGAACTGTCAGACTGGGGGTAAAAGAATCAGAAAAAGGGAGCCTGGGATTTCAGGTCTCCTAAACATAGTGTTTGCTCCACAATCTCTGAAAATGAGGATTCAAAGCTGTTTTTGCATCGTATTTTTCTTACAATATAGCAAAGCAACAATTATCCATATCAAAGCAAGTAGAGACTGCTGGCAGTTTTGGCTCCAATGGGTAATAAAAACTAAAAGTGCGTGTAGGCGATGGGGCTAAGCCAGAATTCACAGCCTAAAACTAAGAGCTGCTGTGGGGCTCTCCTTGCCATGAGTGGAAGCTCAGAAGAGGGGCACTCACCATTTCTGTGAACTGATGGCTAGACCTCTTATAAACCAGCACCCTCAGTGTACAAGAGGAAGGAGATAAGGCCCAGAGACTACACCACCCACTAGCTGGGCATTTAGACTTACAATATTTACAATATCACTGTGAGATAGAGGGCCCAAGCCACCCTACAGAACATGACAGATTTCCAGACAAGATGAACCTGGAAACCAATGCTCCAAAACTCATGAGGAAAACCAACTTAGCAACAATAGACCGAGATGAATTCAATCTAGGTAAAATAAAAATATCACAGAGCAACATGAAAATCTATTGAAAGTACATATGTTAAGGATCCTCAAAGATATATAAGAAAGCATAACTCCACTGGAAGAAAAATTAAAACAATATAAAATAAGAACAAAGAGAACAGAAAATGAAAAATAGTGAAGTAAAAATACTACAAATAAACAATTCAGTAGTTGAAATTAAAAAAACAAAGCCAGAAAATCTCTACACTGGAGCCAAAAACAGAGACAATTAGTGAACAAGGAGAAAATACTGAGGCATTCTATGAGAACATTGCAGAGGGATAAAGAGATTAAAAATATAAAAGAGTAGTTAATCATGATGGAAAACGATTTGAGAGGGCTATACATGTGCTAATTGGGACTCCAGAAAAAGAGATTAGAGGGAATGGCAGAAAAACATTTAGACAGTGAGTAGCTAATAATTTTTAAGATATTTGGAAAGATATGAGTTTTCAGACCATGAACACTGAGTGTCAAGCAGGTCAAATAAAAATAAAACCAGGTTTAAATACAGCATGGTGAAAATGCATGCTATCAAAAATGAAGAAATCTCATAAAGTAATAGAGACAGATTACATTCAAAGGCATACCAATTGGGTGGCAGTGAGGATGGGGAACAGGAGAGAGGTACCTTGCCTTGTTCAAGAAGAAGCGAGAGACAGAGAATAACTTTTGAGATAGAGAAAGTTGTAGTCAAGTATGTGTGTGAGAACAGAATAGAAATACAATCTATGGCTTCCAAACTAGCAGAAGAAATAAAGGGGGGAAAATTACCAATCCAATAGAAAGCAAGAAAGAAGAGGGAAAAGATAATCAAAGAAAAAAAGAAGGCAAAGAGAAAATAGATAAATTAGAAGGTGCATAGAATTCCAAATAAATGAGTAACCACAATAAAAATTGGTGGATTAAATTTTCTGATTAAAAGATTATCAGATCAAACTATAAACAATGAATACACTTCTAAAATAAAATGACTCAAAAAGTAGAAGAGAAGGAAAACAACACACTTGGCAAATACCAAGAAACAAAAGTTAAATTATCAATATTAATATCACATATAGCATCCAAGGTATTTCTTTCTGACAATGGACTAGCAATTTCCTACATCCAGTTGTAAATACTGATTTAACGGTGTTTTCTTTACCACTGATTTACATGTCTGGCTTTGAGATGAACAGTTAATTTCATAGGAGGTAAGATTAAACTTTTGATGTGCTTTCAAGGAGACTTCTGAGAAAAAAGGAGCAAAGACCCTTACGATGACAGGGACATAAAAACAGATGGTTACAACATTTAAAGCATTTTAAAATTTGATACAAAATGTCCTTTATTTTAGCATAGATTAGATTTAATTTTTCATATTGTCAAGCTTTTACTTTTCTCAAACTAGATATGGTTGCACTGTGTTTCAGACTGATTGCAGTAAAGGCTCTGGTTCTCCATACCTCCCTGTATCCATGACGTGTGACAAGAGATTTTGCAGTCTGACAAAAGGGGAGTATGTATTCCCATCCTTAGACTTCGGGTTTGTTCATGTGACTTGCGTGGGACTGTTATTGAGTATCACATGACCAAAGACTTGGAAGGTGCTTGCATTCTCAAGCTAGCTCTCTTGTACTTTTACCATTGCCATGAGAAGAACACACCTGCTTGAGCAGAGTTCAACCACCCAAGTCACACACAGCCTAGATCAGCTAACATCCAGCTGAACCCTAGACGCAAGAGCAAACCCTGCTGAGAACAACAGAGCCACTCACCTGAGTGCATAGATCGATGAGCCCACAAATCTATGAGAAAAGGTGATGGTTGCTTTAAGTCCCTGTGTTTTGCAGGTAGCTGGTTATTTGGCATTTTTGTGGCAATAGCTGACCAAAACACACTGCAGTGTTTTAAAAAATCTTTTATTCTGCCAAAACTTTTCACTGACAACTGCTAATTAGAGGCTTTCAGTCTTTGGCTTCAAGCATGATTTAATGGCCAAATAGAATTTAACAAACTAAAAACTGAATCAAGGAACATAGAGTTTGTTCCTTTGTGGAAAATAGAATTTCCACATTAAAGAAAATGGGACTTATAATTTTCTTTTTCCATAGTATTCAACCCAACAATCTAGAAAAAGAACAACCGAATAAACCCAAAAGAGGTAGAAGGAATAAAATTAGAAAGTAAATGTAGAAATAAGAGAAATAGAAAAAAAAAGCAATTGAGATGTTAACTAAAACTAAAAGTTGCTTATTTGAATAAATTAATAAAATAACAACATCTACCATCACTGGTTGAGAAAAAAAGAACAGAAAACATGTAGCAAAGAACAGAAAATATGAATGCAGGTACAGTAAAGAAAAATAAATGATTGCATAAAGGGATAAAAATAATTCACTTGGCAGGTTAAGCATTTATGAAATAGTATTCTCCACCTTCTTAACTTGACATATATGTCCTCCCTAAGCAATCTCCTTATGCGCATAATTTCAATAACTGTGTATTTCTGATAGAAGTCAAAATTTATTTCCAGAATGCACTCCTAAGATTTAGATCTGTAATTCTGGTTGCCACTTACTGGACAACTACCATTGGATGCACAACAGTATCACAAAACCAACAGATTATTCCATCTCTACTTTCCTTCCAGCAATCATTTCTTGAATTTTCCCTGAGTTTCAGTCTGGGTTAACGGAATGGCCACCTGCCCAAAAACCAGCAATGAAACCTTAACCAGCTCCATCTCTCACTCCCCCTCCATCAACTTGGTAATTTGGTTCTGTGGATTCTTCCACTAGCTATCAAGAAAAAATACTCAACTTAATAAACTATACTGTGCAAAATATGTACTGACAATATGAGAAGTTTCTTGATAGCCTATGATTTCTTTGTTTTATTACATATTGATTTAATCTGGTTTTTATTTTTCAAAAATGCATCATTTTGTTTTCAAAGAGGTGAATGGTATACCAAAAACTGAACAAACTCAAGTCCGTGCCTTACTGACTTAACCTTGAATATTTGCAATTATTCCTTCACAGATTATTCATAACCCTGCCATGTTGCCAGGATACAGAAGTTGGAAAAGAATATTCAACTACTTTAAATAAACTTAGAAGAGCAGTGTTTTTAGGGAGAAAAAGATTTTGTGTTATTCTTTTATTAATAGGTGTTTTTTCCATTCAAAGTCAGTGAATATTATGTTTTAGGTATTGACTTAAAGGAGATTACATCTGTGAGATAACAGAAAATATATATATATTAGTCTCTGCCCCTAGTTCCTGGCATAGAGCTCCTAAAGCTCTAGTAATTTCCTAAGTGATAAGAATATTAGGAGCAACTTTTGTTCTAATATTTGACCTTTGACCCTGGTTCCTGACACTGAGCTCCTAAATCCCTTGGAATTTCCTGGGTGATGGGAATGTCTTTTGTTCTAAAGAGGTGACTCCTGGTGGGCACCTGGGTAGGGGCTGGTCACCAGAAAGACCAAGCCATGATTAGAAGCTTGGGAGTTTCAGCCTGATGCCCCCATTCTCTGCAGAGGAACTGGAAACTGAGCTAATGATTGATCATGCCTATGTGATGAAGGCTCCAAGAGCTTCCGAGTTGGTGAACGCGTAGCAGGGCCCAGAGAGTGGCACACTCAGGGAGAGCACGGAAGGTCTGCACCCCTCCCCACATACCTTGCCCTGAGTATCTCTTCCATCTGGCTGTTCCTGAGTCATACCCTTTTATAATAAACCAGTAATCTAGTAAGTAAACTGTTTTCCTGCATTTTGTGAGCCCCTCCAGCAAATTAATTGAACCTGAGGAGTTGGTCATGGGAACCTTCAGATCACAGCCAGGTCAGAAGCCCAGGTGATAGCCTGGACTTGTGACTGGAATCTGAAACGGGGGAAGAGGAGGCAGCAGTCTTGTAGGACTGAGCCCTTAACCTGTGGGACCCGATGCTATCTCCAGGTAGATGATATCAGAATTGAGTTGAATTGTAGCACAACCAGCTGGTGTCACAGAGAATTGCTTTGTGGGGGAACACCCGCACATATTTGGTGACCAGAAGTGTCTGAAATGAAGTGCTCTTTGTGAGTAGTAAAGGAGAGACAGACAGGAGAAAAGAGATTTTTTTTCTATTAACATCTTAATGCAAGCACATGTACAATACATCTAGTGAGGATAAGTGCAATGAACGAAAATGAAATAGAGTAAGAAGGAGAATTTTGAGAGAATTACTATATATAGGGTGGTTTAGGAGGTCTTTCTGAACAGGTGATATTTTAAACAAAGGGTTGAAAGAAGTGAGGGAACCAGACATACGGATATTGGAGGAAAGAGCATCCCAAATGGTGAGGATAGCAAGTTCAAAGGCCCTGGGTGTTTGGCATATTTGAGGAAAAGCAAGGCAGTCAGTGGCCAAGAAGAATGAGAAAGAGGGGTGGGGAAGAAGATGAGATTGGGTAGATAATGGGGTAAAAGGTGGGCTGGAATGGCCAGGTCAGTCATGTAAGGCCTGATAAGCCTTTGTGAGAACATTGCCTTTTACACTGAGTTAGGTGGGACTCTATCTATGAGCCAGAGACCATCATTTAGTGCACGCTATAGAGAATTGTCAGAAGGAAACCAACTCACCAGATATTTGAACACTCTTGGATATACATTTAGTGTTTCAAGTGTGAATTTACAATTACATTTATTGACTATAACAAACTAGAAAAAGTCCTCCTACGATGGAAATGTAACTTTCATATCAACAAACTATTACATTTTTTTCTAAAGATCACAAGAAAGTGTCCAACAAAATTCTTGATTTAGGGTAGCCAGCCATTAAAGCCACCAAGTATTTCTTTCCCAAAAAAAAGCACGTGGAGATATGAGAAAGATGAAAGCTGAACAAAAAACATGAATATTATATTTGTGAAAATAAAAATTTTAGCAATATAGTGTGTCTGTATATTGCCTCATGTTACACAAGCTCATATAAATTCAGAATAACACAGCTAGCCATAGTGACCCGCTCTGAATGTACAATAAGACTTAAGCTAACCAGACAGCAAAGAATCTGAATGACTCACAATGTGGCCCCAGAGAATGAGCAGGAAGACTTGCAAACAAGTTCCATCATAATAGAATAATAATACTTTTTAATTAAAAATATTAAATATTTCTCAACATATTTCCCAGACATTTCAAATCCTAGGAAAATTGGATGGATCGGGTTCAAAACCAAGTATGAGCAGACTCCACTCTTAAATAGTTCTTGAATTTATTTGTTCTTCATCAACCATTTCCTCACCTATTCTGCTTCACTTGTCTGTTTGCCCATCTTCTGATCCCCCGCACTACACTAGAATTTACTCAGCAGCAGTGAAATGCAGTGGTTAAGAGTGAAGGAGCATAGTTCAAACTACCCTGATTTGAATATCTGCTTTGTGGCTTAATAGATGAGTGAGCTTGGACAACTCCCTTAACTTGTTTCTTTGTAAAGTGTGGATAATAATAGTATTTCATTTACAGTATGATTTTCAGGATTAACTATGTAGTTAAAGCAAGTACTCAATCAATATCAATGGTGATGATGATGATTGCCAAAAGGATCTTCCAAAATATGAATCTGATCCTGCCCGTTTCTTGCTTAACAAAAACCTTCAATATCTCTCCAACACCAAGATATGAAGAACAAATCCCATAGCATGCAGGACCCCTCATGATTGATTGACATCTTCCTTTCGAGGCTCATCTCCCACTGCTACCCCATTAACCACATCCTCCAGCCACACTGCACGACTGTTCTTGTCCCTCATCACTCCAAACCACCTTTGTACATATCATTTACCTCATTTGCAATACCTTCTCCCCCTCTGACTTTTCTACATGACAAAACTAGCATTAAAAAATTAGCTCAATTTATAACATCCCCCTTCATTGACGGGCTATCCTTGAGTAGGAATCTCTCTCTGTATCGCTCTCTCTCTCTTTGTCTTTCTCTCTTTCCTCCCTGGGTTCTCATGGATCTTTGTACCTATCTCAGTTATGACATTTAATTGATTTATGCTAACTGTTGACTTCTTTGTTCTCCTTCACTACCATCACTACCACCAGAGGGAGGTTTTCTGACCCTTGAGGACTTTGTGTTTCTCATCTCTACATTCTCATTGCCTAGCAGAGGGCCAGGTTTATATGGCTCCCCTAATTATTGTCTGTTGAAAGAATTTAGGCTTCAAACATGAGTGTTTCTTTTATTTTTCCTAAAAAGAAGTTTCTCCTACAAACTGTTACTGAGACTCAGAACAATTTTAAAATGTCTTAACGTTTCACTCACCACTGTGATACGTACAGTGATAGAAGTGGTGAAACAATAACAACATACGTATTTATTCTAAGAACCTCAAAGAATAATTTGCATAATAAAGACATGTGTAAAACAATGAATATTTGTTCAAACAAAAGTTGGTAAAAAAAAATTCTTAAACAGGGGCTGGCCAGGTGGTGTAGTGGTTGAGTTCGCACGCTCTCCTTCAGCGGCCAGGGGCTCACAGGTTCGGATCCCAGGCACAGACCTAGCACCACTCGTCGTCAAGTTGTGCTGTGGCAGCATTCCACATAAAATAGAAGAATATTGGCACAGATGTTAGCTAAGGGCCAATCTTCCTCACACACAAAGAAAAACCTTTAAATATTTGTTGTGGTTTTGAGGAGAATCATAAAAATAAAGCATAAATTCATTGAATGACAGAATAATATGCACAACTTAATGACACAGACACAATTACTGTTCTTTTACTATGAATTTTAACAGCTACTTAGACTTTAAAGAACAGCTTGAGATATTGTTCTGTATATAGCTTCAACTTATAGTATATAAAGATATTCTGCAAGTGTAAAACTCACAACAAATCTTTAATATGAGTTGAATTTTTCTCTCCACAGAATAGTGAAATTCAAGAGCTGTCTTAAAAAAAAATGTGCACCCTGAGAGAACTTACGTTGAAAATTAATTCAATTCGAACTGTTTTTCTTGTCGTTTTTAAAGTTTCATGAAAGGATATATATTTGAAATAATTCCTTAAAGTTTTCAATATGCTGACTTGATTTAGTCACATTAAATTTTGAGTGTATTATGCCTGGAATTTTTAGATCCTGTGCAAAGGCTGAGTAATATAGAGTTCAATGAAATAAGCTCTAGTGTTTAAGTTATGTAATGCAGGAATTTTTAGTGTGTATTGACCACATGTAGGATAAGATAGTGGGATTCTTGGTCCTCATAGATTTCCAAAGGCATAGAAAACCATCCCACTATGAATTCAGTTGTGTGGGATGACATACAGAAGCTCTTTGCCCCCATGGCGTGCCTGGAAGTGAGTTTGCCCTGCCATGGCTGCAGTTAGAGAGCAGTCAACTTTCCCTTCTCAGGGCACGCCTGTGTACCTGGTGGGCTATTGACATGGGAGCTAGCTCCTAGTGCTGGCAGCTCCCTTTGCCTTCCTTAAAGCTCAGGAAAAGTTGAGGGAAGCAGTGTCCTGGCAGAGTGGATCTCAATTCTAACCACACCCCACCCCCATAAACTTTCTTTGCACCTGCAGTGTACATTGCATTGTGGAAAATGAGGCAATGGGGAAATGACATTCACTCACAGGGAACTGTACCTTCCGGTCAATCATAATGAACATATCCTATTCCGTGTATTGAGAAATGTCAGTATAGAGATGCTATACCGGTAACATTGAGGCAAACAGAAAACCTTGGAAATGAATGTTTTTACAGGTTCTATAAGATGTAATGCCTATTCTACATCTGAGGTATGCCAATTATGTTGTGCCTATGTTGATACTTCTGTTCTCTACTCAATGATTTATATATTAGTCTTAAATTGAGTTAATTTTAGCCAGGTTAAAGATTTTAGCTATACATATGGACATGCAGACATTACAATGGGAGGAAAAAAAAGAGATCTTTCTTTCATGTCTGTAAAAGATCATACTACAAAAAAAGTATATTTTTTTCAGGCAAGGCTAGTTATCTATTTTATTAACATTTGCTGCATTGAATTTCACAAATACACTTCAATTTCATAGCCTCGCATTTAACCACAGGCATCGGGACTCTGTTCAAAGTTCTCTTTGAGCAATCAAAATACATATTACAGACATACAGCTGATATGGGGTGGGGGTATGTATAAGAGCTCTGACAGAACCCTCCTTCTTTCAGTGTTTTAGGTAAGTGTTTTAGAAAATGTCCTTATTGAATGGGAAGGCAACCACAAAAACCATCCACACATAAACATCTGCCTTCGTACAGTTTACAAAATGAAACCTATTCATAGTCCTCAGATAAACAAGGTTTCTTCCTCAACAATTTTGTCAACATTTCTTGGAACTCACTATCTGTCCTCATCAAAATTCCCTGCAATACTCAGCCTCTCTCCAGAACATTCCCTTCACCTTTCCGCTCACAGGGAAACCTGGCTCTCCTCTAAGACTCTCTCCTCGCAGCCTTCTCAAGTGGAGCTTTTGTCCCCACGACCTTCTCGTCTTTGGATCTGGAGATGATTACGTGCACTTCTTATTCCTCATTGCTATTTCCAGAGCTTGTCCTTCCTTGCATGCTAAAAAAACCTCATTTTTGAAGCTCTTGTCATCATAGTAGATGATTTGTCACTGTGCTTTTGTTAAACATATCCACAAATCCCTGGGCTCTTCCTGTCATTCCTTGGAAGCTTTTTTTAGCAGATCAGTGTCACTATTCTATATGATTGTCATCATTTTGAGTGATTTCAATATTTACGTCTTCGGCATTTTAAGAGACTGCCAAAATGTTTTCCAACATGATTGAATTTCAGTCCTTCTATATCCTTGCAAATTCTCTGTACAGTCAGTCTTTTGAAATTTTAACCATTCTTTTGGCTGTGTGGTGGTATATCACTGTGGTTTTAAGTTGCATTTACTTGATGATGTTCACCATCTTTACATGTGCCTATCTATCATCTGTATATCTTTGGCAAAGTGTCTATTCAAAATGGGTATTTTTTTATATTGAATTTTAAGAGTTCTTTATATATTTTGGATACAAGTTCATTGTCAGTCATATGATTTGCAAATATTTTCTCCCAATTTGTGGTTTGTCTTTTCATTCTCTTAATGGTGTCTTTCAAAGATTAGTACTTTTTAATATGGATTAAGCCCAGATTATCAATTTGTTCTTTTATGGATTGTGCTTTAGATGTTGTGGCTAAGAAATTTTTGCTTAACCCAGGGTCACATAGGTTTCTTCTTACGTTTTCTTCTAATAGTTTTATGGTTCATGATTTATATTTAGTTTATGACCCATTTTAAGTTTTATATATGGTGTGAATTATGGATCGAATTTCTTTCTTTTCTTTCCCTTTTTCTTTTTTCTTTTTTTTTTTTCCATATGGATATCCACTTGTTATAGCAGCGCTTGTTGAAAAGACTATACTTTCTCCACTGAATTGTCTTTGTGCCTTTATCGAAATCCATTGTCCATATATGTGTAGTTCTATTTCTGGGCTCTATGTTATGTTTCATTAATCTATTTTTCTATCTTGATACAATGCTGTCCTGATTTGTGTAGACTTCTAATAAGTCTTGAAATCGGTTAGTGTTAGCCCTCCAACTTTGTTTTTTCTTTCAAAGTTATTTCGGCTATTCTAAATCCTTTGCATTTTCATATTAATTTTAAAATCATTTTGTCAATTTCTAAAAAATAGCCTGATGATAGGAATTATATTTGGATTTTATTCTATCTAGAGATCAGTTTAGGGAGAATTAACATCCTAAAAATACTCAGTTTCTGACTCATGAACGTGATGTAGCTCTCCATTTATTTCATGGTTATTAAAATGGTCAGGTTCAAATTGTTCATCCTGCTAAGTGTCTTCTATTTATCCCAATCTGTTCTTTGCTCCCTTTTCTCTCTTTTTCTACTTCTTTTTGATTAATTGAATATTTTTAATGATTTTATTTTACCTTCTCTTCGTTTTGCTATTTTAGTGGTTTCTTTATTTATGGTATACATTTTTAAATCTCACAGTGTATCTGTAAGTGATATTATGCTACTAAACAACTGATCATATAGTATAAGAAACATACAATAGTAAGGTCAGGTTTTCCCCTTTGTATTTTTCACCTATGATGTAAAGCATACGCAATACTATTATTATCTTTGTTTAATCTAATTATCTTTTACAAAGATTTAAATAAGAAGAAAAGTAGGTTATATATTTAACTATGCTGTTACCATTTCCAGTGCTTTTCACTCCCTATGGCTCTACAGATCCTTGTTCTTTCATTTTCCTTTTGCCTTCAGGATTTCCTTTAACATTTCTTGGTGAGACTCTATTGACAATGAGTTCTCTCAGCTTTTTATACCTGAAAAAGTCCTTTTTTCCTTTCATTTCTGAAAGATATTCTCATTTGGTATAGAATTCTAGGCTGGCACTGTTTTTTCTTTCAGGACTTTAAACATATTTCTCCACTTTCTCATTTGCATTGTTTCTGGCATTAATCTGCTGTCGCACTAATCTTTGTACCTCTATGTGTAGTGTGCTTTTTTCTCTTTGCCTCCTTTTAAGATTTTTCTTCATGAGTGATTTTGAGCAATTTTATTATGATGTGCAGTGGTGTAGTTTTCTTTGAGGCCTGCCATTTATTGAGTTCCTTAGATCTGTGAGTTTATAATTATCATCAAGTTTGGGAAAGTTTTGGCCATTATTTCTTCAAATAGTTGTTCTGTCTCCCACTCTATCCTCTTCTTAAAGGACTCCAATTATATATTTATTAAGCCACTTGAAGTCCCACAGCTTACTAAGGCTCTGTTCATTGTTTTGTTTTTTTAAATTCTCTCTTCTCTCTGGGTTTCATTTTGGATAGTTTATATTGTTATGTCTTCAAGTTTACTCATAGTTTCTTTTACAATGTCTAATCACTCTTAATACCATCCAATATATTTTTTGCTCAATACATTTTAAATTTCATCTCTAGAAGTTTGATTTGGGTCCTTTCTATGTCTCTATTTAACTTTGTGAACATATAGACTACAGTTACAATAATTGTTTTAAAGTCCTTGTCTGCTAATTCTAACATCTGTGCCAGTTCTGGGTGGGTTTTAATGGATTGATTGACCTCTTCATTACGAATGAGATTTTCCTGCTGCTTTGCATGTCTGGTATATGTCTATTTGATTCAAGGTACTTTGAATTTTGCTTTATTGAATGGTGGATATTTTGTATTCCTATAAATATTCTTGAGCTCTATCTGAGATACAGCTGGGTTACTTGGAAACAGTTTGATCATGTTGGTCTCACTTTAAGAATTTGTTGGGGAGAACTCTGGCAGTACTCAGTCTAGGGCTATATATTCCACACTACTGAGGTGAGACCCTTCTTTATATTTAACCAAGTCCCCTGTGAAACCTGAGATTTTCCAGTCTGCCTGGTGGGACAGACACTAGTCTCAGCCCCTTATGGACATCAGTGCCATTGCTGGATCACATGGGAAGACTATGTTTAGTTTTGTAAGAAATTGCCAAACTGTCTTCCAAAATGGCTGTACCACTTTGCATTCCCACCAACAACAAATGAGAGTTCCTGTTGCTCCACATTCTCATCAGCATTTGTAGTTGTCAATGTTTTCATTTTTGCCGATCTATTAGGTGTGTAGTGGTATCTCATTGTTGTTTTAATTTGCAATTCCCTAGTGACATATGATATAGAGCATCTCTTCATAGCTCTTTTGCCATCTGTATAATTTCTTTGGTTAGGCACCTGTTCAGATCTCTTGCCCATTTTTTAATTGCATTGGTTGTTTTTTATTGTTGACTTTTAACAGTTCTTTGTATATTTTGGATACAAATACTAGTTTTCTTATTGTAACTTGATACTTTATCTGTGGGGATGCTGTGAGGTCTAGATTGAACATGTATCACTGTTGACTGGAATTGTGTTTGCAATGAGACACTGTCAATTTCTCATCACCTTAAATTGAGTTCTTAGCTTGATGTTGTCTAGATATCTCTGTTGTGGGAAATTCAAACGCTAAACTTAAATGAGGGCAATCTGTGCTTGCAGTTTCTTGGGGAAAACTTATTTTTCCCTCTGCTGAGCTGAGGTTGACTCTGATAAACATCCCTGCCATTTCCCTCCTGTAGCAGATAAGCTTTCTGGCCCACCCATTCACTATGGAGGCAACTCTTCAAGACCTTCAGCTTTATGCTGGGATTTCAGTTCCAAAGCCTCATCTTACTTGGGCTCAAGGCCTTATTTCCTGAGCCCACTAAGCTATTGAAACCCAAACCTCTGAATGAGGCAAATCGGCAAGTTTTACTGGATGACTACAGCCTCGTGTTCAATTTGAATTATCACTTTTGTTTTCAACACTATCTTAGTCTTTTTGTCTCTGAGAAATCCTCCAACTTCATCAGGAGCTCAGTTATGAAATTCAAAGTGTAGTTTTGTTATACTTATCCTTCACTTCTAGATTTTTTATTGAGGTTTTTTAATCATGTCGAATTCATACATTGCCAAAAACAGAAGGTCATATGTGGTTTTAACTTTTTTTTTCACAGCCTATCCAAATATCTACTGGTTGTCTCTAAGAAGGAATTAATTGAGTCCCATTCAAGATGATAGCATTTCTCTTGTTAATCTCTCTTGAAAGTGGGATCTACATCTGATTTCTCTTTGTATACCTCCACAATCCTCATGCAGAGTAGGTATTTAATAAAGGTTCGTTGAGCAAAAATTTTCTAAAATTGAATGATGAAATAAATGAATGATGTGGCTGACCCTTGACATAACTAAGCCTAATAGACCCTTATAACAAGGTTCACTTCCAAACCAAGAGGCTGGATTTTCACTAGTAATTAAAAATACAGCCCTCAAATACAGCTGGGCAGTTCTATTCGGGGAAGGGCCTGTGAGGCTCAGGAACAGTTACATATTAATTCTCTGGGAAGGCTTGGTATACAACTACTATACAGGTGTTTCCTGTTGAGACTTCAAGTTCCCATACAAGAACTCAGAAGACAGCTGAGAACAAAACTTAGCTCACTTAATTACATTTGCCCAGCGTGCTGCATAAAAAGTCATTGACCAAAAATAACATGTTTAAGTAATGTTCAAGTTGAGATACAAACCAGCAGCAGTCAGGAAATTCAAAATTAAATCTGATCTCCACCCTTCACTCGCCTCATTGTGCCCAGGCAGCACCAAGGTCAAAAATTAATTGGAGACACTGCAAAACACACAGCCTGTAATATTTCAGTTCAGTGAGGTCACAAGAAAAACTCAGTTAAAGCCTTATTACAGCAGTTTACAGGAGCACATTACTGCGAATATGAAATGAGAGTCTTGTCTTGATGGATGCGTCACCTACCCCAGATATTTGTTGAGAATAATTTGAAAATGTAAGTAAGCATAATTAAGCTTCTGTCTTACGGTAGTCTGGTCATTTGTATCCAGGTGCCCTCATCTGTGTAGATTTGACACTGCAAATGCCTAGAATATAATGAGACACATTTCGGTCATTCAGTTTTAAGTTAATATATGGGCTTTTGCGAATTAAAAGAGGTCTTTAGAATTGAAAATAAATTGCAATTAATATTTTTTTAAAGATTTTATTTTTTTTTCCTTTTTCTCCCCAAAGCACCCCCGTACATGGTTGTATATTCTTCGTTGTGGGTCCTTCTAGTTGTGGCATGTGGGACGCTGCCTCAGCGTGGTCTGATGAGCAGTGACATGTCCGCGCCCAGGATTCGAACCAACGAAACACTGGGCCGCCTGCAGCGGAGCGCGGGAACTTAACCACTCGGCCACGGGGCCAGCCCCTGGAATTAATATTTTTATCCGTGAGTTTTCTTCTGTAGAACCATAAGGATAAGATAAAATCTCAAGGGTAATATCACCATGAAAATCAGTGGCACACCATAGTACATTTCATACTAGAGTGAAGCCCTTGGAAAATTTTCCCCTAAATGAAAGATGCCATGCTCAGCTGGGATTATAAATGCCTACCTGATTTCTAAAATACGTGGAGGAAAGTCTTTTCTTGATTTTAGAATATCCTTAAGGTATATTTGAACTTTCCTTTTAGAAATCTCTCTAATTCCAGGCCAAACTCATTAATTCCTTCCAATTTTATTAGAGGCTGTCTCTTAGTGTTAATCAAGCTATTTTCTTTAAATAAGAAAACGCTATATCTTTTTTCAAGATTAAGGAAAAGAGTAAAAGGAAAACAGATGTAGAAAATGCCAGATAGTACCAGGAATTTGATTTTTTTAAAATCAGTGCTTAATCATCTAAAGTATACTAACTGAAGAATATGATTTAGTTTATACTAAAGATTCCAATTATACTTACCAAGATTGGAACCAAAGATAAATATATCATTAACTCAGAATAGCTGGTATTTTCTGACTTATAGTTTGTCATTTTTCCTTTCATTATAGAATGTAAACTAGAATAAATTATTTTGATTTTAAACTACATTTACTTATATTTAGTTATTATACCCCCACGTTATTCCAAAAATAGATTCATGGAACTTTTAAAAAGACATAATTGATAGTCATATTTTAACGTGTCTTTCAAAGAGAGATCAAATAGTTGCACCACATTGTGCCTTAATCTGCAACTATTCCTGGATGTTGCAACTGCCTATATGTCTTGGTATGGAAAAGATAAAATTAACCAGAAAAAAGTACAACAATTTAAATATTCCTTTAAAAGTCAGACTGATACTACATAAGAAAATATCTTTTATGACTCTGCAAGATTTTAAAAAATCTAAATTTGTTTTGGTATCAGATCTGGTTACTTTTTACATTATGTGTGTGGGTTTGATTTCCATGGTCACTGTGTTTTTTCTTTTCTCAAGAGATCTGGGAAAAGGGCTCATTATGAGGCTGCACCATGTTGCTAGGCACATGGGTTCGGTATTCAGACATTCCAGTTCTTCTAGAAGCTTTTCAGTTCTCTGACTTTCCTATTAAATTTTGTCAATTGCCTTCTATGCTTCCAAACAGCAGACAAGCACAGACAAGCACACAGTGAAAAACTCTATTGAAATGGCTAGTTCCCTCACTACCAGGGAGTTACACAAGAACAATTCGGTATTCACCATTTTCAGGCACAAAGGAAGAACAAAAGCCCACCCTAAACGTGACCTGCTGCACAAAATACCTTTTGTTATCAACTTAAGAGCTCTTCTGAATCCACAAGCCACCCATTGATAGATTTTCTTTTTCCCACATACATAATTTATGTCATCTAATTAATTTTTCATAAGTTAAACAACTGTTAATATTAGTGCCTGGCCTTCATAAATAGCAAAAATTAATTCTTTCCCAAAATCCACTTGAGAGGCAGTCTTTCCTTTCTCTAATACTATCCAGAAGCAGACACTTGAATATTTGTAGGCTTAAGTTGAGGAACAGTCTGAAGAGTCCCTGATCAGACAAAAGCTTCCACACTCTGAGCAAGTCTTGGCAGAGGATTGCTTAAGGGGAAATCCTATACCACATGATATATCACTGACCTTTCTCCTCTGTCCTTGTTACACAGAGAACTGAACCCCTCCTCTGTCTCCATTTATAAAATATTTGACAATGACTGATAGTTTTATTTTTTCATAGCTGTCACTGCATTAAAATGTAGTTACTGTTACACGGAGTATTGGAGAGCACTGAGTGAGTCAGAAAGGAGCAGGGAAAAATTTGCACAAAACCTTTGTCTGTCAGGATGTATCGTATCCACTATCTCAGATTATGAGGAACTTTTAAACTCCTAGTACCTAACCAGCATGAGGCACCATCATATACTACAACAAATAGAATTATTTGAAATGTAAACTTGGGCTGTTCCCCTGTTCCTGGATTTAAGGGGGAGATTAAATATGGGACAGCATGAAGAGACTTTGATGACTTTTCTCTTTACTCATAGGACTAAAATCCTCAACTTGGGATCAGACGAGGGTCTAGCATGAAAAAGGGGCCTGATCTCAAGAGTTAAGTAGAAACTCACTCAATCTTAAAATGTGTGATTAAAAAGTACATGACCTTGACTCCCACCTCTTCTTTCTAAAGTCACTAAATCCAATTGATACCCCTTCGATGTCTCTATAATCTGTCCACTGCTTCCATATCTATAGCCACTACCTAGTTTGGCCACCATTACCTCTTCCTTGGACTCCTTCCACAACTGTTAACCAGACAGCCCACCTCCACTTTCCCCACCTGCAGCAGGAGAATCTTCCAACCACATGAAACAAACTGTCACTCTCCTGCTTAAAATCCTTTCTTAGCTCCCATTGCTCCTAAAATGAAGTCTAAATTTCCTAACATGGCTTATAAAGTCCTGTGTGAACTGGCTCCCGCTAAAAACTCAACTTTGCTGCTCTACACTGCCTCTGCAACCCCTGCTGTGCTCTCATCTGGAAAACTCTGTCCTCGGCTCTGCACTTGGCCAACTCTTCATCAGCACTAGGCTTCAACATAGAAAGTCTTTTAGTCTTTTAGTCTTTCTGACCTCCTCAGACTGGGTTAGCTGTTCCTGCCGTGTGTTTCCTTATCATTCTTTTCGCTCTCTATCATGCATTACATCACACTGCATTATAATTGCCACTTTAGTTATTACTCGTCTATTTTACCCACGAAAGTTATTTGTAGTCAGGAACCATGTCCACTGTGATAATGCCAAGGCTTAGAACAGTGTCTGACCCATAGTGAGTGCTCATTGACTATTGAAGGAGGGGAAGGAGGGAGTTTGGAAGGCCAGCCTACAGAGACCAAAGTCAAATCATGTTAAGGAGGTACCTACCCTTTCAGAGGAGGGTCAAATGAATCGGGAAATGAAACCCAAAGGAAAATCAAATAGTAGTATATCATCATACTATACTATTATCAATTCTTATCATAGACATTCTTGTCTAACAAAATATATTTGAATTTATCGGACTATCATACTTCGCTTTTTCTGATTCTTAAGCCTCTTTCACAATACTATATAATCTTGTGAATTCTCTTAAAAATTTTTAAAACCTTTTCATGCTTTTGTGTGGTAAATGGAAAAGAAGTGGCCTTTAGTAAGAAAATAAAATATTTCATTTAGATTAGTTTATTTTTAAAGACATTATAGAGTTTATTTAGAACCTTTCATAATAGTCATTATAATTAAAGAAAATTCTTGATTTTTTCTATTTAAATGGTGCATGTTTATTGATTTATTTTTAATTATTTATGTAAGGAGAAAACGTTACCTGTTGACTACAAGTTTTGTTTAATTACTTGTTACATCATGTTTAGTTGCAGAGACCAAATAGTTATTAAAGTATATTGAAATTTAACTATGTTATGGCATCGACAACAGATAAAAACTGCTTTAACAAACTTGGAAATTCTTTACTTAAAGCTAAAAAGTTAACCGGTTAATTTATTTATGACAAAACACAGGGCGCTAGTGGTGATCTGAAAAGAACACATTGCAAGCAAAGATATACTTTATTTGTCCAAATAAAAGCCATATTGAATTCAAATTTTACTATATTTTTCTCTTTATAACTTGGGTTTGAAGTACTAGTGACATCTTAATGTCCTATAAGAGGATTTTGATCAGATGTATGAAACTTTCAGATTGTAAATATCAAATTTTGCAGAATTATTACCATTTATGCTTTACACATACACACACACACACACACACACATTTCTTTGGTTAACACAATGAAATTTACTTGACAGATCCTAATAGCCAACTGTTGGTGTACCTGGTGAGCCTGCTGTCTCCCATGCGGTGATTCAGGGACTCACGTTGTTTCTATCTTGTGGCTGCCCCATCCACTCTAGGGCCCAAGAATCCTCTACCTACGGCTGGCAGATGAAGAAAAGAAATCGGAGGAGGCACACTGTCTACAGGTGAGAACAAGTCATATGGCCACACCTGGATACAAGGGGCTGGGAAATATAGGTTTTGACTAGGCACCTGCCTCTTAGTGACAAGTTTGGAAGAGGAAGCACGAATATTGGTAGATAGTTGCCATTTCTGCTGGAGAGAGGGGGTGGGGGACAGCCATGGACACATATATTTCCTTTGATGTGTTGTTAAAGAGCGCAACTTTATTCAACAAGTAACAAGTTTGTGTCACTTCTTGATGGTTGGATAATGTCTCCTCCAGGAAGAGATTTTGAAATTACTTAATGTAGACTGCCTACTTATGTGTGTTATACCAAATTCTGACACAATAGAGACAACGAGTGGGTAAATATTTCTCACCAAAATTATGTCATTGATTAGAAAGTCCATAGCTCTGCATTGGCTCTTTTTTAAAAAAATTAAAACCACACATATTCATCAGTTTAAAATAGCACACACAAGAACATGACCACATCCCAGTATGCTATATGCTCAACTAAATGCTAAGTAACACCCAGACAGGTATATCTTCTCATCTCATGTTCATATCTGTGCACTGGGAAGAGAACACCAAAATATCATATCTGGATGATAGTAAACTTATTTTGTGCTTATTGTAGATTTTGGATACTTTTTTTAAATAATGATTTGAGCAAATGTTAGGTGGTGTTCTTCATACAACATTCCAGATTAAGTCAATGACTCTATATCGACACCAAAAGCAAGTTTAAGTAATATATGTCAGTTAGTCATGTAGCTTCCAAGAATGTGTTGTTTCAGTACAGAGTAAGAGAAGAAGATGGAACAGGACTGTGGCTGCTTGTGTGCACACAGAAGAGAAGAGTTCATTGAAATCTCAAGACATATGGTCTGGTTCCACCTCTTCGCTTTCCGTAGAGAACACACTTCCAAGCTCATTCAGTTTGTTGGCATAATTCAGTCCCTTGTGGTTATCAGACTGAAGTCTTCATTTCCTTGGTGACCCATATTCCTTGCCATGTGGCCTCCTCCATCTTCAAGTTGGCAATATCGTCTCAAATCCTTCTCACTTAGAATCTCCCTGATTTCTTCTGCCACCAGGAGAAAACTCTGCATTTAAAGGGCTCCTGTGATTAGGTCAGGCTCACCTAGTAATCTCCCTAGTGTAAGGTTAACAGATTAGTAACCACAGTTACATCTCCAAAATGCCTTTCACCATGTAGCATAATTGTAGGAGTAACACCAAGGGCAAAGGTCATGGCACCCAAGTTAGAATTCTGCCTACCACATTAGGGAGGGGGTTTATAATGCCTCTCACTGTAGAGCTTTCTGGTGGTTATTATCTTGCAGAAAAACAAGAAATTCTTCCTGATGTCCAAGTCTCAGGTGTATTCCACACGCTCCTGTTCTGCCTTTTGTGGATTAGTAGTACATATGCCCGAATAAGCATAAATTAGTGTGTTTCTCCTCTGTGGTGAATAGGGGACATACTTTTCTCCAGTTTATACTGGTGAACATGAAGAGACCTCCTGAGACAGGTTTGCCTTTCTCTTCAATTCTCAACATGATTCTACATAGGGATCAATTGCTCAGGATTCCTGAAAAGTCCTCAAAACTTCTTTTCTCCTCCTACATGCTTCCTCCTAGGCAATCTCATTCAGACTCTAGATGCTAGTATACACTGACTATGCTATACAGTTCTGATCCCCTTTCTGATTTCTAGACTGTCTTCTTGACACACACACTTTGGTACTTATAATGTATGTAATCCTTCATGCTTCATTCTTCGCAACTCCCAAACCTGTTCCCTCGCCTTCCCCAAGTCGGTAATTGGCAATACCATCGACCTAATTTCTCAAGCCAAAAGCACAGGAGCCGTTCTCAATTTCTCTTTTTCTCTCTACTGTCAGAATTCCATCAGCAAGACTTGGCCACATTATCTCTAAAATATATTTCAAAACAATCTACTTCTGAATAATAGAATTATATTATCACTATTGTGGTATCACTATCACTAATTAATTAAAGTATCTGAGCAACAATTATCAACAATTGCTTTGCTAACACCAAGAAAAGAGATAGTCAGGTATTATATGCCACCTGATGGAATGACACTTGCCTAAGAAAAGAAAAAAACAAACAAATCCTATTAAACTTCTAGTTCTAAATGCCAGTTTTCAGAATATAAAAGGGATAGAGGAATATGCAAAATGACAACATTATGATGCAGTTAGGAAAACCCAACTCTCCAAGAAGTGACCCAAATTCTTCAGTAAATAAATTACAGGGAAAAACAAACATATAAAATAGATAGATACAGAGAGAGAGAGAGAGAGAGAAAAGACACATCAACCAAATGCAATATATGAATGTAGGGAGCTTAACTCAAACTGTAAAAAAAAAAAAAATTATAAGACAAAGAAATTTGAACATTGATAGGAATATTTTGATAACACTATGAATTATTGTTCACCTTTATGTATAAATTAATATCCTTGTCTATTAGAGATTTACATTATAATATTTCTAGCTAAAATGGCATAATATATTTGCTGCAAATTAATCTGAAGAAGTTGGTGAGGTACAGAAGAAACAAAATTGGAAATCGTTGATAATGGCTAAATGTGGGTAATGAGTATATCAGATTTTACTTCACCATTTTCTTTAATGTTGTATATATTTGACATTTTCCATAATAAAAGGGGCTTCAAACATTCACTTCTTTCCAGTTCCACTGCTGCCACCTATTCAGTGCCACCTTCATCTCTTACCTGGGAGGCATGTGAGGCAGCCTCCTGAGGGTCTCCCAGCATCCAGTGTAGCCCACTTCAACCCACCTTCCTTGTGGAGTCACAGTGCTCATTAAAACTGGAATCATACCCTGTCTTCTTCACCTTGTCTCCTTTAATAACCTTCCCACAGCTTCGCATTCAACTGGACTAAATTCTAAACCCTGCATCTACAAGGTCCTCTGTAGCCTGGACCCTGATGACCTCTTCAAAGTCATTCTCTGTCACTCTCCCTGATGCTCACAGTTCTCCAACCACCCTGAGGTTCTTTCTGTCCTTTAAATCTGCTTGTCCATATTTGAAGGCATGCTTGTCCCTATCTCAGGGTCTTCGTCCCAGCAATCCCCTCTGCCTGAAAGGCTCTTCCCACTGCCTTCTGCCAGGCTGGCTTCTTCTATTCTGGTTTTAAGAGGCCTTTCCTGGTGCCACTGAGCAAAAGGAGCCTTCCATCATTGCCTATCTTATGACCCTATTTTATTGCTATCATTTTATCACTGATATTTAGGTAGCTAGTTTGTTAATCTATTCCATTTTCCATCCACAAAAATGTAAGCTTTATTAGAAGAGGTACTTTTTCTAGCTTTTTCAATATTGTATCCTCTTGTGCCTAGAATTGCCACTCAACAATATTATTTGAGTAAATCAATGAATTAATTTACATAGGATCTAAGTCTCTGTTCCAGTTCTATATTTGTATGAGTCTTGCTTCAATGCGCCTGTGACCAGGAAGACAGAATATGAAAGAGTTAATCTCTCACGCTGTAGGTGTGTGACTCTGGAAATCAACCGTGCTAATTCTCTGTCTATTCTTCTGAAAAATGAGGATCCTACTAGACTGTGAGCACTGAATGAATTATTATACCATGTCTTTCTCATGACAGTCAAAGCAACTGACCCCTTAACTACTTTGTACATTTGTTCCAACTCATTCTTCACGCTGCAGCCAGGGTTATTTTAAGAAAAATTAGATCGTGTTATATTGGTACTTGAAAACCTTCAACAGCTTCCCGTTGCTCCCTAGGATACTCTGCTAGGCCCTGTGTGATCTGGCTTCTTTCCACGTCCCCAGCCTGCTTTATGGAAATCTTCCCAGCACCTCACTAGCTCTCACAACCTGCAAGAACTGTTCTCTGTCCAGGGCACCATTCTCTCCCCTTCCTCCAGTTCTTTGCTGCTCATCCTTCACATTGCAGCACTTCCTCAGACCAAGTCAGGGCCCCTAGGTCTCCTACTGTCCCTTTCAATTTTTAATAACACATCACATTTTTAATTGTATGTATATTTATATTTATTTAAGTTGCATACACTACATGATTAATAGCTGTCTCACCCTTACTATCAGAGTGAGGACCACGTTTGTTTTATTCACAATTGTATCCTAGTAACTATCACAGTACCAGGCACATTCTAGGCTCAACATATGTTTATAAAACAAAGGAATGAATGAAAGAATCCCTATACTATGTTCAGGCACATAGTAAACCCTCAATAAAGGAAAATTTTATTATAATGATAAAAATGGTTGCAGTTCTCTTAGGATTAACCGGAAAGATCAGGTGAAGGAGGCCAGATCTCCGAAATTCTCATGAGTCTCAAATCCCCCTGTTGCAGGCGGAGAACCGGACGGTGGCCCCCTGCAAACCCACTGGGACTTCTGGTGCTAGCACCTCCGGTTTGACAGCCTGATGCTCATTTCCTCCGTCTCTGACCCTGTCATGGAATCTAACTCAGGCTGCCGATGTTTCTTACTGCTCTCACTTCCTGTTTGCTACTCAGTATTGTACCACATCCTGATTTCTATGTTTTCACCTCAGCCTCGTAACCTAAAAATAACTTTTCTCTGATGCCCTCCTGGCTTTCTAGGGTTTAAAGTTCTGCCCCAAACTCTGACTAAGTAAGTGCACTACAGCTCCCCATCAGGAGTAATGCATTGAAATGGAGTAACAGAAATGAAACACAACATTCTCCTTTTGTAAAGCAGAGCAGTAGGAATGCTTCCTGGTATCTAATACATTTGGTCGGTCATGATATCACACAGCCGTATTTCATAAAAGCCTTTTATCCATACCTTTTAGTTAGTGCATTGACAACAAAATTTGGTTTATCCCCCCTACTATATTTGTTTAATCTTTTTTGTCCCCCATCTACCTTGTATTGACCATTACTAAACGTCATCTTTTCTAGATTAACCAATTTTCTTAGTCATCTTGTATATTATTCCTGGTTTCTAGAACATTAACATTGTTACTTAGTTTAGTAATATTTACAAATTTGTTGAGCAAATTCTCGGTTATATTTTCTATTAGATTTATTCATTGAAATTACCATGAATTAGATCAGTACATCTGCCTAAAGTCTGGAGAAGATCAATTATATTAAATATTTCAAATATTTGAAAATCGGATTGGAAGATCTTTCAATAATACTAAAATATTCTCTCTCTAGAAATATATCTGAGTTACATCCCATCAGAGACTTAAATTCGGACTAGACAAGACATAAGAAATGTTATTTAAAGAATATTCTTTTATTACATATAAGATTAAGTTAACTGACATATGATGTGCTTTTTGTTTTCCACTTTGTGATTTTATGATCCTTTATTTACAAGGTCTATAGGATTTTCAGTCTGAATGCAATTCATTTATTTGCATCCAAGTTATTCTCCTATTTACACACAGGAGTTTCCATCCTAATGCTGATTTAATATTCTTTTTAAATATCATGTTAAAATCTCAAGGATATAAAGGAAAATAGATGTAATATTTTAATGCTGGTTTATGTCCATATTCCACTTGAAATGTATATGGAAAGCACAAGAAAATAGCTCCTTTCACTTCAGAATGTTTGCCATGTCTTTGATAAGAAAACAAGAAGTCGAACTGCATGCTGGGATGTTCTGTCTTGAAAACAGTCCATGTTTTCATCCAAGGAATCATCTGAAGAGACACACAGACAGCTGCAGACTCGTCCCATAGCTAAGAGTCTTCCAGAGAATCCTATGAAGCCACTGCCGCAGTCCATGGGGAGATGGCTGACCTCTGACCCCGCCTGACAGCCAGTACTCTTGTTATCCTGCTGTGCAACAAGTCAAATTAGGCTATAATTACTCTGCAGACAACAGGCTGCAATTATACATTCAAGTCTCAGGGTCTGGAAGGAGGGAGATTGTGGCTGGAAGGGGATGAGGAGAAGTCAAAAAGTCACAAGACAAACCACTTTTTCATATTTTTCTCTAAAAAAGCATAGCTGTAATGTGTGCTCCTTAAGAGGAGGATCAAACCACAGTGGACAGCAACCATTCTCTTACTCAAAACACCATGAAGACATTGCTTTCAAGGACTCTAGTAGATGGATACGCCAAAGGCTATGTGACTATCTAATAAATAAAAGGAAGGAAACTCTGTGGTTCCCAGACGTTCCTGTGCAGATGCTGTTTACTATTACTGATTCATTTTAATTCAACAAAAAATTAATAAACAATAATAATTAGGGACCAGATTGGGACTGGGAGAAATAAGATACGCACTTAATATTTTTCAGTTATGTTTTAAGAACTACTTTGTTTTCATTTTTTAATTTATATAAAGTCTAGGTACGAAGAAATTTTCATTAAAGCAGACCACAGTTATTCCGGAAAAATATTTCTAAAACCCTATCTTTAAATATGCAAAATGTTTTACAACAGCAAATTATGTAGGTTGAACAACATAGAACTGCCCGTAGAAGTCAGTCTGCGCTGGCTGCCTTTGAGATTGTCTGCAAAACTGTCAGCACTTCTGCTCTCCCTAGCCAAGGTTGTAGATTTACCACATAATTTAGAGTTTTCTCAGGAATGAGATGGCTTGTATTTGCTCACCAAATTTCTGTTGTTTGCTTGTTCTGCCTGTTGAAATGACTTTAGGACTAAACACCCATCTCCTAATGAGGCAAACCAGGCCATTAAAAATATCTTCCTCACGTTAAAACAGAAAGCTTTGTTTTAGTTATCATCCATTGATAACTAAACTCTATGTTTTGTATACGAGTCCCTGGCCACATTCCACTTGGAAAATCTTTTAATCTTTAAAGACAGTTATAATGCTATCCCCCTAACTGGATATTCTTTGTTTATTTTCTCTCTGACATGATTTTAACTCTTTTAGCAATCTCATATGGACAAATATCCTTATGCTTTATGGCACCTAGAACTTAATACAAAATTCCGGAGGTGTTCTGATTAATGCAAAACAGTCTGGCACTGTCCCCTTCATTGTTCTATTGTTCTATTAATACACTGTGATCACAGAGTTCTCTGAGCACCCACTTTAAAGTGTTGCCTCTCTTGGAACTTACTACAAGCCAAAACCTCAAAGTCTTTTTCACACATGCTCCAATGTGTGCTTTTTTCTACACCACCAAGCAATTAACTCTGACCAAGTAATTCATTCTGACACTATCTACCTGGAGATAGCATCAGATCCCAAAGGTTAAAGGCTCAGTTCCACAAGACTGCACCCACTTCAGACTCCAGTAGTAAGTCCAAGATCTTACCTGTGTTTCTGACTCACTGGCTATAAATGGATGTCCCCACGACCCACTCCTTGGGTTGGATTAATTTGCTAGAGCAGCTGACAGAACTCGGAGAAACACTTTATTTACCAAATTATCAGTTTATTATAAAAGGATATAATTCAGGAACAGCCAGATGGAAGAGATGCGTAGGGCAAGGTATGGGGAACGGGGAACTTCCATGCCCTCCTCAGGCACATTGCTCTCTGAGCACCTCCACGTGTTCACGAACCTGCAAGCTCACCAATTCCCGTCCTTTTGAGTTTTTATGGAGGTTTCGTTACATAGTCAAGATTGACTAAATAATTGACCATTGGTGATTGCTTCAACCTTCAACCTCTCTCCCCTCCCAGGGGGTCAAGGGGATTGGACTGTAAGTTTTGACCCTCTAATCACTCCATTGGTTCCCCTGGCAACCAGCTCCCCATTCTTAGGTTATCTAGAGGCTTTCCAAGAAGTCACCTCATTAACATAACAAAAGACGCTTTTGTGGCTGTCACCACTTTTGAAATTCCAAGGGTTTTAGGAGCTCTGAGACTTGGGTGCCTGGGAGGAAGACCAAATATTTATTTCTCATGATAAATCACAGTACCACACAAGCTAAGCCACATACATTGCTTCTCTCAGGTGTTCTCACTTTTCTTTCTTGGATCCAAGGGTCAGTTCTTACATTTATCTTGGTTAAATTTCATCTTGTTCATTTCGACCAAATAATGCCAGTTTTCAATGTCATTCTAGATTCCGAAGCTGTCATTCAAAGTACAAGTGCCCAATGAAATGTTATTAATGGAATAAATTAAGCAAAACTACCAGCAATACAAATAAATGATTCATAATTTCATACCAATAGGTTAAAATTATATGACAATACAATTACATCATTGAAGTATGTCCTCTATATTTCATTCAAGGAGAATAATTCAACTGAAGTAAGTAAAGCCAAGGTTAACACGAGACTCTTCCACTAAGATTATATTAATTTAGTGGTAGCGAGTATGGTCTTGGAGTCAAACTTCTTGTGTTCATATATTGGCATCTCCTTTTGCTTATTGAGTGAACTTGGCAAAGTTTACTTACTCTCTAACCCTCAGTTTCCTTGTCTGTAAAACTGGAATATACCTCTCATAGGTTACATTAAATATTAAATGAGATAACACATGTGTTTAGTACAACATGTGGCACATGGTAAGTGTTCAGTAAATGATAGTTATTAGATTATTATTATGTGAACAATTTTTAAATAAAATCATTCAACTCTTCTCGAATCTATTTAGTTGTTTTAAATCTAGTCCATACTTTCCAATCTCTTCCACTAAAATCCCATAAGAAAATTTATCAAGTGCCTTGCTAATGCCTCTATGCGTTCTACACATTTGTCATATATCTGCTATATATTCCTGATTATTCAGTCAGGTAAGCCCATGAAAGACGGACCTGAGCTCAGTCTGATATGACTTTTCCAAGTGTTTTAGGTAATCTATGTGATAATTATGGATTATTAATTATTTGTTAAATATTCATATTCATTTAAATATCCATTCCAGATTTTACCTGGAATGGATGTTGAGTTCCTATGTTTGAAATAAATATCCTTACAAGAAGTTTAAGTTAATTCAAACTTTTCTTTCTAAATATTTATTCTCACTTATAGTTCTTTAGCCAAAAATCTCGAAACTTATTTTTAATGACAGGAAGCAGCAAAAGAAAAGTACACGTAGAATTTTCTAATGATCTATTATTCAGCTTCCTCACACACATTCTTTTTCAATCAGATTTCTTCTTCTAGAAACCAGAGTAAGTGTCTAACATGAACAAATACGCAAACTAGCAGAATTAATTCGTAGATTAATTTCAGGATAATGAATTCATCCTTAATGGAGCAAATTCCAAGACTCAGGAATATTTAATGCTGTGCACTCAGGTAAACATAGAAATATACCACGTATACCAGTCTTGGCCAATAAACCTCCAAAAATCTGAGGAAATATCATTGTCATGTACAGTGGAGGGGGCCAATTAAAAAAATCTGGGTTTGGCTACTTTCACTTGACTTTAACATTATTTCATCTTGAAGCCTTGTATTACTTTCAATTGACTTTAATGTTTTTTCATCTTGAAGCCTTCTCTGTATTTCTCATATATGAAATGAAATGTGATGTTTGGATAAGATGGCATTGAAACAAATGTTAATATTAATGACAAAATTAATAATTATTATATAATTACTAAAGTCCCTTCCAGCTCCAAAATGTCGTCTTTGATTTTGACTTTCATGGACAAAATAACCCGGAACTAATTCAGCACAAGTTAACAAACATCTTTCTTTCTTTCTTTCTTTTTTAAAGATTGTCCCTGAGCTAACATCTGTTTCCAATCTCCCTCTTTTTTTTTCTTCTCCCCAAAACCCCCAATACATAGTTGTATATTCTAGTTGTTGGTCCTTCTAATTCTGTTATATGGGACATTGCCTCAGCATGGCTTGATGAGCAGTGCTAGGTCCATGCCCAGGATCTGAACTGGTGAAACCCTGGGTGACCAAAGTGGAGTGCTCAAACTTAACCACTCAGCCCCAGGGCTGACCCCAACATCTTTCATCTTGTTCAACATTGATATACCAATGTTAATGCATCTTCCCTGACTACTTAGCAAAACACATGAATGTATAAAGATAGAGGATCACAATTACTGTTTGAGAGCAGACGAAAAGTGAAAAAAAATTGATTTGTTTTTCGAGGAAGATTACCCCTGAGCTAACATCTGCCACCAATCCTCCTCTTTTGCTGAGGAAGATTGGCCCTGAGCTAACATCTATGCCCATCTCTCTCTATTTTATATGTGGGATGCCTGCCACAGCATGGCCTGATGAGCGGTGCGTAAGTCCACACCTGGGGTTCCAAACCTGCGAACCCTGGGGCCACCAAAGCAAAGCATACAAACTCAACGACCATGCCACCAGCCCAGTCCTGAATTGATTCCTTAATTGCAAAACATCCCTCCATTAGTCTCTGTTGCTCTTCTCTAGGGATTCTCTACACTTCAAGAAGTAAAATTCAATACTCTCCCCTCCTCCTCTGACCTTGTCTGCTTCCGTCTCCTTCCCTATGGCCTCTATTTCCACCTCTGGCTGCAGAAAAATTAGTATTTGTGGAAAACAGTACAGCATGATTCAATGAAGATCTGGATCAAAGTGAAAATGGATGAATTGTCATAACCATGATTTATTCAATCAAAAAGAAAAGAGAAGAGGGAGTAATGTTGCAGAGCCTTCAATTCTGGTTGTTACTGACTGAATTCTCTACAGAAGATAATGACTTCTCACTCTGGGAGAAAGAAAATCTCATCCATTCAGTTCATTTGATCTACGACAAACTTCAGCTGAGGTATCTATGAAAGCTGCAAGGTGGGGAAGGGCCCTGAATACTGCAGTAGCCTATAGGGCTCTTTGTTTTTCACGACCCTTAGAAACATCCAGGTTAGAAGTTAAATGAGAACACAAACCCTCCATCCTGTGTGACTTAATGACATCGACACTTTAGAGTCAGCCGCACGAGTCAGTTGTACAGTCATTCTACAAGTTCCAATCAACTGAGAAAACGCAGAACAAAAAGCAGGAATGAGACACAGAAAGAACAATCAATAATCAGATTATCTTAAAGCATTAAAAATTGTTCAACTGATATTTGGCTGATGTCCCAGACAAAGTTCAAGCCAGTACTTAATAATTGTCAGATACGTAGCCTTACCTAGAGTTCATTTGCCAGCACGCTTGATATTTCTTCTTCAAGCTAAGAGTAAATACTGTTCATCTACAAATGTAAAGAAACAAGTGAAGAAATGTGAAAGCAATCCACTGATATCAAAAATCATTGGGAAAAATCACAAAATGGATGGGGTGGATATGCCAAATTCTCATTTAACCCTCCGTATTGATTTAATGAGCACATTTTTGTGGAGCATTTACTCTATATTATGCACTCTGCTATGACCTATGAATAATTGGTAAGATAAGGACCCTGTTCTTAAAAGTTTACAATCTACCAAAGAGCCTAATGTCTCCTATGAAATACCACTGGCGAAATTGGCATTTACGCTTTGCTATAAATTAGAAAAAAATTATTGACCTAGATGAGGCTTTTGGGTGGCAAGAACCAGAGACTCAAACATAGTGAGTTAAGAAGAAGAGAAAATACTATAAAAATCAGTGTAATCTCTGAGACTGTTGTAACAGGAGCACAGCCAGGCTGACCAAGAGCGAGGGCTAGAAAGGGGAAGCTTTTAGGAACAAAGGCTGTTCTCTAGAAGTGAAAATCTAGCTACCTTTTTCCAATTGTTCGTAGTAAACCTGCTTCTTGCTAAAGACCAGTTCTCTCTCTTTATCTCTCAGTCCATATTTTCCCAAAGTGGGTACCCAAATTGTTCCCTCAGTCTCCCATTCAGCCCTGGGACGTTAAGTTTGCATGTCCTTCAACGTTCGACACCCATGATTGATCAGAAATGCTGAGGTCCCATTCCAAAATCAGGGGAGAGAATATAATTGGCACAGCTGAGCATACGTTTCCCTACTTTCCAGTTATCTGTAGTGAGGGGTAGAGTCATGTATTACAAACGTGGCTTCAGGGACTCACCCCACTGTGGACAGCAGTTCTCCTGGAAGGGAAAAGAACCAGTCAGACACCGGAAGTTGTTAGAGTGTCATGTCCAGTCTCCACAACTTTTGGCAAATATTTTCTTTGATAAATAACTTATTATATATATATAGTGATGTGCAGAATTGATGTAGGCTACTAAGAAAAGAGAATAAATGTAAACCATAAATTGGTTAAATAAAGTATATTTAATTTCCTTATATATAATTTTCAGGCTGCTGATCAAATTTGAAGTCATCCAAAGATGAAATCTCATACATTTCATAAGCTATTAGGGGAAACACCTTTATTCTAAAAGATTAGATTATGTTTAAACATAAGATTAATGGCTAACAAAGATGCATTTGCGATTATTTCAAAC
Organism: Equus quagga; assembly: GCF_021613505.1. Taxonomy (NCBI): domain Eukaryota; kingdom Metazoa; phylum Chordata; class Mammalia; order Perissodactyla; family Equidae; genus Equus; species Equus quagga. Next base: position 31,761,261 of record NC_060272.1, read on the forward strand.
TCAGAATATGTTCATATGTTCTAGAACAGAGAGATATTTTTTCTTGAATGCCTTGATGACATACACTAAAATATTTTATATCTGTATAACCACTACTTTGTATATATCTGAATTAAGTGTTCATCACAGATTATCATATTAGAATGACTTATTTTTATGCAATGTTTTTACATATCTTTCTCTCACTAGTTTGTAATCTTTTTGAGAATAGTGCCTGTAACCTTCAAAATGAGTTAACTGTAAATAAGTAATTATGCTGGTTTATATAGAGTCATTTACTTTTTCCAAATTACTACATGTTATTCTTTATTTATCTAGAGGAGAAAGTACCCAGAAACTTCAACCATCTCTGATAGTTATGATCCTAAAAGTCAGGGAGAAAAACACTCTTGCCAATTCTAGTGACACATAAAATTAATAAAGCACATACATTTAATGTGCTTTGTTTCAGTGGAGATGAGTGGAGGTGAGAAGGAGTGGAACTCCTTACCTGTTTTACTTGCTTAGTGTTATGTTTCAAGTGATCAGTCTTTTAGGTATTTGAACTGTATTTGAACCTGTTCTGGGTTACAGTCAGGCACCAGCGGAGTTAAAACTGTAGTAAAAGCAGTAAAAGATTGGACTTGAGGATCAATATTTAAAAGTTGGTTTAGAACATTTAAATTAGATTTTTAAAAGTCTTAATCATATTTCACATGTTAAAATAATTGCTAACAAATAAAAATAGCTTTACTTTTGATGTTTTATTATCCAATATATCGTACCAACTATAATATTTAAGAGCTAAAAAGAAACCATTTGAGAAACGGGTTTGTTGCATAGGTATTTAAGTGGAAACTTTACCTGTAGCTTAGTTGAAGCCCTAAGAGGCTAGTCACAGCTTACAACAGCAGTAACTTCTTCTCTGAGGATCCCTCAGTCTTCATTTTTGAACTAATCTGTTCTAAGTTTAGAAACTGGAAATGGAAAATAGGACGAGGAATATCAAGTTAAAGTAATCATTTAATATTTTAATTTTCTCATATAGGGAACAACATATATTTTGCATTTAAATACTATTTATAATTCTGATTATGTAGAATTTTTTTTAAAAAGCAAAGAATATAAATAACTAGAATGGAATTTCATTTTGTTCCATTCTTTTATAGGAAAAATGTAAATTAAATTAAGCTGACATCAGGATCATATTAAGAAAAGAACCCATAGGAGAAGCAATGAAGCGTGTAGAAACGATTCCTTCTCTGCTCTGTCGGCACAGAACACTGTAAAATGACAAGCATTGCTCAAAGGACGTTGAAAATCCAAAAGTGCCTTTAAATAATCAAAATACATTAGATTAAAGTTGACATAGTTTACTCTCCAGTACGCATTTATTTTTTCCAATATATGTACCTATTATGAAAATATAGCAATAACACAGAAAAAATAAATGTCTTTTACTCTTATTACTTCTTAATAATTACGGTTAATTTTTTGGTGATATCTTTTCAATGTGCTTTCTCGGTCTAGTCTTTAGGATAAAAAACCCCCTAATTTTTAGAGATCTTACATAAAGCGTTCTATGTCCTGCTTTCATTGTGCTCTACTTTTTTCACTGAACATTGTATCATGTGTTTTTCATAAGCATTATTTTTAATGGCTGTATGTTATTTTTTTGAGTGTAAAGACAACAGACTTCTTAACTGTGCCTCTGTGTTTTGATTTACAGCTGGTTTTGTTTCCAATTGCTCATTATTATGAATAATGCTGTGATGAACATCTTTAGACACAATGTTTTCTCTTTATTATTTCCTAATGAGACATTTTCAGAAGTGGAATTTCTGGGTCACAGAGATGTTTTAAGAGTTCATGTATTTAACAACTCAGCATAGTAAAGAGAACAGATATCTTACTTGAAATCCAGAGATGTGTGTTCTAATCCCAGTATTTTTTCTAAGTTACTTCATAACATTGATCAAATGAGTTCACTGCTCTGGCCTTGGGTTTCTTCAGCTACAGTATAAGACGACTAAACTATTTTAGGGTGCCTACTTTGGTTATCTATGACTGCACAACAAATTATCTCAAAACCTAGTGGCCTAAAACAGCAATCATTCTGTTATTTCTCCTGATTCTGTGGGTTGACTGGGGCTCAGCTATATGGTTCTTCTGTCTCCTCTTCATGTGACCTTTCTGCATAGTGTTTCCATGTGGTCTCTTCTTCAGAACAAAGCTCAGGTTTTCACAGATGCAAAAACTTCACCACTTCTACCCCATTCTCTTGGGAAAGCAAGTCACAGGATCAACCAAGCTTTAATGTGAGGGAGACAGCACAAGGGCATGGATATTGGGAGCAAGTTTCATTAGGCACCATCTTTGGTGAACAGCTACCACGTATTACATGACTGGAACAGTGTCTTTAGAGCCCTAAGATTTTAATTATTTGAAAATTGGCAAGCCATGTATGGCAAGTACTATGATAGTCTACGTATCACATGAAGGACAGTGTGGTGAGTCTCTCTTGTCAAGGATGCTCACTTTTACTAGAACACTCAATTCTCAACACTTCTGGGGAGAAAAAAAAAGAAAGTGCACTCAGTAATTGCTCCAAATAACTACACTATCTTCCTTGTCTTGACAATCTCCACATTTACGTGTCAGCCATGAGCTGCACAGAAGATATAAACAGCCTGAACCTCCCCATACCCTACCCCAAAGAGTGTACCTGGTAGGCAATTCACCAGTGTCTGAGAATAACTGAGTTTCCTCATGTGGAGTTTAGAGGAAGGTAAATCTGACTGGATTTTACCAATACTCCACACGATTGGGGAAATCAAAGAGAGATTAACCAAAAATGGGTCCCCGGAGCAATGGAAAATGAATCAGCTTTGCCTAGCCTCCCCTAATAAAAGATTAGACTCCTTTCAGTAGATTAATTTATTATTTGATAGCTGAATGTGTACACTAAGCCCAATAGAACTGAGGCTGCCAAGCTATGATAAAACCAAATAACCATTGTTACAAACAGATAACAAAGTTAGACTCAATAACATTTTATTAATCCTCAATGCCAAATTCCAGATGCTGCAGAAGAATAGCCTTTTTCTCCCACACTAGGAAAATGGCAGCTTTTTATTAAGGCTATCTCTTAAACATTTGCTCTTTCTCCCTACTGCCTAACAGCGAGAGCTAAAACTTCTGGAGTATTTTATTTATTTATAGGGCATTTGCCTTGACGTTTCCCAAGTAATAATACGTAGTAACAGAGACAAATGAGAGTTCTGGATCATTCTTCACCTCAGGGCAAACCAGGCACAAATAGACCTCTGATGAAAAAATCCACAGAGCGGGACAATAAACAACAGGGTATAAAACGAAGGAAAGAGTTTCCAAGCACAAGCTTTAAAAAATACAGAACAGAACAATATTCTACTCAAAGTGAGGTAAGACCTCTGCAACTTTCACATTATACAGTGGGTTTTACTTGATCCTTTCCCACAATCCAGGTTACTTCTAAATCTGATATCATTTTCTTTGGTTCCAAGAAATAGCAATAATTTCAATGGTGTTTTATTAATAAAATAGAGTTTGTTCCTAACTAGTTCCTGAAATATAGAGATATTTTTAAATCAAATATAAATTACTCAAACCATGCTTATTTCCTGATAAGCAATTACATATTCATTCAACAAATACCTTGTAATTGCTGACTATATGCCAGACACCATGCTAGGTCCTGGGAACACATGAGTGAACAAGATGTGGTTTCTGGCCTCAGGAAACTTTAGTCTGGAGGAAGCAATAGACCATTAAACAGGCTAAAGCTCAAAGAAATGTTATCCAATCAGTCTAAAGCTTCAGGGAAGGATACTCAGAGATAGTATTTAGGCTGAGATAGAAAAGATGCAGAAGAGATGATCAAGGAAAGAGGAGGAGGGTATATTAGGATTCTCCAGCAAAACAGAACCAAATATATATGTGTGTGTGTATCCCATATGTATATGTATGTATGTATGTATATATATATATATATATGTATGTATAGCTAGACAGATAGATTTATATAGGGAATTGGCTCAAGTGATTATGGAGGCTGACAAGTCTCAAGATCTGCAGCTGAACAGCTGGAGACCCAAGAGAGCCAATAGTGTAGTTCCCATCCAAGTCTGAAGGCCTGAGGACAAGGAGAGCCAATGGTATAAGTTCCACTCCAAAAGCTGGCAGTTCTCGACCCAAGAAGAACTGATATTTCAATTTGAGTCCAAAGGCAAGAAAAGCCTGATGTTCCAACTCAACCGTTCAGGCAAGAGGAGTTCCCTCTTATTTAAAAGAGGGTCAGCTTTTTTGTTCTATGCAGGTCTTCAACTGATTGGATGAGGCTCACCCACATTAGGGAGGGCAATCTGCTTTACTCAGTCTACAAACTCAATTGATAATCTCATCCAAAAACACTCTCACTGGTGCACCCAGAATAATGTTTGGCCAAATGTTGACTACATGGCCCAGTCAAGTTGACACATACAATTAACCATCAGAGAAGGTGTAGTGGCAGAGCCAAAAAGAAAGGCTGTGGGGGCACTGGTCCTCAGGGAAGAAGTTTGCAAGCAAAGGAACAGCAAGAGTAAAGGCTCTAAAGGCTGAAGATGGCACTGAGAGGCTTCTAGACTTTCGGGATTCAGGAGCTAACACCTCCCAGCATATACTTCAGAATATCCAATTATATGCTAAGACTGGAACAGGAATCACACATCCTGAAAGAGCCATACACCTCCTTCTCCTGTGCACACGGCCTTCAGTTTTGTATCCTCAGTGCGCAACTTGTGCTTTGCCAGCTTGCCCCCCTCCTGCTACTGAAGGGCCTCTAGTTTTCCACAAAGTCCACCCTGTGCAGATATTTCTGGAGGTCCTCAGAGGGAATTACAACTGTTCTCATAGATCGATGGCTCTCAACCAGGGATGATTTGCTACCCAGGGGACATTTGGCTATGTTGATAATGACACTTTCATTTTTCACACCTGAAGGGGGTGCTACTGGCATCTACTAGGTAGAAACCAGGGATGCTTCTAAATGCTCTTTAGTGCATAGGACAGCCTCCACCAGAAAGAATTATCCAGTCCAAAATGTCAATAGACAAGTGCTATCAGTCACCACTGGTACTTCTGGAGGGATCAGGCAAGTCTCAACATGGGACCTCTTCTCATCTGATATCCCATCTGTGGAGTTGTTTGTAGCTACTCCTCCAGACCCCAGGGCTACAGGTTTCCTTTCATTGGCTCCCGAGTGCACTTTAATGGAAGACTTTAAGAATTCACCACTGATAGCTCATGCACTGTGGTCTTCTTGCCTCTGACTTCCTCCAGTAGAGTGCACAGCCTCTGCCTCCAGAGGAGGCGCTTGCCCCAGTACCTGCAGTTTCCACAGGCATTGTCTCTAATGTCTCTAAGTGTGCTTTGTTAAGGTGAACAATAATAATTTGCCCTCCAAGGGCATGTGTTCCTTAGCAGATTCTGTTTTAAGTGTTTTGGTGGACATTATTTATTCCTAGAGCAGAACAATGTTTTACTTATTTTACAAATAAAGCTATTTACACTGATGGAGTCAAGTAGCCTTCCCAATTTGTACTGCTCATTAAAAAACTAAAGTTTTAGGTTAGAACCAGTTCTGTCTGCCTCCTGAACTGTGCTCTCAGTCACTGAACTAAACTGCGTGAAACTCGGGCAGGTGACCAGCCTCCACAGTTGACTATGACTTTGTATTGTGTCCGTAATGAGACCCTTCCCATATTCGCTATCCTCTCATCCTAAAAATTATTGGGCTCAATAGAATGTAAGCAAATAAGACAGTTTATGGGGAAATAGAAAAAATTTTCACTGTAATATTTTAAAAATTTCATTTAAATCATATTTGTTCTTTCCTCAATGCCGTTTTCCATTGCAAGTTTCTCTCCATCTCCTTAACACACACACAATCTCTATCATTTCGTCTGTTGTACTGAGCAGTGCAGCTTTCACTTGCAGGTGGCAAACCACAATAAGTAAGAAAAGAAAAAAGGACAGGAAATCAGAAGTGAGTTGCTCCTTTCCACCTTAAAAGCCATGTCATCTATTGTTTCTTAAGACTGCTTCTTGGGAGTTTCTATGTCAGAACTTTATTCTACCAAAGTCTTCATTCAAAGAAAAGAAAAAGCTTCATAGGATTGAGGGAACAGGGGAATAAGGGGAGGTTCTATTGCTGAGAAAATAAAAATTCTCTATCATTGATAGATATATAATTTAACCAGCCACTGAATTAGCTTTTAAGATCTGCTCTGAATGCAAGAGCGTTACGTAATACCGACAGTCATATAAGCCACTACTCCTTATGTGCTCAGCATCCAGGTAATTCACGCATTTAATACAGGGGTCAGCAAACTACAGTCTACAGCCCCAGATCAGTCCTTTGCCTGGTTATGTATTGCCCATGTGCCATACATAAGAACAGTTTTTAAATTTTTAAATAGTTATATTTAGGTGGTTACAAAGGTATTTATATAGTATCCTTGGTTCCGCCTCTTGGCACATCTCTGATTTAATCAACAATTTGTGAAGTAGAAACTGTCAATATCCCCATTTTACAGATGCTGAGACTGAGCCTTGGAGTAATTAAGTGAATTATCTAATCGCACAGGTGGAAAGTGGCAAATTCAGGATTCCAACCTGCATTTTCTCACTTCAACGCCACCACTTCTAACCACCATCCTGTACAATGCCCCTATCGCCATGGCCTGGGGCCAAGAGTATGTATCTTTCTTTTCGTTTGTTTGTTTTTGTGAGGAAGATTTGCCCTGAGCTAACATCTGTGCCAATCTCCCTCTGCTTTGTCTGTGGGACGTCTCCACAGCATGGCTGATGAATGGTGTAGTTCTGCACCTGGGATCCGAACCTGCAAACCTCGGGGCCACCAAAGTGGAGTGCAAGGAAATCTAACCACTTGGCCATGGGGCCATCCTCAACAGCACATATCTTTTAATAGATGAAATTTAATTTGAAGCAAGGCATGGTTCTTTCTCCATCCCAACTCTGACTGGGCAGCATGCCATCATCCTGGGGCAGCCGCCACCAATGTACTCGTCTGGAGGCACCAATGGCACGTGCTGCCTGACTCATCCTGTGTCAGCATGTCACATGGGGTTCTGTACCCACTGGAGAGAGAACGCCTTTCTCAGAAAGGGAGGAGAATCAAAGCAGCACTTCCCATGCCCTGAAGTCTCACAAAGTTCCTGCTGAAACAGCCCCACTGCCCTCACAGGATGTGGACATGATTCCAGGAGGGTCTGGGCCAGAAGATAAATGAATGAAGTTGGCACAAACCTCGTGCTGTATTTGCAACTGTCCCTCTCTGTCACGAGCTAAGGCTTTTTGTTTCATTTTGTTTTGAACTAGCTATCTTGTCTGCCTCTGGGAAGTCCTTTCCCAGGAAGTTCTCCAGTCTGTTATGCAAGAACCGCCCCCCACCCCAGCCCCCCAACCAGACCCAGACACAACCACATCACAGGGCTGGGCTGAACTTGGACCACTACAGGCACACGCATATATGTAATGACTAGAGAAACATCAGGGAAATGGACTAAATGTGCATATATATCAGAGAAAATGATGATAAACTTTGGTCCATTTTTCTTGCCTTTCTCCTTTTCCTATAGAGCTGAATGGAAGAGGACATTTCTATTCACTTCAGAGGAAGTTCGTTATGAAATAAGGATCATCCTTGAATACTCCTTTCTCCATGGTCACAAGATTGTTACAAAGAGGTGACATAAAGTACCTCTCCTGATTATGATTCTGGACTGCCTGTGTTCAAACCTCAGCTCTGTGACTCCTGATGAATAGTTCAATTCTTCTGTTTCCCTACATGTAAAATGCGTACAGCAATAGTGCCTGCCTCATTGGTCACTGTGATGATTATAAATGTAATGCCCTCAAAATCGCATATGGCACTAACCATGCCATCAAGTACGTGCATGCCCTCAACTAGCTCACAGCTTTGACATTTCAAGACAAAAATAAGTCTTTCCCACAATTTTCATTTAGTGTTTAATTTCCATTTCATGTTACATCAATTACATTTTTCTAAGACAGAAAATATGCCAAGTGCTGTAAGATATATATTATGCTCAATATGAGCTCTGAAAGGACATTACTTTAAAGCAAAAGTGCTTACAAAGAAATAAATGTTTAGAAAGCATATTCTGAAAAGAGCCAGCTATTATAATGATATAAAGATATGTGCAATGCACTCTAATTTTCCATTTTTAGAAATTGCAAAGCATGTTATGTCTTGACACGAGCCTGGTAAAGATCTCGTTCTGTTCCCCTCACTTTTTTCAAATAATTATGGGTTCCAACTTCTTTTCTATTACTGTAATTTAAAATATCAAAGCATGAAACATAAGTAATAAGATGGAATTTCTTTGTATTCTCTGGACTTTTGCTTTAAAGATGGAGAATAAAGCAAAAGAGTTATAAGGATAGAAATTCACTTGCGACCACCTGGCTGTGAAAAGCCTGAATGTGCTGGAGTGATTGGGTGGTCCTGGGGGCCACCCACTCAGTTCAGGCTGAAGGGGGTAAGAAAGGAAAGAAAAGAAGGAAAGAGACCCTTTTGTCCTTCTGTGTCCCCTGCTGCCTGCATGTTCTCTCTGTAGCACTTCTCAATGGAATATTATCTAGGTCTTCTTTTCCTTTCTGCTTTAGCTCTGTCTCTTAGCCCATTTAAAGTTCCTCTCTCTCACCTTTTAGGGCCTTAAGGTCTTATACTTTGACAGACAAAATTTTAAAAATATAATTATTATAAGTCATTCCTGGAAATACAATGCCTTACCCAAAAGAATTACTTTCTAGTGGCAGAAATCTGGCACGTGGCAGGTAGTGGGAAAGCTATCTTAGGGAAAGGGCCCCCTGAGCTCACTGTGATGGCTTCCCTGATCTGTTGTGGTGAAGACTGGGCTAGTTACAACATCTGAGAGAAGTAGCAACAGGAGAGAAAAGAAAATAGGAGAAGAAGAGAACTTTATTTTTCTCTTACTATACATAAATGTTTCTTTCTTCTCCAACGGGAGGCGTGAGAAGAGGATGTGCTTCACACCTGCAGTAATTTGGGATGGGCTGGAGCAGGTAGGGTGTCTGACTGTTACCTAGCATGTCTCCAGGTGTATTTTGTTGTGAAAAGCTTTGCCTATATTGCTTTAAAAAAAGAAAGAGAAACTCACACTTTTCTCTCTTTGTAGTTGTCGTATCTGGATAATGGTCATATATTTTTAACTTACAATATATTAAAGTTTCATCTTTAATTTGTTTTTCTATTTTATTTAACAGAGTCAGATTTTTAAAAACAAAATCTATAACCCGTCAAATGCTCAATCAAGGATTCTGCTTAAGAAAGAATAGAAACCTTGATATATTTTAAAAACTAATATATGCTAAAATACAGATCTTTTTGAAAAGAATATAAAGCTGAAAGTTTGTCTATGGCTAATAGTGTTTTAGGAGGAAAGCTTATTTTGAAACCATTAAATTTTAAATACTTTATTCTTGCAAATTCTTTATGCACTCAACTTCCCTCTTAAAAAGAGATGTGTGAAATAAGGACAGAAATATTTAAAAAAATAAAACCTATGACATTATGAACTGTGGCATTCAATAGCCGTAGTTAAATAGAGAGCTCACAAATTTGACTCTTTAAAGCAAAATGAAGCTTTCACAAAATTTCCATTTAGCTTTACATTATTGCATTTTCCTAAATTACAAAAATGTGTGTGGTGCTTTAAATAGATGACAATGCTCAGTTCAAGTTCTGGAAGGATATTACTTTAAACCAACGTGGCAATCAGAATACAGCTGCAGGACTAGCAACAGCTGGCCACAGCTGAAGGATCCAATCTTCAGAAAGCTAGAAAACCTGGAAAACTAGGAGGGCAGTCATCAGCAACAGGGATGTCTCTCAGAACAAAAGACCAAGCCTGTAGGTGGGATTTGGGAATGAACCTCTAGGACCTTTTTAGGTGGAAGTGAGTTTGGCAATAGCAAGGAGAGAGATATAGGTAGAGAGAGGTAATAGGACCCTGAATGTTAGGAACAAGATTGGAGTTGAATTCTCACAAATGGAAACTATGCTTCTCAGAATGAGACCAAAACCTAGTTTCCAGTACTGGGTCAAAGAAGAGTGTTGAACGACAACAAGAATGGCCTTATAGACCAGACTGAAATTCTTACTCAACAAGGTTAAGATAAGCGTTAGAAACTTCAATGGAGTTGAGACTGTAAGTGACAATTAGGTGGCCCCAGTTACAGGAAGAGGCAAGTGTGATGTTGGAAACTTGTTTGGGTCTGACAGTGGACACTTAAATAAAAGTGCCATTTTCACTGGGGAATGGGAAAGATGGTGTTGGGTGCGAAGTTTTTCAGGATGAGTGGAATGGAGATGAGAAAGGAAGAGAGGGAAAGGGCATTCCAGGTGGAATGACTAATAAGCAATGAAATGATGAGTTGTTGTTGAGGAATGACAAGTTAATTATGTGGTTGAGCAAAGGGTGAGAGGAGAGATGAGTGGAAATAGGATGGGCCCAAATGGTGAGAGGCCTGAGTACCATTTTGAGGAATTTAACCAAGTTCTATTTGAAGAATGACAAGCAAGTAAAGAGCGAGAGGGGAAATCTGTGGAATCAGAATGGGCTTAAATAATGACATTCTGAGGAATTTAAAGTTTATTCTACAGGCCCTGGTCAGCATTGAATATTCAAGAGGGAACTAATTGGATTTAACTTGCTTTTTGAAAGATAACTTTGGAGACAGTGTGATGAGTTTGCATTTTCAGTTCTGGCAAGAAATAACAAGGCCTCAAACTAAGACAGCAGTAGCATAAATACAGCTACTATGGCTTTAATAAAATTTGCATCACTTGGTGAAGGTTTGAATATTGGTATAAATCAAAACAGTTAAAATTCAGGGAGAAAAACATGTGTTCCCAAACCCAAAGAAATGTGCTCATTTGATAGGCCGTCCCAGAATTTCCCAGGTGCTGGGATGTACCACTGAGATTCAGATTAATCAGCTCCTGGGAGGGGTCTGGACATTTCAGTTTTGAACAATGGTTTGGAGACAATGATTGCATACGTTGTTCAGTGTCTGATAGGTCAAGTAGATAGAAAAGACATAGGGAGAAATTTCTTGACCTGGATAAAGTCACTTGCAATCTCAACTCCATAAAGGATAGTGGTTACATTGCTCTGCTATATTTGTAATAATTACGGAAACATATACTTATTATTTATGTACTTTTCTCTATGGATTTTAAGCTTTAATTAAAATTTAGTACAAATACATAAAATGAATAGAAGATTGAGTAACAAAATAAGAATTTAAGTGATTTAATTCAACATTAAATGCTAATTTAATATTTGACTCTACTAATAAAAAGGATATTTACACGGAAAATTGCGTCTTCCAGATATTTAGAGTTAATCTCTTTTTAAAGTATTATTTGAATATTTTCAAGCATTAATTTTATATAAGGTCACAATGAAACCATCAAGAAACTGCCTCTTTAACCCCTTAAGCAAGAAAATATGAAGAACATATTCTTCATCATGATGCAAAATAAAGCTAGAAATTAATAACAAAAGTAAACATATAATTTTAAATGTTTTCATTACTAAAATTGAAAAGTTATTAAGTATTCAATGCAAGAAGTTACAAAAGGAAAAAAAAAAGGAATACTAAGGCAAAGTAGGGTAAGATAATTATGAGTGAGTTTGGAAACAGAAAAATAAGGAAAGATTTATCTAAATAAAATTTTACTTTGTCTACTCATATATTACACAAAAAATGGCTTGACAGAGTTTCGCTGAATTAAAAAAAGCATGTAGTCTCCATAGAATGTACAAGAAAAAAGAAGATTAAGGTAAACTATGGACTTTGGGTGATTATGATGTGTCAATACACGTTCATCAATTGTGAAAAATGTACAAAAATGCACACAGTCTCCACGGCATTCACAGTTAAATGTGCGGACAGCATATTGAGCACACCATTGAATTAAGCATTTATTTCCCAGAGCACTTGAGATGGAAGGAGGCACAAGAGGCCTAAGTGACTACAGATTGGAAGAGACATGCCACGAATGTTAGGATACCATGGAAAGGGATCCCAAATAGTTGTTTCAAATATGTTCCAGAATAGAAATTATAATAACTCATGATATTTTATTTGACAATGAGCTGCTTCTTAAATGGGTGATATTAACTACCATGCTCCAGGTGAGTAGTCAGAATTTATGATTGTTAATGGTTTTCCTAAAAAACACAGAATATTTGCAATATATATAAATATAAAGGATTTGTATCTAGAAGATATAAAGAAATTTTTTAACACATCAATGAGAAGACATGACATCTCATAAAAAAACGGTCAAAAATTTGAAAGATGTTTCACCAAGGAAGATATACAAATAACAGATAAGCACATGAATAGATGCTCAGTAGTGTTAATTATTTGGAAAGTGATTATAACCAGAGGGAGATACCACTGCACAGCTAGTAGAACGGCTGACATTAAAAAGATTGTCAGCAAGAAGTTTTGGTGAGGACATGACGCAACAGGAAGTCTCACGCAAAATGGTACAACCACAGTAAAAAACAGTTTGGCAGTTTCTTAGAGAGTTAAACACATCCTTCTAAGAGTGGGAATCACACTCCTAGGTATTTACATAAGAGAAATGTAAACCTTTGACCAAAGACTTTTACGAGAATGTTCACAGCATATTTATTCATGATAGTCAAAACCTTAGAAAAAAGTCAAATCGTCTTCAAATGCTGAACGGATAAACAAACTATGGAATGTCCAGTCAACAACATGAATGAATTTCCAAAACATTATGCTATGTGAAAAAAAACAGACACAAAAGACTATGTATATAGCATGATTCCATTTATCTGAAATTCTAGGTAAGGCAAAGCTTTAGTGACAGAATACAGATCAATGATTGCCAGGAGCAATGGATGGAGGAAAGGAATTGACTGCAGAGGAACAGAAGTGCACTTTTTGGTGGTGATAAAAACCTTCTATATCCTGATTGTGATGGTGGTTATGCAACTGCATACATTTGTCACAACTCCTCAAATTTACATTTAAAATAGGTATGTTTTGTTCCATAAAAATTATTTTCTCAATAAAACTGATTTTTAAATGTCTTAGAGGGACTGGCCTGGTAGCGTAGTGGTTAAGTTCATGCACTCTGCTTTGGCGGCCCAAGGTTCACTGTTTTGGGTCCTGGGTACGGACCTACACAACACTCATCAAGCCACACTGTGGCAGCATCCCACAGAGAAGAACCAGAAGGACTTATAACCAGGATATACAACTAAGTACTGGGACTTTGGGAGAAAAAAGCAAAGAGAGAGAAAAGGAAAAAAAATGTTTAAAAATATATCTACTTAGAAAGATAGTCTCTATAACAATGACTATATCCTATGTGTTAAACAGTTAAATAAATTAGGGGCCAACCCAGTAGCACAGTGGTTAAGTTCACATCTTCCACTTCAGTAGCCTGGAGTTTGCTGGCTCTGGTCCCAGGTGTGGACCTATGCACAACTCGTCAAGCCATGCCGTGGCAGGCGTCCTACATATAAAATAGAGGAAGACGGGCACGGATGTTAGCTCAGGTGTCTTCCTCAGCAAAAGGAGGAAGATTAGCAGCAGATGTTAGCTCAGGGCTAATCTTCCTCAAAAAAATTAATTAATTATGATATATCTTTTAGTCACTGAAATTTTACCACGTCAAACAGATTTTTTTTTGAAGACTTTTAATTGGAAAGGTGAAAAAAACAAACCAAATAATGCCTATACAACATGATCCAAATTTTAAGAAAAATAAAATTATGTATACACATATCCATAGAAAAATATCTGGGAGGAAAAACAAAAGCAACATTAATAGTTGCTCAATGTGATAATATTAGCAGTGATTATAATGTTTCCCTTTGCTTTCCTATGTGTTTCCAATTTTACATGATGCACTTGTATTACTGCTTTAAGTAGAAACAAATGAAGAAATTTTAAAAAGTCTGTTCAAGAACCTCGAGCTCACAGAATGAAAATAAAATGCCTTGGAATGTCATACAAGATCCTCCACCTTCTAGACTCGGCCTGTAGTCTCCTTTTCACTTCCTCAGAAGTTGTGTCCCTTCTCTGTCAACTGGATTCTCTTTCAATCTTGCAAGCCTTCAACGTGTGCTATTCTCTCTGTAAGGAAATGCTTGTTCTCACACCTTATCCACCTAAGGCCTTCTAGTCCCCCTTTAAAAAACAACTCATATGTTCCCCCCAACCTTTTTCCAAAGAGTTTTCTACTTCCTACTCTTAGCACACACTATTATGCTATGCCTTAAAGGATCTCATATTGCTTTTTCTGGATTAGTTAGGATAGACTAGTCTGTGTGGTAATAACAAATAACCCCCAAATCCCAGTGGCTTAACACAAGAAGATTCTGCTTCTCATGCGTGTTCCACGCTCCACGTGAATTTGCAGGAGGCTCTGCTGCACACAGTCTGTCAGGAGCTCGGGCTGTTGGAAGTCCCACCATCTTGTATTTGCACACAAAGGCACAGAGCAACAGCAAAGAACCACACGTGAGTGATTTACTGCCTCACTCCAGAGAGGCACATATCTCTAATGCCCACATTTCATGGCCAGATCACATCACATGTGGGTGCCTACCTGTGAGGAGGATGACAGCTTTAGGGAAATAGGAAGTAAGCTTTACTGTCTCTACCATACCACCACCCCTCGATGAGTTCTCAAGAGACAGACTGTTCTGTGTTCAATTCTGTGTCTCCTGCACAGAATGTAAGGCCTGGCTTTCAGTAGATTAGTAGATGCTTGATAACCCCTTGATGAGTGAATGTATGAATGAAGGAGTGTTGTGTCATTTAAAAGAAAAAGTATAAGGCATGTCCCTGCCTGAGACTCCTAAATCCAGTTAGAAACAGTAAACATTAGGCAGAAAGCACATAACTAGGTATTGATCTATGCTATCCAGAACCTGACTTCACGAGATGGAGATGTACAGACTTAATTGTATATTACACAGAGATGAGTAGAATTTGAACAAAGGGGAAAAGGAAAAATTTGAGGAAGGAGAATTTAAATGGGTAAAGGAAGAAGGGTTACAATGGTCATAGTAAACCTGGCAGATTTCAGGAAACTGACTATGGTAGGCTGAATAATGACACTCCCCCACCAAAGTCCATGTCCTCATCTCAGAGCCCATTAATGTTACTTTGGATGGCAAAAGGGACTTTGCGGATGTGGTTAAGTTAAGGATCTTGAGATGGGGAGGGTATCCTGGGATATCCAGATGGGCCAATGATGTAATCACAAGGGTCCTTAGAAGAGGAGGGCAGGATTTCAGAGTGAATAATAAATGTGATGACTGAAGCATGAGTCTGGAATGATGTCAGGAAGGGCCAAAGAACGTTGGCAGCCTCTAGAATTGAAAAAGGCAAGGAAATAGCCTACCTCCTAGAGCATCCGGAAGAAGCAAACACTTTGACTTTAGCCTAGTGAGACTTATATCAGACTTCGGACCTCCAGAACTGTAAGAAAATAAACTGCACTGTCTTAAGCCACTAAGTTTGTGGTAATTTGTTATAGCAGCCACAGAAACTTAATTCAATGGTAAATCAGCCTAGCAAATACAAGGTTGGTCAAAAAATACAATAAAATTATATAGTTAGGGTTAAGAAAGACCTGTGCAGACAAAGAACAGAGTCAATGAGAAGAGAAAGAAAAACTAGCATTAAGGCGCATAAGTTGGCACTGAGCACAGTCCGTGGTACTTTCCCAAGTGTTCCTCCGTTTAATCCTTAGACTAAGTGGCAGGGAGATTAGCATCTCCAGTTCATAAATGGGAAAACTGAAAGGTTAGGTAACTTACCTAATGATCACGTGACTTGTAAGTGGCAGATTCAGGATTTGAACTTAAATCTGTCTGACTCAAGTCAAGATGAGGGAGAAAACAAGACTTTATATTCTTACCAGCGTAATATAAAAAATATGTGATATACTGTCAAATTATTTCTTACGCAACATTTCAATTGATCATTACAATAATCCTGCGAAGGAGGAAGAACAGATATCCTTGTTTATATTTTGCAGACGAGTAAACCTAGGTTAAAGTTAATAAGTTGTTCAAGGTCACAGGGCTGTAAAGTGGTTGAGCCCAGAGCCACTGCAATGAAGTGATGAGGTGAAAGAGGAGATCAGTATGCAGATGCTCCGTGGAGCACATGGGAGCTGTAGGATTCCTATTTCAGAGACAGCCAGCTAGTGCATCTTCTGAGTATAAGGTGATGGTAATTCTTTCAAGAAAGAATTGGTAGGACTTGGTGACAAATCATACTACAAAAGAATAGGATAGAGAGATCCCCTGGCAGGCAAAGGGAGACAATGTTCTATTTTAAACACATATCAGGTGTTGATTCTGGCTTGACACATAAGAGGTGACTCACAAATATGTGTTGAATCAGTTGAAATGTCCTTTAAGTTGCATAACAGAACTTGGGGGAGAGGGGCAGCCTTGACCCATACTTTTAAGAATCATAAGAAATGGAAGTTAATGTCATAAGAACTGATGAGCTTTCTGAGGGAGAGAATAGCTATAGAAAACAGTCTGTGTCAGTGACAGCATGATTCCCCTGGGTTTAAAAGCTCCTGAGTGTTCTAGAGACCCCTATTAAAATGCAGAGCAGTTGGTGAGCTAACCTGGATTTTTTTTTCCTTAAGATTGGCACCTGAGCTAACATCTGTTGCCAATCTTTTTCTTATCTTCTTCTCCTCCCCAGAGTCCCCCAGCACATAGTTATATATTCTAGTTGTAGGTCCGTCTAGTTCTGCTGTGTGGGACACCGCCTCAGCATGGCCTGATGAGCGGTGCTCAGTCCACGCCCATGATCCAACCTAGCAAAACCCTGGGCCGCTGAAGCGGAACGCGTGAACTTAACCACTCGGCCGCCAGGCCAGCCCTGGCTAACAGGAATTTAACCAGCATCAGCCAACACTTCAGAGAGACTCTGCTTCCTACTGAAATATGCCCCCTAACAACGTCAGGGCAGAGAAAGACGCCTCTGGCAAGTCAAGGAGTAAGTGGTGAAGGAAACCAGAATGGGAGATGAGAGAGTGACAAAAACAGACTTCAGTGAGTTCTCAACTCTGTCCAGGACAGGTCCTGCTATTAAGTACAATGAATACCAAGTAAACTTATCAGAATTTCTATAAATACTGGTTTAGTTTATCTTGGTTAACATTCAGCTCTGCTCAAAGTTTTTGCTATATCTTTAAAAAGGAATGAATTCTGTAACTATTCAAGACGTGTAGAGAATTTGAGTTCCTTCCGTTTTGGGAATGTCGATACTGGTTCTGGCCTCCATGAATGAAAATAAGAGGAGTTACCATTTGCTGGGCATCGACCACATGCCCCTTTGTGTGTCTTGTACACATGACCACAACCCTTGTGAGTGTGGACCATGCTCCTTTACAGAAGCTGAGGCTCTGATTGCACAGCTGGTAGTCTCAGGTGGCACAACCAGCAGAGGTGAGTTAGACATCTGTATCTAATTCCAAAGCTCCTGGAATATTTTCCCCAAGGGTGTGGGCATAAGATAAATTGAGATCCAGCTATAGAGAGAAAAAGACAAAAATGAGAGACTAAAATAAATATCTAAACCTTCCAGCAGCTGCTATCCAGCCTAGCACATCATAGCTACCTGTTTTTTCATTGAATTAAATAGGTAAACTTCTGGCCAACTTTAAGCCCTTCTTGACTCGGCTCTGGTAAAAACAGTTTCCCAAAAATGGTTTGATTAATTAAATCTTTAGCGCAAATTCTCATTCTGACATAATCCACAAATTTATCACTCTGTAATCTCTTTTGAAGCAATTTATAGCACCTTGCCATATACATGATCTAGCAAGGGAGAAGGTAACACATCCCCAGTAGACTTTAAGGATATGGTTATTGTTCTTATTTATTATCTGCAGACTTCAGAAAATATGTATGTATTTAGCAAGAACAAAATAATTGCACTTTGCTCTAAAGAGTTACAGCCTAAACTAGGAAAACAAAATATATCAGGCCCAAGAAACAATACCCAAGGGAGTGGCTAAAATGTCAGAGGTGCAGGCCTAATTATTATTTATTTATTTTTCTGGCTCTGCTGTGGGAACCTTGGGTCTCGATTCCTCTGAGTCTCAGAGTCACAATCTTCAGGAAGAGATTCCAGCCACGCCTCTCGTTCTAATCCCTAACTTAGCTCAGGAAACCAATAAGCTACAAACGAACACACCAGGATGTTTTCCTAACCCTCAGAAAGGACTCAAGTGTGTTATTCATCCCTGCGTCCCTCCTTCTGTGCTTGTCATGGTTAATACGTCTGACAAGGTGTCAATATATCCCCGGGACATGCTGTTCCTACTAGGAACCAAATATGTTCTTCATTTTAATATAATAGTAATACTCCACCTATGAATCATAAAAGAGAAGTTTGCTACTGAGAGATGCTGGGAAGGAGCTGGGAAGGATATTATAAACAAAAGGAAGAAACATATTTTAAGGAGTCACAATAGTTGAAAAAGTGCTTCCCTCTCAGGTAATGTTTCTCAAGCAGAAAAAAAATGTTTAATTACTTGCCTCCCAGAATTCCAAAAAGAACACTTAACATCTTCCTAGCAATGATTCTATAAGCTGTAAAACAGACTTTGTGTACAAGGCCCTAGGAAAAAGAGTAGACTCTATATTTCAACATTAGTCATTTAAAAGAGAGGATCTTGGGCCAGCCCGGTGGCGCAGCGGTAAAGTTCGCATGTTCCACTTCTTGGTGGCCCGGGGTTCACCGGTTCGGATCCCGGGTGCGGACGTGGCACTGCTTGGCAAAAGCCATGCTGTGGTAGGCGTCCCACGTATAAAGTAGAGGAAGCTGGGCATGGATGTTAGCTCAGGGCCAGTCTCCCTCAGCAAAAAGAGGAGGATTGGCAGCAGTTAGCTCAGGGCTAATCTTCCTCAAAAATAAATAAATAAATAAATAAATGAAAGAGATGATCTTTTTAAAGTAATGAACCACTAGCATTTAAGTGTTAGCACAATGTCCTAAAAATGTGCTCTGAATATTTGAGAGGAAAAGATGGTTGGCAGGATTGTACCTTCTCCCTAATGCAAAACATACATGCTTTTAAAATAAACTTGAATTTTAAATTCTTTTATTAATTTCCACTTTGTCTAGATTTTGTTTCATGAGTCATTTCACTTTTGCAATATTTTGAAACTCTTCTTTTTCAAACCAGGTGGTCAACTGTTTTAGAATGAAAAAAAATGCAACTGATTTTAAGCTTTAAACCTCAAATCTAAAAAATTCAGTGACGTTTTTGTAACTCAGAGACTGTGGCTTTATATAATATTCACTCTTCAAATTCTTAACTTTAGACAAATGTTTTTGTTTTTTTTTATTGCAGTAACATTGGTTTATAACATTACATAAATTTCAGGTGTACATCATTATATTTCAATTTCTGCATAGATTACATCATAGTCACCACCCAAAGGCTAATTATACTCCATCACCACACATGTGTGCCTAATCAGAAAAATGTTTTATTATGTGATCCTATATACTATTATGTGTACATACACATGTAGGCATGCACATCTCCGACTTCTGGGTATATATATATATATCTCCAACTACTCTTACCTATCGTGCAGATTTGCCTTCTGCCAAATCTCTTCAATAATGTCTTAGAAATTATCATTTCTAATTTGGGTCAAGTGATTATCAACCTGGTATTAAATCACAATTGCATATTTGGGAAGGGAGAGAGATGCTACAAACCATGTTCAAGAACAATTATAATAACATAAGTTTTCTCTATATGGGCAATCAGCTTATATTTTGACCAAGGTTTTGCTTAACAGATTTTTAAAAACATTTCTTTCATTACTTGTTTTTGTGTTCTATTTTAACAAACAGAGAAAATATTGTTTTTATCATATCTCACTGTATAAAAAAGTCAACTGCTAATTGTTAGTCAATTGCTAAGGAAAAGAAATAGATGCAGCAAAGTAAACACAAACTTCTAATTTTTAGTCACTAAGAGCCATATCCAAAATGTAGGCAGAAACAACTGCAATTTGAACATATTGATATTACAGTCAGAAAATAAACAAAAAATTTCAGGAGGGCCTGGTCCATGTGTTAGTGCATGTGATAATTTTTAGTAGAGGCACAAATGCTGTTGTGTATTTGATGAAGAAACAGTAACATATTTTAATATAATAATAACAACAACTTTTCATTTTCTCCTTGTGGTGAGAGAAAAATCTTAAATGACTTCTCCCTGTTACTTCAGAGAATGAACCAATCCTGGAATGTTGGAAGCAGAATATAGCACAACATGTTAAGGAAATGTGAATGGAACTGATGTTCCATCAGATGTGCTAAAAATATCTCCATGCTAGGAATTCCTTTTTTATCAAACAACAGGGGGGCCAGTTTCTCATCCTATGAACACTGATGTGCTCTGCGGGAAACGGCCTACCCTTTTTATATTTAAAGCCTATAGTGTGTCTTCCCTGGAAATCTGAACAAGAAGTGCTGCTACTAAGAGATACGCGCATCTTCTCTCGTTGAAATAGAGAATATGGCTGTGATAAATATGGTCTAATATATTTTGAAGACAACCAAATAGTCACATAAGAAAAGTTTATTTATACTATCTTGAAGAAAAGAGGAAGTAATTTCAACACTTAAAAATTTTTCAGGAGAAATTAGTCACAAATTTTATCATAGATGATCGAATAGGAGGAATCCTTTTTCTTGCACAGAGAAGATTATAAGCAGGACTTAAGTTGAAAGGAAACCTGAGTTTTAGCTGATAAAACAAGATGAAACCTAGTAAAACCTAATTTTATCTGACAAAAATTTCTTAGACTCAATCTCCAAGCAGATTTGTTTTCACTCACAGATTTATCAGTGATGCAATTAGATATGCTAGAATTCTCCTCCCACTAGTAACACTTGCAGTCAGCGTGAATGGACTTTCTGAGGCCAGAGTTCTCAACACCTGGTACAATAGTATCCTCCTATCAAACGATAGCACAAAACACAGAAAAATATGTTCCTATTTGTGGGTAAGGTTTTTAATTCTGAAACATAGTGTATGGTTATAATCTAAGAGATTTACTAAGGTTGGTTTCCAAATTGAAAAAGAAATTTATTATTCATTATTACTTAATGAACCTTTCAGAGACTAGAAATACAATTATTCTTCATTGTGGGTCAGTATTTATTAAAACAATACTAGTAACAATAACAATTTTGTTGAATACTATTACATTCTTGGCTCGTTTTTAAGTACTTCCTATTATTAACTCATCAAACTGTCATAATACCTGATAAAGTAGGTACAATGAGTATTGGCATTTTACACAGAAGGAAACTGAGACAACTTGCCCAAGATTACAGGAAGAGTCTAGTGGCAAAGTCAGCCTTCAAAACCAGGCAGTTTTGACTCTAACATCCATTCTCTTAACCACTTTTCTGGTTTGCCCATGACTTTTTAAAAGATAATCCCTCATTTCTCTACCTAGCTGGTGAGATCATATATTTGTTGTAAAGCAATGGTTACCAATTTTCCTTTTTAAAATGTTTCAGTTGAATACATATCTTCTATTCCTCCTCTTTTATTTTACGACTCTTTGTGTTTTTTTTTAATTGGACATGACAAAAAAATCAGTTTTTTACCCAAAGGAAAAAAGTTATGGAGTGAGCTATTGGGGCCACGAATTAATATTTGCATTATTTTCAATTTTTTGTAATGCAATTATCTTACTTTTATGATAGGATTTTTTTTTTTTTTTTTTGATGGGGATAGATTCACCTCAAGCTAACATCTGTTGCCAATCTTCCTCTTTTTTTCCTTCCCCAAAGCCCCGGTACAACCATATATGCTAGTTGTAAGTCCTCCTAGTTCTTCTGTGTGAGCCACCACTGCAGCATGGCAACTGATACACAGGTGGTGTGGTTCTGCAACCAGGAAGCAAACCCAGGCTGTCAAAGTGGCGAGCACTGAACTCTAATCACTAGGAAATCAGGGCTGTCCTTATGATAGGATTTCAATGGTTATAAGCTCAGAATCTTGTGTTGAAGAATGAGAAGAAAAACTCAATTCCCTGCTATTTCCAGTTCCCACAAGTTTCCTTCTTTCTCTTTACAGCTCTTGTTCCTTTGCTGATCACAGTTTCAAAAGGATTTTCTATAGATTCCAAGCAATTCACAAAGGGGACCCTTGCCTTTTTCCTATTCCCTGAATAGATTAAGGACTTCTGGGTGGGGACAAACAGGAAAAAGTACTGCCTGTGCAAACTTGTCTAGGCTTGCTGATGAGGAGGAGAAAAGCTCTTACCCCTAAAACTAGTAACTGCGGTTTCTCCAAAAATGGAAGAACTTTCTGTCAGCAATCACAATGGGCAATATCTGGTTGGACCACCATGGAAGGTGGACATGGATAACCACTTAGACACTTGACTTTAGTAGCATTTGGGGTACTTTCTAATCATTAAATTGCACACACTTCATCTAAGTTAGAGTATAATCTAATAAAGATTATGGATGTTATTATTGTTCCCTTCCGCTGCGAATTCGAGAGAGAGAAAGGAATATGTTTCTGCTATAATGCTATGAATGTAAGAAAGAATGCAAGTTGTTCCCATTTTCAATAGATAAACTATTTTTTTGTGTGTTTCTACTATTTAAATTCAGCTGATTGTGGTTCTAGTAAGTATATAAATATACAATGGTCTTTAGGACATAATTCATGTGACTCGCAGAGGACTTTTTCTCTGAAGCTAATCTTCAGCAACTGCAAAACAAATTTTCCTGCATTTACTCTATTTGATAAATTTGAAAACATTCCATTCCATTCCCTTTTCCACCCCTGCCTGTCCAAACTATTTTCTTTTTTAAAGATTGGCACCTAAGCTAACATCTGTTGCCAATCTTCCTTTTTTTTCCCCCTTCTTCTCCCTGATGTCCCCCAGTACATAGTTGTATATTCTAGTTGTAGGCCCTTCTGGTTGTGCTATGGGGGATGCTGCCTCAGCGTGGCCTGATGAGCAGTGCCACGTCTACCCCCAGGATCCGAACCCGGGAAACCCTGGGCTGCCAAAGCAGAGCATGTGAACTTAACCACTCAGCCACGGGGCCAGCCCCTGTCCCAAACTATTGATGCCAGTTTTGTTATCATGCCACATGAAGCAAGAAGGATACATGGAGAAGCCTTTAAGGCTCTTGTTCTGTCAGAGTCGTGTACACTCATTACTGTGGTCTTCTGCTTGTGTTCTTCTGAGGGTCTGTAGAGCACTGGGAGTTTGACCATTTAGCCACAATGACCAAAGAGCCCACTGTCCACTGTGGCCTTGGACAGACCCAATCCATTCCTAGTTGTAGAGTGTTCTCATTCATGTCTGAGGGGCTGGTCTGACACTCAGTTGACACTCATCTTCTCCTGTCCTGCCTTGGCAGGGGTTACAGTACACTTGTGATGACAAAGCAGCCATGAGCAGTGGGGGGAGTCCACTAATTGCACTCTCATGGACACATTTCTCTGGCATATCATGGGAGTTTGCTGGCTTTTGAAAATTCCAATATGTGCCACAGTCATTTCTGTTTCTAAGAGGAGGAGACTCTTTATCAACTGAGCAGGAGGGCGATGAAAGTTGAAAGATAGGAGTGTACAGTTAGGGTAGCTCCTGTGGAGCATCTAGAGACAAACTGTAAAGATGGAGAAAGATAAGCCTGATGGTAGGAGCACATGGGAACCTTACTTTGGGATGTTTCACATGCTTCACGATTCCTAACTTTTAAACTTACTTTTCCAATGCTTGTTATTCTTCCCAAGGCTGGAAACTAACACTGAGAAGCAGGATTTAAGTATATTACTTCAGGAAATGTGTACTAAACCCTTTTATGTGACAGGCACTGGAGTAAGGAAGATGGAAAAACAGCTCCTGTTTAAGAAAGTGCAGTCTAGTGACATGTCAAAAGATTGAACTGAATTAAGGAGAGTAAATTAAGTTTCTCATTTAACAGCTGTGACAGTAACAAACAGATGAGTTTAAAAATCAGCAAGGGATACAATTTTGGGTAATTTTTCAAACTCAACAAGCAATAAAACATTACTAACCCAGTACTGAAATAAAGCCAAGGGCTAGATGCAGAGTCACTAATTTTTATTTTCTAATCAGATAGTATTTCAGAGTTATAGCCTTCTCATACTCTTAAACATTAGCCTAATCTTTAAATACATGCTTTGTCTAAGCATTAGTACCAGGTATGAATGAAATGATTTTTTAAAATAAAAAGATGAGAGAGATATGACACATGTGTGAATACATATACCTTCCTTAGAATTTCCAAGCAACTATGAAGATGATGTCAGCATTAGTTTCCAGAAGGGATAGCTGATGGACTGATTCCTAGTTAGTACGATTACACTCAATTCTTAGTTCCTGGAAATATTGTCCTTTAATTTAAAAAGCTTTCTTCATGTATATGTAGATAGTTTCTGGTGTTCAATAAAATTAAATTACTTTTAGTTAGGTTTTTTTTTAGTAGATGAAAATGTCTTACAATGCAAAGCTTATGCACTCAGGTTTAAAATTCTGCACACTTTCATAAAGTAGCACAATCCCAATTTCCGAAGTTGGTCAGTGTCTGGGAGGAACTCTGCTCCTTTTCACACGATCTGCAGGAGCAGGAGGGAGGGGAGAATGAGGCTGCTGAAGCACAGGCCAGACTCACTCATTTCTGCGCCCAGCCTTAGGCAACCGCTTTGGGATGCTCAGATCCACTGGGGCAGCTGGCTGCCTCCCCCATTGCCAGTGCCTCTCACATGCCCTGAGAGCTCCCCAAAAGTGCTATGAAAGCCCTTCTGGAAGTGGGTTGAGCCAGTGTCTATCAAGCAGCAGGTGGCAGGAGATTGGTTGTCTGCCTGATTGGGATTTATGTGGATTGGATCCAAACTTCCTTCCGATGAGCATCCAATACCCAGGGTTTATTTGTGCCCTGCAGCACACCCCAGAGGGCCTAGAGCCGTGGCAGTGACCCCCAAAGTGTATTGGCGTGCCGGCTGTCACTGTGTTGTCACCACGTGGCTTGCAGTCCAATTTGCCCACATTGGCATGGATACTGAGGATAATGAAGCAGGACAACACTTAAAGGTCATGCTGCAGGACCAGAGCAAAGGTGGCCCACGGTGAGAGCTCTGCATTCATCCCTCAGTTTATCTTCACCTGAAAGAGAGATCTCAGTTTCTCTCCTCAACACACAGTTTCCATTCTGAACTAATGCATTAACATTAGTCCCACACTTCGCATTTTACGTTTAAATTGCTCCATCCCATGTAGAAGACCTTGAGTGACAGAAGACTCAGATACTGTACTGGGGACTGAGGAGAAGGCAGTGAGGTGCCCCTCCTGAGGCTGGACTGCATGAACTCAACCCTAGGACTCTTACACGCCAAGGCAAAGCCGGAAGACCTCTGAGAACATGGATTACTTCTGCAGATTTGCCACAATAACACCTCTCGCTTTGTTAGCCATTATCTTAGTGCTACATTAAGAACAGCATCAATGATAATAGTAAACATTTATCTAGTATTCATTACATGCCAGGCCCATTCTAAGAGCTCTCATTTAATCCTTACAGCAAAATGACGAGGTACATGTTCTTATTGTACCCATTTTACAGAGGAGAAAACTGATGCACAGAGAAGTTAAGTCATTTGCCCATATGTGGTAAATGTTGTGCTCTGAATAGGTTCTCTTAACCATATGATTTGCTGATTCTTAAATTCTTAATGTGTTTGCTTATCTGCTTTATTCATCCAATTAGCTGGGGAACTAGAATAACAGTGTTGGGACACAGAAGGAGGTAGATTGTTAGAGACAAGGAAGAAATGTCATATTGAAATATACATATGAAATATTCAATATGTCATGTTGAAACATACAAGGCAGAAAAAAGAAAAGCCCAGACCCGCACTGCCATACAGTAGAGCAGACAGGTTCATTTCTTTAAATGACACCATATCTTCAAGATACATTTTCTTCAATTATATCATCTGGAAGACAGGGAATTGATTAACACATTTTAGAAAAATTTCCATCCTAAGGGATAAAAATGAAGAAAAAAGGTAACTGCTTAACCAGGTAAGAAGAGCCTTCCCTTTTCCTGGGAAGCAGAATAAACCCCATGTTTATAACCAATGCCTTCTCTTTATATGTAAATTTCCTCATAGAATATGCTTCCAGGGAGGGAAGCAGCTTTTTATGAATCATGAAAACCTTTCGCGACTATCCCTAAACTAGAAATCAAATAAACTCACAAGCAAATCTTTTCCTTGTTTCTACTTAGTCCTGAGTGCTTCCTCTGTTTCTCCATGCTTCCTCCCATTTAGCAGCTCAGTCTCGCCTACCTGGATAAACACAGTGAATTAGAAAACTTTGTTTTCAAAATGCTGTATTTGGAGAAAACAACACTCACTGAATGTGCACGCCAATATTAGAAAGTTTCTTAACCCGTCAAAGCAGAGAGCCTCTTTGTAAAATTTTCCTGTAGATCTTTATTCACAGGACAAGTCATATCCTCTTGTGTAACACCCCGAATTTCAAGACTTTTTTCCAAAAGTCCCAAAACTTTTCCATGTCGCAGCTCTCATCATTGTCTCTAGAGCATATATCACAGCAGCGTCAGAGAGAAGGCTGTGCTCTGCTTCATTCCCCGAATCCCACAGGAAAAGTACGTCTTTTTCGTTCTGAGAACACACAAAAATGCACGTCTCTGAAGTGTCACCAGGCTCCCTTTTTCTCCATTCCCCCACAGTTAAATTTAAACTCTTTCTTGTCTCAGCCTCTAGGACATTTTATTTAAATGTCTATTATAGTATCTGTATCATAATTTTATTTTATAAATAATTATTAAGGATCTATTCTGAACCAGGCAATTAGACATACAATGAATGTGAACCAGACAGGTGAAAATTCTTGCACTCACAATGTTTTTTGATCTAGTGAGAGTATCAGACAATGAAGGACATGGGTCCAGATTCCATGTTGCTTCTAACCTTTAAGAGGTTAGGTTATGAATCAAAGAAGAATATCCACAGTTATCCAAAAAACTACTAAATTGCTCTCTCTTTTTCTAATACATATCTGTGTGAGGCTAGACTTTCTTATATATTTCAACCAAAACAACATATTTCAATGAATTGAATGCTGAAGCAGAAATGAGAATCCAGTTGTCTTCATCCAGCCAGACATTAAAGAGATATGCAAAAATGTAAAATAAGGCCACTCTTTTCACTAAATCTTGTTTTGTTTTGGAGAAAATTGTGTGGAAAATATAATTATTTTATGTGAATATGTTATTTATGTTACCATGTAATGGGTTTATTTTCTGGTATTTTATTTTATTTGGCTTAATTTAATTTTTTTGACTTTTTTTTTATTTCAGTGACAATGGATTATGGCATTATATAACTTTCAGGTGTACATCATAATATATTTTGAATTCTATGTAAATTACATCATGTTTACCACCCAAAGACTAATTATAATCCATCACCACACATATGTGGCTAAGAATCCCTTTTGCCCTCTCGCTCCACACTTCCCCTCTGGTAACCACCAATCCAATCTCTGGCTCTATGTGTTTGTTTGTCGTTGTTTTTATCTTCTACTTATGAGTGAGATCATATGGTATTTGACTTTCTCCCTCTGACTTATTTCACTTAGCATAATACCCTCAAGGTCCACCCACATCGTCACAAATGGCCGGATTTCCTCATTTCTTATGGCTGAGTAGTATTTCATTGTGTATATATACCACACCTTCTTTATCCTCTTGTCCCTTGATGGTCACCTAGATTGCTTCCAAGTCTTGGCTATTGTAAATAATATTTTATTTTAAATAAATAAATATTTTAAAAATTATTTTCAGTTTTAGTTCCTAAAATGGCAAATCCCATAGATAAAACCCATGCAAACAAAAGCTCTTTGGGGTCCTCAATATTTTAGGTGTGTTAAAGGGATCCTGATACCTAAAAGTTTGGAAACTGCTGCTATAGGCAATAGCTAGTAAAAGTTACATAAATTTAGTGATTCTATGAAGGTGGTGTTAAACTCTCTCTTACATTTATATAGTACCTTATCATATAAAAGGGCTCTCACATACATCAGATCATTTGTGCTAGGTAAGTCAGGAAACAGAGTCAGAGAGGTTAAGTAGCTTAAAAAAAAACCTCATATATTTTGAGTTTGAGATGAGAACTGAGTATGAGAACTGAAACTAGTTCTGACTCCTACTTTAAAGTTCCTTCCACTATATCCATTTATCTCTGGCTTAGGTTAGACATACTTTTCAGAATTCTCTGGAGCTCAAAGTCCTCATTACTCAACTCTTTGTACTTTCATTGTTCTTACATTTGCTTAAATGTCTTGACTTTGCCCATGTCAATGGGCAGCATAACTCCTCTTAGGTAATATATAATGTGGACCCGTATCCTAAATCAAACTAGCCTTTACTCTTAACAGTCTACTTTAAAAAAAATTCAATGGCATCCTTTATACAAACAAACAGAGCAGAAGTTGTTTATAGTCCTTCTGGAAAACAAAAGGATCCATATTTCCTACAGCAGTCTCATAAATAAACAATGGAGCTGGGTTGGTCTCAGTTCCCACCCAACTGCTTCCAGTTGAATGTCTCCTAGTGACCTCAACAGGCCTCTTCTTCTGTGGCCTTACCTGGAGGAGACGACTGGTTGTATTTATGTTTATGGCTCCCACTCTTTGTAAATCCCTTAAATCAAGACCTCCTGCTTACAGAGCATCCCAGGCTCCCACTTTCTTGCTTGAGTTTAATATAGCACCACGTTGGTGTGATATGATTCTTTAAGAAGTTATTTTAGTTTTTCTTTATTTGCTACAACTAGAAGTTCAAATATAATACTAACAAATTATTTTATTTCACACTATCCTTCATTTTACTCAAATGTCCCAGTTTTATTTATTGTCCCCATGTGAAGTGATTGAGCTCTTTCCAATACTACTTCTCAATATATTTTCTGTGATTATTCTGACAACTCTTCCATATCATTCTTGGTTTCATAGTAGTCTCATCTCCTCAGTACTTCCGTAACACTTTGTAACTCCCTCTATTATAGCTTATCACTCTGTATTATTATTATTTGTGTAACTACAAACTGTTAACCCCTTTGGATTAAAGACTGCCTCATTTTTGTGTGAATAAAGCACTGAGCCTAGTATTCAAGACACATGCAATAAATAACTATTCAATGAACAAATCCATGAAAGAATGAATGAAGACAGTACTTGATCATTTTGATTTGCCTAGATCATCTTTGGATCAATATTATTCAAAATTCTAAAAACACCTATTTGTAGAGGCATGGAGGGAAATAAATTAAAACACTTGACTAACTTACAATAACATTAAAAATTTATAAAATATCCAAGAATAAGTCTAATGAAAGATGTGCAAGACCCCTTCCCTACAAAACTACAAAAATTGCTGATAGAAATCAAAGTAAAGTTAAATAAATAATGGGATATACCGTGTTCATAAGTTGAAGGCTCAATATTTTTAAAAATATCAGTTCTTAAATTGATCTATAAATGCAATGTATTCCTAACTAAAGTCCCAGCAGGTATTTTATGGAAATTGACAAGTTAATTCTAAAATGTGTTTGAAGATGCAAAGGGCCAAGAATAGCCCTTGATGAGATTACTATAAGAAGTCAAGTCTTATTAGAAAGCTACAGTATTTAAAGCAGTGTGATGGTGGCCCAAGCATAAACATAGAGACCCATGAAAAAGAGGAGCACATCCAGAAACTGACTCGTAGTTGGAACTGTCACCTGATTTATGACAAAGGTGACAGTGCAGTGCAGTGGGAAAGACGGTCTTTTTAAATAAATGGTTTTGGGTCAGTTGAATATCCATATGGAAAAGACAAATCGTGACCCCATCTCCAACCTCACACAATACGCAAAAATCACTTCTAGATATAGAGAAGATCTAAAAGTAAAAGCAAAATAATAAAACTATTATGAAAAAATATAGAAAATCTTCATGACCCCAGACTAAGTAAAGATTACTAAAATAAGATATGAAATGTGCTAGCCATAAAAGAAAAAGTTATAAATTAAACTTTTTTATTAAAATTAAGAAATTATGTTTATCAAAACATGGTTAATAACTGAAAAGATATTCATTACACAGAGTGGCAGAAGATGTTTGCTAGGCATATATTTAACAAAGAACTGATTTCCAGATTACATAAGAACTTCCACAAATCAATAAGAAAATGGCAGGTAACGAAATTTAAAAACGGTCAAAAGTTTCAAACAGACATTTTGATACCAGCTCAACACAAGGTTGACATAAGGGAAGCCATATTGTAGAAAAGAAACTATATCGTAACTTTAAATGACCTCTGACTATATCATAACTTTAACTAGCCCAGACATGCTCTGTAGATTTTGTGGCCCCTCCCAGCTGCTTTAAGATGATAACTTTTGTTCTTTGGAGTTCCTTAGGAATGCGATGACCCCTGGGCAGAGAGCCTGTGCTGATAGTGATCATCAATGACGACTGAAAGATCACGGTATAGGGCAGCTGCTCCATTCTCTGACGCATATCCAGTAAAACAAAGGACTATGAGGAACTGGGACTGGATGTCTGCCCCACCCAGAGACCAGCCACCTCCCCCACCTGGAGACCAGCCCCGTATATAACTGGCCTTGTAGTCTTTGTTCTGGGAGATGTTTCTTTTAACATGAGTCGGCCATCTTCCCTCTTGCTAGCAAGCTGTAATAAAGTCCTTTCTCTCCTACCACCTTGCCTCTTGACTATTGGCATGTCTTGGGGTGGGCAGACAAGCCCACTTGGGTGGTAACAATTTCACTAGGGAGAATATCCAAGTGGCTAGTAAACATCTGAAAGATATTCAACTTCAATAATCATCAAAGAAATGCTAATTAAACTATATTGATATAGCATTTACATATTCACCAGAATGGCTAAAATGAAAAAGCTAAGTTTACTGAGAACATGAAGCAACTGGAACCCTCATGTACTGCTGTTGAGAATGCAAATCAGTTCAACCAATTTGAAAAACTGTCAGTATCTACTAAACCTGAACATACTCATATCGAATGACCCAGCGTTTACTTCTAAGTCTATAACCCACAGAAATGCTGTTATGGACTGAATTGTGTCTCTCCAAAATTCCTAAGTTGAAGTCCCAACCACCAATGTGACTGTATTTGGAGATCGGGTCTTTAAGGAAGTAATTAATGTTAAATGTGGTCATAGAGTGAGGTTTCAATCCAATAGGACTGATGTTCTTATAAGAAGAAGAAGAGGCACCAGGAGTGTATGCACAGAGAAAACCCTACGTGAGGACTTAGAGAGGAGGAGTTGTCTGCAAGGCAAGGAGAGAGGCCTCTGGAGCAACCAAATCTGCTGACACCTTGATCTTGGACTTCCAACCTCCAGAGCTGTGAGAAAGTAAATTTTCAGACTAATACAAATGCATTCAGATGTTCACAAAAAGCACATGTATAAGAATGTTCCCAGCAACACTGTTGAAAATAACCAAAACCTTGAAACAGCCCAGATGTCCATCAAGTGTAAATTGTATAAATTGCGGTAATGTATACAATAAAATCTAATTAGGCAGTGAAAACCAATAGACTATGGTTGGACACAGCAACATGAATGAATCACATAAACGTAATGTTGAGCAGAAGAAGCCCAGTACAAAAGAATGCATACTGAATGATTCTATTCATATAAAGTTAGGACGAATCAGTCAAAATGAATCTGTACTGTTAAAAATCAGAATGGCTAACCTTGGGGGCAGTAACAGGAAGTGAGTGCAAGGGAGCTTTCTGAGATGCTCCTAATTATTCTGATTCTCAGTTTCAGTGAGTGCTGGTTACATGGATATGTCTCTTTTGTGAAAAGTCATTGAACTGTACCCTAATTACTCAGTTTTTTCTATGTATGTTATACTTCAATAACAGCTAGCAAGTAGTAGGTCTGGGATTCAAACCCTGGCTGCCTGATGCCAAAACTCTTGATATTTCATTGCATTGTTAAATGGTTTTACATTCCAATTATATCAGGCAGTCTTAGATATCTGTGCGCATTTTTCCATAATCTACACTGACAACTCATATCATTAAAGATCTTCTAGAACTTTTGCTCCAACTAAATAGCTTCCTGTAATAAGGCTCTTTTCACTGAAGCCTGCCTTTATTTTTTTCTTTCAGAATATCTTTGTTCTCACCGATGCACAGAGCAAGTATCTTCCATACTCATTGTTTTCTCCCATGAAGCTCAGAAGCAGGAAGGGTTTTCTGCCCCTCACCAAACGCCCTGCTTGCTTACACTGACTTGAAGTTTCCCATGCTGAGTCATCCTGGGAATATCGCAAAGAGCATGGCTTTAAAAGTTCTCAGACTATTTAAGCTCCAGTTTATCAAACACATTCAGATTCTAATGTATAGCAAGATGTACTACATGGATTTTCTATTTTAGCTCATAGCTTTCCATTTAAATCTCCCGAGTATTTACCCTTTCACTTAACAATTTTCCTTTTGATCTAACCATTTTTTTTCCCATGATAAAGTCATCTGAGGCATGTTTTTCAAATGTGGCACAAACCACAGGAAAGCTCCCATGTCCACAGATTTTTTCTTTTAATTATTTGACGTTAAACCCCAAAAGTGTTCAAGTCAAAGTCTTTCATATATTTCCACTGATTATCCACTGTCCCAATTTCTAAATGTACATTACCTTATAACTATTTTACCTTGAAGGAAATAAAACTAAAAGGAAGAAATATAACCAAAACTCTTGGTAAGTAAGACCATATATTTGTATCTATTTTTCCTTATTTTCTATTATATTATCTCACTTTACCAGTTCTCTGTTTGGAAGAAAAATTTCAAACCTCAGAATTTGCTGAGTCACTTTTTCTGCTTCTTTGCCACCTTCCTACTGGTATTTTGTTGTCAATAGTCATGCGTGCCTCTCTGCCACATTCTCAGAAAAGACATTCATTTCCACGTGTCCTCTCTCAGCTTCTGCACATCCAGCCTCCTGTCCCTCTCTCCAAATGCTGCTACTGAAAGTCATCTTGCTCCTGCCAATCAAAGAAAGAAAGTAAAATCCATCCCTCTCTCTTTGTCTCTCCCACTTAACTATTGGAAAAATAATTGCATAGGAAATTAGAAAAACCCAAACGTGATATTTTCCAAATTTAACCAAAATTATGCAAGACATACCCTTTTACTTTTGCTTTGGTATACATAGGACAAATGGATTTTCCTGTGGGAAAAGTAAATGCATTGTAATGTTTAAGGGAAAAAACAAAAACATAGCTGGGCCAGGCATTATGCAAGTCTTAAGCAAGACTCCTTCCTCTTAACCATCAGGGGCTACCATCTATGCATCTCTTACTTCTAGCCCATTCTAAAACACATTCTAACTCACTGTTTCAAAATTTAGCTTCTTGAATCACTTTACACTTCATGAAGTTCTACACTTCACTCCTTATCCCATTTCTTATGACTCTCTTTGCTACGAATGTCATGGCCCAAATTACTAAGTTGCTTCCCCTTATTGTTTTATATCAGTAGACAGCCATTCCCTCAGTGAATCATCAAATATTTATCAAAAATCTACCAGGTACTAGGCATTGTTTTAGGTGTTAGGGCTACAGATTTAAGCAAGAGAGTTGAGAGAGAGTTATACTAATAAATATATAACATAATATCAGAAAGTGATAAAGTTGAAAACAAATGAATTGGTATAAGGAAATAGAAAGCAAAGAGGTGGAGAGACTGTATTAGAGAGTGTCATAGGGAAGTTCTCCCTAAGGAAAAGATGAGAAGAGAGACTTTAATGACGTTGGGGATAAAGATACCCAAAAATCTTGGGGTAGTGCATTTCAGTCTGGGGGGTAGAAGGTGGTTCAGCAAGAAGAAGGCCCCAAGGAAAGATTAAGGTTGGCATGGTCGACGATCATCAAGGAGGTCAATGTGGCTGGAGAAGGTGGGGGGAGGCTAGGAAAGGAGGTTGGAGAGTTCACCAGGATAGATCATTTAGGTCTATTTAGGCAGTGGCAAGGAGTTAGGAATTTATTTGGCAATTAATATTTGAAAATATATTTAGACTTTATCAGTTACTGGAAAGTATTGGAAAGTCTTGAGCACGGGAATGACTTGAGCTGACTTAGATATTTCTTTGTTCTCCCTGGCTGGGGTGTGGAGAATTGACTGTAAGGGCAGCGAGAATGTGGGAAGATCCCTCAAGGTGACCCTGTCTCTCCTGGTGACACAGTCTCTGATGCTTCTCAGATGAGTCTCCAACACTCCGTAATAGCAGTTCTGTCTCTGGCTGCCTTAAGTAACGGCCTCCTGCCTCACCTCTCCTGTCTGACTCAAACCTAAGACTCTGCCAGCCTCCTTCTGTCTCAACAGGGCACTGCTCAGCCAGTCCCTACTACTGGGGAGCAATCGACACCCCCACAGCAATTTACGCTTATGGGAATATACTCTATAGACCCCCTTTAACCCAGAAAATACCACCAGGGCACTGAAATATTCTAGAATCTTTGTTTATTTCTTACATTTAACATTCCTTGTTTTTCAATAAGACTAGAATTTCAAGCTCTCTACAGTTTAAACCACCCAAGCTCAGTGAGCGTGTATGTAAATGCAATTTTGTTCTGGTATCGATTTTAGAAAAGTTTTAAATAAAGTGAATGTTCTTTCCTAAACTTCTATACCAAACAATCCTAATGAGTTGTACAAACCCACTAGAAAATGGATACATCAGTTCCTGACAAGTCTTGGAATTTTGCCTTAATCCATAGTCTGACAAGGCAAGCAGGAATGTTACAGAAACATTCCAATCCATATTGCCCAGGTCAGGGAAAACCACATTTTTTCAAACATCTTCAAACGTCATGTCCCTTATTTATTTACAACGCCAGATATGCGCAGGCTTCTGGTGTTGCTGGAATGCGGCTGACCTCGTACAAACATTTCTGGCTGCTCAGTTACACTTTGAAGTTGTTAAAATTTTTTCCAGAGCAACCATCCCAAATTTCCGATAACATGAGATGCATTTTGTACAGCAAACGCACTAGGTTAAAACAGAGTCAAGCTCTTGGAAAAAAAATGGTAGTTTTCAGTTATAAAAACTGCTCTTATTATCCCTTCTGAATAAAATGAAAACAGTAGAGTCAAGGGAGGCTTTGAAGCAGGATAAGGATCCTCATGACTTGCCTTGTGAACTGGGGCCTCAGATCAGGCTGCAGTGGACATCAGAGAGATTCACGTTACCCCAGTGTGATGAATAATGAAACACAATGCATAATTGTCAACAAGGTCTTGGAACCTTCTTGGACCCAAGCTACCATGCAGAATGCATTACCTCAGGCTCCACGGGGTCACGAGGGAGGTAACCAAGTGTTGGGACGAGTAAATAGACATTATTGTACCAAACTCCTGTCGTTATAACAACCCTCTGGAAAAACTGGAATTCCGTTTTGCTCAGCTGCTTTTCTGACTCTGTTGGGAAAGAATAAATGCTCTTTGCAAATAGCAATCCTAAGCATGCAAATTTAGCTTCTAATCTTACAGTTCAACCATAGACCTGGCTGCAGAATTAACTTTTGAAATAAATACTTTATCTTTTATTCTCACTTACCTGCAAATATTCTTGTAATATGAAAAATACTTAATGAAATGCAGTATTTACAGAAGAGAGGTAATGACATGGAAGGTCCAATTATGAAGCAGCTGTGTCATTAATAGGGACTCCGGCACCACAGGGCAGAAATGGGATTCGGGGCTTCTCATAAGACAGGGGTCAAACTCTCCTACCTTAAGGACCAGTGAGATGTCACTTCACAATATGAAGGTCTGAAGTAACTCTAAGGCTGTCCCAAATTGTGGAAGGGTGAGAGAAGGCTGCTTTCTGTTACTCCTGCCTGTTTTTTCAACTTCAAGGGCAATCTGGGACCTGAAAAAAATTCATGTCATTTCCCAAAGTGCCTAAATTCTTTTCAGGAGAAGTTCACCATTTTGCCCAAATATCAATATAAAGCAGTTGACACAGCACCAGCTCAGGAGGCAGAAGACACGAGTATGGCCTTGATTCACCAGTGACCAGCTGACTACGTGACCAAAGATGTCTGCTAATGGCCCTATTTAAGATCGTTCTCTGCCCTCCCTCATTCGTGCATTCTCCTTATTTCCTTCGTAGCACTTAAAACTTACAATTATTTTTATTTATTTACTGTTTCTACCGCTAATATATAAATTACATAAAGGCTGAAAACACGTTTGTCTTGTTCAACTTTCTGTTTCCCAGGACTTAGCACTTGTCTGTTACAAAATAAAAATTTAGTAAATATCTGCCGAATTAATGAGTGAATGAGTCCTTGAATTTGTTTTTCTCAATTGGGGAGGAATACTATCTACTCACAAGATTATTTTAGTATCAAATGAGATCATACATTTAAAGCATTTTTTGAAGCAAATGTATAATTAAAATGAGCGTTACTATTTCTCTCACACAAAAGTCTTCTAATTCCAGAGAGAAGAGCATCTCTTTCTCTATAGCTAATGGACAAATATTCTGGATGTAGCATAAGGCAACAGAGAGCTGTTGAACACAGGTTTCTGGTAAACTAAACTTCAGTTTAAAAAACTAGATAATTTTATTACAGTAGGCAAATAGATGGGATAAAATTATCTATTTTGTATTTTATGACTTTTGTTGATATAATATTTGATTTAATATAATGTAATTGTCACTTACCCAGGCAATCTTTTATCTGAGTTTAGACACGATTCTTTATGAATTGAGGGAACAAGCTTGAACTGTTTATGACACACCATCTTTTTGTCTCACATTTATATAAAAATACTTTTGGATGAAAATATCTAAAACTAATAGCAACAAATGTTGGAGAGGTTGCGGAGAAAAAGGAACCCTCATACACTGCTGGTGGCAATGCAAACCGGTGCAGCCACTATGGAAAACAGTATGGAGATTCCTCAAAAAACTAAAAATAGAACTACCATACCATCCAGCCATCCCACTACTGTGTATTTATCCAAAAAGCCTGAAGTCAGCAATCCCAAAAGTCCTGTGCACCCCAATGTTTATTGCAGCACTGTTTACAATAGCCAAGACGTGGAAGCAACCTAAGTGTCCAGCAACAGATGAATGGATAAAGAAGATGTGGTACATATATACAATGGAATACTACTCAGCTGCAAAACAGAACAAAATCATTCCATTTGCAATAACATGGATGGACCTTGAGAGAATTATGTTAAGTGAAATAAACCAGCGAGAGAAAGATAATCTGTGTATGACTCCACTCATATGAGGAATTTAAAACTATGGACCAAGAACAGTTTAGTGGATACCAGGGGAAAGGTGGGGTGGGGGGTGGGCACAAAGGGTGAAGTGGTGCACCTACAACATGACTGACAAACATTAATGTACAATTGAAATTTCACAAGATTGTAACCTATCAATAACTCAATAAAAAAAAATAATAATAATAAAAAAATACTTTTGGATGCCTTTCTTATTGGAAACAAGATGTTAAACTTTAATTCAGTATCTTTTGAAAAGGAAAGACATTTAAAATACAAACTAGGATTTTTAAGTCACAGTTGTTAGTGGATGGACTATTTAGAGAATTTCCTAAGACTCTTGTATAATAAGACATGTCATCCAAAAAAGTCTTTGCTCTTCCTTTGGGAATTCAACTATCTAGGGTTACATAATACTACTTCAATACATATGTAGCTGGCTGGTAATAAACTGCACAAATGTCACCATTTCAGTTAGACATTCTCAAGAGCAAACATAAATATCAGAAATAGAAAAATAATTTTATTGCTGTGACAACCCAGCCAGACCATCCTTATCTGTGTTGAAAGACCAATTGCGTAAAAGAAGTTCCAAATTTTATTTTTAGGAGACTATGAGAAAAGCATCCAAAAGGACATCTATGAGATATTTCTCTCATGTTTTTATTTAAAATTAGCATTAGGTTGCTTAAGAGTTCAGTTATTTCGTGTATTCCAAATAATATCATTTTGAGAAATGCTTGTTAGAATTACTCATATTTTGTCACTAAAATCTAGTTCAGAGCAACTCCATTCCATTAGACAGACACATTTATTGAGTACTTACTATGTGGCAAGCCCTGCTCTAGACCCACAGGGTAGAGGGCAGCACAAAGAAGTTCACACTGTAGTGGGGAGAAAGAGACACATTTGATGCTGGGACAATAAAGTTTGTGTAACATTAGAGAGAGGATGGAATGCTTTTGAGGGGCACAGGAGAGGAGAACCACCTCAATGCCACCTGACTGAGCAGGTCAAGGAATGATTCCTGGGGCAAGTGCACCACTCCTGTGTCCTGGAGGGGGCGATTCTTACGGAGCCCTAGATAGTCATTACACTAAAGCAATCCCGTTACTTTTTCTACCAAAGCCTTTCTTGATTACATTTTGAGAACCCATTTTCAATATTTAGATCTTTACCTTTCCCCTTCTCGTGTTTTTCTTGCCTGTGTAATGATTCAGGCACAATTTTTCCAACACATGCAAACCAACAATCTCACTGTTCCCATATTGCTCCTACTTTTCACAAAAGGGTCTGAAAGAACAGAAAATGTTTGGTTTATCTTTTTTCTTCTGATTGTTACGTAGGTTGCTGATACCTCCAGGACAAATTTAAACGGTCCTAGAGTCCTGGACAATAACAGAATTACATTTGCCAAGCCTCCATCCAGTTCTCTAGTCTTTCCCATTTCTGTCTTCTCCCCACACTTGATTGTTTTCTCTCCCTGTTCTAAGCTTTGATCACTCTGCCTACACCACAACTGCAGTATTCTCTGGAAATTCGTAACCTCCTTAAGAAATAATTAATTTAAATGAAAAGTGAGAAAAATCTTTTTAACCAATGTTAATACTTATCCTTAATGCTTACCTTTCACAAAAGCAAAGATCAAAATATTCTTGACTCTTAATACTTTGCACAGCAAAAGCTAGTAGTGGGATGTGACTGAGAAGGAGTAGCCAATGACTTGGGGTTGTGAAACAGTGGGTAGTCTAGTTATGACTCCAGGAGGACTGTAAAGAAATGATATGCAAACCTTTTTGTATCTGTGGACTTGTGCATTTTTCGGAGAAGAGATCCATAGCTCTCCTCAGATTCTCAGCGAGGTCTAAGACAGAAGAAAAGAGGTTAAGATTCATTTGATCAGAAGTAATGATGCTCACATAATTCAGGGCACTAAATCATCTGTATGGTTACAATGCTGATCCATCTCTCATCAAGTTCTCCTTTCTTTCTCAATATTTACTTATTTTCTCTCTCTGATGTTAGTCCTTTGTCTCCTATTATTCATGAGAGCAGTCCAGGAGCCAGAAAGTTAGAAAATTAGCAGGCACAGAGGTACTACCAAATTTGTATGACTTTCAAGTAATGACGGACAGATGACAGAAAAGAGACTTGAGCATCGCAGGACCTGTATTATGCATGCTCTTCTTCATCTCCCTTCATCAATAATTCAGGACACCTGTGGAACATCCTATACTCCGTCCTCCTCACTTCCACACTCCCCTCCTCTCCCTGAACACTGGCTCATCACCATAGATAT
Source organism: Equus quagga (assembly GCF_021613505.1). Lineage (NCBI taxonomy): Eukaryota > Metazoa > Chordata > Mammalia > Perissodactyla > Equidae > Equus > Equus quagga. The sequence continues at coordinate 31,801,112 of NC_060272.1, forward strand.
TGTGCTTCACCTGCAGGCAGTGAACAACATCTTGTAAATACATATCCTATGCTGCATCCCACTCAAAGTGCTCAGATCAGCTAGGACAACGACGTAAGAAGATGGTGGTATTTTGGGAAGCACGCTTGAACATAAACCTTCACATTTACATGAAGTCGTTCCTTCACAGTACTCACATGAGGATGGTTCATTGCTCAAGACCTTTCTAGAACATCTTCAGATCTGATTTAGTCTCATCAGTATAAAGCAAACATTCTCTGCACTGGCTGCATTTTGGAATACCCTGGGGTGATTTAAAAATTACCAATACCAATATTCCAACATGAAGATTCTGATTTAATGGGGCTAAAGCAACAATTCTTACCCTGGATCAAGCCTCAGAATCACCTGTGGGTATTTTTAAAGACACACATACCTATTTTCTAACTTCATGTTAGATTCATGTTCAAACAACTGAACATGAAATCTCTGGGGACTCTGGGGATGAGATCTACACAATTGTAGTTTCAGCAATTCTCAGGTGATTCTAATATACAATAAGGGGTTCAGATTCGCTACTCTGCATTCACACTTGATCATTGATCCAAAATATTAATAGCCTGCTCTATTCAATGGGATGATCTCCACATAGATCTTGGCTTTTTCCAAAAATTGAATTTGCCTCTCAGAATTTTAAAAAATTTCTCCCAAACCCTAACAATATAGCAAAAACAAGAATGTAACTTTCGTGGGAATCCATTTATAACCCTCCTAGGTGATTTCTTTTGAGAGGCCGACACTCCATTGGTTGTAAGTAGATATTCCTGATCAATGTGCCCTGTTTTGAGGCCTTCAAAATTACCCAAATTCATGGAAACTTCCAAAATATATGGTTTCTTCTGTAAAATATATAACAGAGTAGGAGTGAACAACCACAAATTCAGATAAAAGTGTACCTACAGGATAGTTCATCCAGGATTTCTCATTAGCAAATAAAAATAATAGCTAATATTTATTGAACAATTACTATGTGTTGAAGGTTCTCTGAGCATTTTATATGCATTATAAAATTTAATTCTCAGAACTGCCTTCTGGGATATATAGTACTACTACCCCCAAATTAAAGACGTGGGAAGACAAGGCTTAGAGATTTAAGTGATAATTCTGCTTATCAGTTTCATAGAATTTGATGCCTAAATAAAATTATAAATTATTACATGGCATTGACTTTCAGAATAAAACAAAAATAATCAGAATTATGACCCTTATGTCTATAAATGCCAAGATTTTACTTGTTGCATTTTAGTGAATATGTTGAAATACTAGTCCGTTAACTGTATTTCTTGTATCACATAAATCCATTGCCTTCTAAACCTCAAAGCCCATAGTGAGAACTTTCCTTCTCAAAGTATGTTATTTTCTTGGTTCTCTCAGAGGGGCTGCTGGGAAACACTTAAGGTAGAGTTCAGAGGAAACAGACTGATTCAAAACTTCTACAGAGGAGTAGATTCATGTTTAAAGGACATATACACACAAGATCCACTTTGCAGTGACAGAATTCATGGCTCAATAATTTATCAGTATTATATTATTACAGCTGAATCCATATTGACTGGAAAAAAATTATTTGCTCAAATCACAAAGAAGCTGTTGTAGGCAGAATAATGGCCCCCCAAAGATGTCCATGTCCGAATTCCCAGTACCAGTGAATATGCAAACTTACATGACTAAAGAGACTTTATAGATTTTGTAAATGCGGTAAAGATTTAGGACCTTGAGGTGGCGTATCATCCTGAATTATCTAGGCAGGTTCAATCTAATTACATGAGTCATTAAAAGGAGAAGAGACAGAAGAGAGATTTGGCTTGAAAAAGATTCTACTCACCTTTGCTGATTTTGAAGGTGGAGGAAGGGGACGCAAGCCAAGGAACATGGGCAGCCTCTAGAAGCCAGTAAAGGCAAGGAAATGATTTTCTCTTAGAGCCTCCAGAAAGGAACACAGAGCTGACAACACTTTGATTTTAGACCAAAGAGACCTGTATTGAAGTTCTGTTCTACTGTACAATAATAAATTTGTGGTAATTTGTTATGGCAGCAATAAAAAACTAATACGCACACAGTCCTAGTCCTGCCATTACGTCACCTTATCTGCCAAAGAAATCTTCATGCCACAGTGCCTCCACATCTAAGTAGAAATAACGTAACATTTTTTAGGAATAAATGTATCCCCTTGTTAGTTCTGGTGATTTTTATTAATTATATGCTATTCTTTATATTCATTTAAAACTGTCATCAATAGTAATGTCAGTAGTTATACTGCCATTTGTTTAAATTCAGCCACTTCTTGAATTCCATTTTCATTGTCATTTCACCAGTCAATTGAATGAATGATTACTGAGGGCCTGCACTTGCTTTTTGACTAGATATAGATGGAGGTTACTTACCTGCAATGAAGCATTCCATAAAATAATGGATTTGATCCCAAATAGGAGAAACTTAAGCCCTTTCCTTGAATTTTTCAAAGTTTCATTTATGTAGCTAGGACTGTCACATGTTTACTAGTTTCTTCACCTCAAATCTTTATTTAAAATGAGCATATGCACTATGAATAAACGTTGATAAGTTCCAGGAAATAATAAAAATCCAACAAGATTTTGAAATAAAAGTTTAATAAAATTTAATAAAATGACACTATTGAATATTAGTATGGCAAGTGATATATAAAAATAAGGGGGAAGTGGACGAGGCTATAGATAAGGAGGGCCAGGCTTGGTGGCCTGTTGATGCTGGGTGATGGGTGCACTGGGGATCATTTTAATATTCTATCTACTTTTGTGTAAGTGTGTAATTCTCCACTAGATGAAGTTTAGAAAATACTGCAATTTAGGAAGGATGACTACATATATTTTTTACTTAATGCCAATTTAAAGGAAAGTTGGAAGCAACTAATTTTTTTTCCTATGCATTGATTCTTAAATCTGCCCTTTTCCTTTTCCCTATCTCAGCCACTCTATTTCAGATATTCATTGCTTGGTCCCTGGATTCCTACAATCAACTCCTACCTACTTTAATAGCTCCCCGAATCCATTCCTTTTATCAATGCCATGAAATTCTTTATGCCATTGCAATATGCCTAAACTTTTCAAGGACATTCTGTATGTAAATTCCTCTGTCCTATTTTTGAAGATTTCCACCCTTTGGCCCAAACTATTCATTTAACTTCTCTCTCTAACCCAACAAATGCTAGTAAGTCCAGTCTCCTCATTCTTCTAAAGATGTCATATTCATTCCTGTTGTAAATGGGCAATTCTTCTCTCGATGTATTCCTATTCTACCAATCTTTTAAGATTGATTCATTTCCCTGAGTATTTATTTATTTCTATATATTGAAATAAATAGATTATAGCAGATATATATTTTAATCTTAAATATAATAGGGACCAGCCTGGTGGCATAGTGGTTAAGTTTGTGCGCTCCACTTTGGCGGCCCAGGGTTCACCGGTTTGGATCCCAGGCATGGACCTATGCACCACTTATCAAGCCATGCTGTGGCAGGCATCCCACATATAAAATAGAGGAGGATGGTCATGGATGTTAGCTCAGGGCCAATCTTCCTCAGCAAAAAGAGGAGGATTGGCAGCAGATGTTAGCTCAGGGCTAATCTTCCTCAAAAAAGAATGTATATAATATACATATTCTTCATCTTCATAGTTCTATGATATTTACTTAATTAGATCATTTAATAGTGTCAATTACTCAAGAAATAATCATTTGAATATTCAAAATGAAAAGGCCTAATACAGTTCTTTGCTGTCTCAAATCTGGTTTTTGGCAATAAATCTAAACCAAACTTTATAAATTCTATCATTTTGAGGTGTTGCTTAGAAGTGATGGTTTACTCTTGGCTGTTTCAAAGTATCTCGAAAGACAAACAACCAAATGATAAAGATGATGAAAATTATAAGATGAATGTTCTTTCTTTCTTTGACAGTTCGGAATCCGGTGCCTTTTGAGACGCCTTTGCCTGCTGAAGATGAAGGCTGCCTGGAGAGTAGTGAGCTCACATATTCTGGGGCCATTGTTCCTTGTACAATGCCCTCCACAAAGCCCCGCCTGGGTTAACCTCAAAGGAATGCATTTTGCCTGGGGCCAAGGCCTCTACAGCACATCCATGAGAGCCAGCCACGTAGCAGAGTGTACAATGTCAATCTGCAGAGCAGCACAAGGGCCCCTTGATAGGATAAACAAAGTCTTAGGTCCAGGGCATCATGAGATTAAGGGTAAAATTGGACTTCTACTTAAAAACACAATCACATTATCTAAGAAAGGGTCTCTGTCTTCATCAAAAAGTTTTGCTTCACCCACAATATTTCTATTCTTAAACACTAAATATTATAGTACTTTAAGTTCTACTGGGTAAAATTTGCTTTTTACATATGGGCCATAGCACCTTTTTGCTTTTCTTGAGGACTTGGGCTACTCAAATAGACAAAGATCTACCAAATTTGTGAACAACCTTGGACTCTGGGTGAGTAGGCTACTTTGAAAACCTCTGTCTAGTCCTGGAGTGACGTCTACATGCAATTTAATGAGGCCCCCTTCTTACCCTCCCTTTTGTTTGTAAACTCTTCCCTTGGCATCTTTGACCCTACTCTTCTTGTTCGCCTCCTACCTCTTTGACTTTAAACTCCTTTCTCAGTCCACCCATTCATGCTGACTTTTAAAGAATGTAGTCCTTGACATGTGCCCAACAAACTCTCTCTCACTTTGCTTACTTTCAGTTACTTTTCTACCTGGTCCAGCTGCCAAGCGCTCTATTTTCTACCAACCAGCTCTCTCCTGGTTTCATTCCCTGCAGTGTTCTGCCTGGGCACCTCTGAGACACTCTCTCACCCTCAACTTTTTTCTCAAAATACCAACTTTTACTGGAGAGGATGTGGAGCAATAGGAACTTTCATTCATTGCTGGTGGGAATGCAGAATGGCACAGCCACTTTGGAAGACAGTTTGGCAATTTCTCTTTTTCTGTAATTTTATGCTTTTTTGTGTGTGTGTGAGGAAGATTGACCCTGAGCTAACATCTGTTGCCAATCTTCTTTTTTTTCTCCCCAAAGCCCCAGTACATAGTTGTACATCCTAGTTGTAAGTCATTCTGGTTCGTCTATGTGGGATGCCACCACAGCATGGCTTGAACTGAGTGGTGTGTACACAGGTCCAGGCCCAGGATCTGAACTGGCAAACCCCAGGCCACCAAAGTGGAGTGCACGAACTTAATCACTCTGCCACAGGGCCGGCCCCAGTCTGGCAATTTCTTACAGAATTAAAAACTCTCTTACCGTATGATCCACCAGTTGCACTTTCTAGTATTTAACGAAATGAACTGAAAACTTACATCCATGCAAAAACCTACACATGGATGTTTATAAACAGACTTATTCATAATTGCCAAAACATAGAAGCAACCCAGATATCCTTCAATAGGTGAATGGACAAACAAACCACTACAATAGATACATTATTCAGTGTGTTAAAAGAAAATTCAACTGAGTAAATTTAGAGATCAAATCAGCTTTAGTCAATGATTCATGAGTCGGGCAGCATCCCGTCTAGTAAGTAGAAAGGAGCTCCAAAGAGCAGTAGAAAAGGAAAGGTTTTTAAGGGGGGAAGGGGGTGGGAAAAAGGTTATTTTCAAAGAGTGCATTGTTTCAGGCAAGTTTGCCTTCCTAAGGGGGACAGAAGAGGTCTATCTATTGTGCAGATTACGTCATTTGTGCTGACCAGGTAATTCCAGATTGACTGGTTAAGGGTTATGTACCTGGGAGAAGCTGAAACTGCAAGTAGGTTAGATATTCAGTCTTGGTTTGCTGGTGTGGGACTTAGTACAAGTGACTCCATTTTGAGCCTGTTTTCTCCTTTTTAACTAGTGATAAAAGCAGGTGAATTATCAAGCCTTGAAAAGGCATGGAGGAATTTTGAAAACATATTGCAAACTGAAGGAAGCCCATGTGAAAAGGTTGCATACTGCATGATTCCAGCGATATGACGTTCTGGGAAAGGCAAAACTGTGAAAACAGTCAAAAGATTAGTGGTTGCCAGTGGTCATGGGAGAGGGATGACTAAGGAGAGCACAGAGGAGTTCCAGGGCAGGGAAAGTACTCTGTATGATACGGATCATTATGTATTTGTCAAAACCCATAAAATGTACAGCACCAAGAGTAAATCCTAATGTGAACTCTGGACTTTGGTTGATAATGATGTGTCAGCGTAGGTTCATCAATTGTAACAAACGTACCACCCTAGTGGAGGATGTTGATGGTGCTGGGGAGGTGGTGTGGAGAAGGGGCAGTATGTGGGTACTTTAAGCTCAGTTTTGCTGTGAACCTAAAACTTCTCTAAAAAAAGTCTATTAATTAAAAGAAAACTCTTGATCAATGCAGCAGAGGGCTGTTTAGCACTGCTGGAAAACCAGAACAGCGATTTCAATGGTGCCTCTAGACACTTATCACTTATCATCTCACACCTGCTGGGAACCCAGTACTGGTCTCCAAGTCCCTGATGGACTCCTTTTCACTTCCTCTTCCCCAGACTCCCTTTAAAACTTCCTGCTTACCCACATACCCTTTCACCCATAAGATGGTATTGCCGGAGAAAATGAAACTTAATAGATAAGATCTTAACTTCCTTTCTCATTACCCCTAACATGTTGGCATCTGTTCCCACTCCACCCCATCATTCCCTCTGTCTGCGTGGAAGAGAGTCCTCCCTTCTATCTGGGTTAACGTCTCCATTGTGCTTTTGATTCCCATCTCCTTGCCTCCAGTGTCCCCAGCCCATCACTCATGCTTATTCTTATTAGTATTCATATGTATCCTTAATCTCTCCCTCTCTCAACTGGCTTTCCCTATCAGCATAAACATGCTCAAGTCTTCCCCAGCTTAAAGTAAACTCTCTCTTGACCCCATCACACTTCCATTTTTTGGCAAGCTACAAGCATCGTTTGGTCATAGCAGTCAGGGCATTTTAGTTGCAAGTGAAAGAAAACCCAACTTGAACTGGCTTAGATGGAAAGGGGAATTTATTACTCCTACAACCCAAAGAAGTGGTGAGCCATCAGTGTGAGAAGGGTAGAGATTAAGCCAAGACTCAAGTACACTCAGAGACTTATTGCCTGGATTCTCTATCTTGGCTCTACATTTTCCTGCATTTGGCTTCATTTTCTCTCAATAGGGAGCTTTCTTCATGTGTTGGGGCATGAGATTCCCAAATATTACCACATACAGCTTCTATCATCAGAGAGGGATTAACCTCTATTCTCTGAATCTCACATTAAAATCCCTGGAAAAGGCACCCACTGGCTTAGCTGGGCCCCAGTACTCAACATGAACAAATCACTGAGGCACGGGGAATGGGTCTGGTCAGTCAATGGCCTGCCAACTGAGGTCAGGGAAGAGGTCATATGCTATGGTGGCAGCCCTATGGTAGCCAGTGAAAGGTGGCACTTCCAAGGAGAAGGATGAGAGAAACACCAGTAGACAGTATCACAGAAATCCCCTAGAGGAACTTGACTGAAATATGGCCTGACATCCTGTTACTCAACTGAAATGCTTCTGAAAAGGACAACATCATCTCTATATTACTAGATAAAATGGAAAACTTTTTCTTCCCTCAGCATACAGCAACTCTCATTTATCGTTTCTCATTGTTGACAGCCCCTCCCCGCTTCTTGAAAGTGGCTCCCTAGTTTATGTGATACCGTCTTGTCCTAGGACTTCATCTTGGGTAGTTTTTCTACTCTGTGTGTTATAGGCTTCCTTTCCTCTGCTAGTTCTTCGTTCCTCCATAATCCCCGAGATATAAAAGCCCTCTCGCTTATTGTAATAGCTTCATATGATTTGCTCTTGTTTGATATTTTTCTCCCTTAATTTATCTTTATCATTTCTAGTCGGGTGAATGTTATGAAACAGAAATAAGATCCAAATCTGTGTACACATGGGGAATAGTTCCCTATAGTTTTCCACGTAATATTCAAATTTCTGAGTTCGGTACCCTTCCTGGTCTGGACCCCACTCACCTTCTCTTTCTCTCTTGTACTCCTGCCCTCTCTGTCATCACTGACTCCAGCTTCCACGGCTCTGTCTCATCACTGGGAACAGAATCTGTCTACTTCAACTCTTTTTTTCACCAATTTTCTTCTAACTCCTAATTTTCCTTCAAAATTCAGTTTAACAGCAATTGATTATTCAACAAATGGTTTTCAGGGGGTAAAAGGCTGTAAATCAAGTTACATCTTCACTTTTTGTGTGCATGTGTGTGAAGAAGATTCAGCCTGAGCTAACATCCATTGCCAATCCTCCCCTTTTTTTTCGCTTGAGGAAGGTTAGCCCTGAGCTAACATCTGTGCCAGTCTTCCTCCACTTTGTACGTGGGATGCCTCCACAGCATGACTGATGAGTGGAGTAGGTCAGCTCCCGGGCTCCAAACCCATGAACCTGGGCCACCAAGCGGAGCATGCAAAACTTTAACCACTCGGCTATGGGGCCGGCCCCCACATCTTCACTTTCTAAAAGTCCCTAAAAATAAATCTCAGATGCGATTAAAAAGATGTATAAAAAATTAAAAACAAAGGAAAATGAGAAAATTAGTAGTTTATTAGTGAATTTCTGAAGAGGTTAATTAAGTATAAAATTAATTTTTAAAATTTAAAAAGATAGCATTGAAAGAGCTAATTGAGTCATAGTTTGGGGTTTTGGTAGTTCAAACAAAAAATATTAAAAGGCAAATGACAAACTAGAAAAATATATAAACAGACCCTCTTTTACTATTCACGATATGTAAATAACTGTGGAAAATTAATAAGGAAAGCACTAAGACCTCAGGAGAAAAAAATTTCAAAAGCCATGGAGAAATATAGACATATTTATTTTTAAAATGAAGAGAAATAGACCAAAAATTTAATAATGGTTACTGCTAAGTGGCTAAGGCAGAGGAGATTTTTATTTTATTTTTTTCTGTCACAGGGATTTTCCACAATTTAATTACGTTTTACATCTAAAAATGTAATGTAAACTATGTATAAAATTGTTCTGTACAGCAGTACTGAAAAATGATGAGAAATTGGAAACAGCCAATTCCCGAGAAAAGTCCAGGACTAAGTCTTTAAGTCTTCCCCAAAAGACTTCTAGCACAAGATGGATTAGGTTCCTCCGCCTCAGCATGGCTAGCAAACACTTCCATCTTTGGCTTTTGCTTCCTTTTGGTCTCGTGCTGCTGCGGCTGCTGCTAGCCCAAAGGAACTCTTACTTCCTGATACCTTAAGTTACCCACAATTACCCACAGAAAACGTGCTCTGGATCCAGCCTTTTAACATGCTAATCCAACTGCCTGGAACACCATCTCTCCCTCGTCTGCCAGGTGGGTTCTCACTTGGCCTTCAAGACTTCCAGCATTGTTTCAGTAGCTTTCTCTGACTTCCTCAAGCAGAGCTGGCTGCTCTTGTTTCCGTGTTCACATAGAACCCTGTGTATCAATCCAGCTTCAAGATCAAGTCGAAGTGGAAGAGATTTATTGGGGGAAAGCTCTCTGGAAGATAAAGGGCAGAGGGAGCACGAGGAGGCGGGGAGAGTCTGCAGACTGTGATGCAGAAGCTTGGGTAGGAAGAGTCTGAGACTGCAGTGCAGCTCTGGGAAGATTTCAGCCAGCCCAGCAGGGAACTCCATTGCAAAGACTGCCATCAAAGAGCTTCCTATTGGGCAGTGACTAGGCCCTACTTCCCCTGCTGTGTTCAGTCATTGATGGGGGCAGTCCAGAAAGAGTGTAGCATCAGCTCAAATACTATAATAGATCCTAAAGTTGCTGGAATTGAAAGCTGTCACCTAACTTCCCTCCTTGTCCTGGGTTTTCTTGTAAAAAGTAATCTAAGAGACATATCCATATGACTGTATACCCTGTAATATCATAGACTGCATAATATTATCACTTATTGTTTACCTGTTTTTCCTACTCTATTAAGTGCTTCAAAAACTAAAATTTTGAAAAGGAAGAGATAAGTTTAAAATTTTTCTTAATTTAATTTAATTTTTGACATGTACAGACAGTATCTTATTTACCTTTGTATCTCCAGATTGATGCTCAATAAATATTTGCTAAGTAAATGAATACGATGAAAAACAATGTGGCAATCTCTATGTTTTACCTCCAAAAGTATATTTTTTAGCTTTGTGAGAACATAGTAAATGATAAAGAAAGCGTATTTTTTACTCTTTCTATTTGCATTCATTTCATCTCAACAATTATTTGGCTGTGGTTTTCTTAGCAGTAAAATATACAGATGAAACTACTACAAGTCCTGAGTTTGAGCAAAAGAAACCAGAACATCAATATTCTTACAATAAAGATATCAAGTGCCTGTAGACAGGGGCACGATAGCTATTTTAAACCTTCATTTCAATCTTCAACACATTAGACAATCTTGATAAGCTCCCATTTCATTGAGAAAATAGAAGCCGTCTATCAGGTATGAACACCTTCAGATTCCCTTATTATCTGTCATCCATTTGAAAAGCTCATTAAAAACTACGTGAAGGCATGGAGAACTGCAGAAGTAGCAAGTATTGAGCACTTACCATGTACCAAGCACTGTAATATCCAGTTATCCCTCAGCTCCAAAAACACACGGGCTTCAGAAAGGATATGTAGGTGTCTTTAGACCTACCAAGTTAAATCCTATTTTTAGAGCAGAGATTTGAAGCCAAATTTCTTTGACTCCCAAACTCAAGTATGTTATTCCCATAAGACCATTGACTCTAACTTTAAAAATTCTCTTTGAACCCGGAAGAAATCTTGTTCAATCAAAAGAAAATCTCGCTTCTACCTTTCTAGAAGATTTTTGTCTAGCACATCAGAGATTTTGTGGAGAATTAGACTAGTAGATCCCTGAAGGCAATATTAAATGTGATTTACAAGACACCATTAAGTAGTCAGGTTAAGGCTTAGACATTTTTAGGAAAAAGCAGTTAAGTATTCCCTCACAACCAGTACCTACTCCTTTCTAATTGCCATTAAGAAAGTTAGAAATTCACCGGATATGTTTGACCAATATAGGTTTAGAAATTTTGATGGAGCTAAAAATTGAATTTATCTTAAAATTTTTGATGGTCATCCAATAGGAAATCCAATAAAAACCAACCTCTTTATTCTTAGATGAGTGCAAAGACAGTACAAAATCAATGAAATTATCTTTAGTATTATTATTACTATACAGGTGGTCATTGGTCATTATAATGAAGGGCTCAACTAAATCCTCAGTATAAGTACACATTGTTTAACTTGTTACACTGGGAGTTGTGACCAATGTTGACTTCAAAATGCTTTTTCACTTAGAAAAGCTTATTTAATTATGTCAAGGCTTTTTAAGAATAGTCTTAGATTGCTTTCCCCATCCTGTAACCTCATAGGATTTGTTTGAAGCTTTTCTCAAGTAAACGCTTGCTTTAAAGAACCATTTCTCACCCTTGCAAGTGTGGACATAAATCACTTGTATAAACTTGAAACTGCCTAGTATGATTTTTATGGAAACAACAATGGCAGTTCAACAATGGAACTGAAAGTGGGAGTGCCGACTGTTATAAATACATCACTAATAACGTCAGTGTATTTCCCTTGTCTTCCACACAGCTATCTCTAGGGAAATAAAAACTCTGTTACATGTTAACTTGAATTCCTGTCATTGTACTCTACCCATCAGTCTCTTAGTCTCAGGCTTATGGCCTATGGCTGAGGTTATCATCTAGTGTATCACACACGGTCACCGACATAGAATTGAAATCAATGGAAAAGGGATTTTTTTTTCTTATATAGGAGAGGCCAGTGATTCATGAGCTCCGCAATAAATCAGAGTGAACCAAAAACAACTGAGCAGTAGGACAAATCTTAGCTGGAAAAACTGGCAGTTTCCAGAGGAAAAGATATTAAACATAAACCTTCTCCTATGTGTTGATAACTATATTTGCTTCAAGTTTCTAAACCGTTGAAAGTGATGACACAACTAGCTTGACAACATGCCAAATGCATCATTTCCTTCCCTCTCCCCTCTGCACTGCACCCTCCCCTCCACCCCAACATTTAAGGAAGAAGCTGAGGACAGCCAACTCTGCAAGATTATACTCTAGAACTTTAGTCTGGCTTATCCTGGAACATTTTCACCTTTTTCTTTAGATAACAGCTGTTCTATAGAGAAGCAGGTGTGCAATTTCTCTGCAGGACTTCTGAGTTTGGTTTCTGTGATGTTTCTGTATGTATATAATAGTTTCAAGACTTGTGGCTTTGAAGAGAGTCTTATTTTGTAATTATTACTGCTCCAGACATGAGTCAGGATTCGAGGCACTGTATATCTCAAGGGTTGACTAATGAGGCCAAATAGTGACAAAGCATTACTGTCTTACTCTGATCACTCCACCAGCTGTGTCATATCTGAGTCTGCTTCTGAGGCTTGCTTTGTCTCTTCAGATCATATTTTTTCTTGGCTTTTTGCGTGACTTGTATATTCTGTTGAAAACTGTACAAAATGTATCAGATAACAGGAACTGAGGGAAATAGTCCTTCAGTATGAGATTTTCTATCAATCTCTTTAGAAGTTGGGCTGTGTTTAATATTTGCTGTAGCTGTAAGTTCCAGAGGCTTCAAATTCCTCTACTATTCTTGATTTTGTCTCCTTTATTGACTTGGTATTCCCAAAGTAATAGTCCTTAGAGAGAGTCTGAGTCTTGCAGCTTTCAGCTATAATCTACTATGGTTATCTGGGCGCTCAGTTTTTGTGGCTTCTGTTCCAGGGAAGCAGATGTTGGCTATAACTCTCTAGATTTTCCTGTCTCTCCAAATTTTGGTATGACGGTTTGCCCTGTGATTTCAGTTCTCTGATGGGTCCAAGAAAAGTTGTTACTTTTCGATTTGTTAGGATTTTTCTTGTTCTAAGGGTGGTAGTAATGACCTCCAAGCTCTTTACAAAATGTTGAAGCTGAAACCAGAAGTCCAACCTTACTGTCTTGGGAATCAGCAAAAAGGTGCGTTTGTTTGTTTGTTTAATCCAAAAGAGCCCAAATGATTATCCCAAGATCTTCCTAGAGGTTTTGCTTCTTTTTCTTGTTGTTAGCAATAGCAAGAAGGATCTATATATTTTAAAAGCTAAAAATTAAAATCAGTTATCCAAAAACATAAAATACACATATATACACACAAGTCAATAAAGTCATAAATCCTTGAGATCAAAGGTATCAACACAGGACAGTCCTACTATAGGCCCCAGTTGTAATGAAACACCCTTCTAAGACAAACAGCATTGAGTTCACAGTAATCCCAAGGTATTCACTCAGTCATTCAACAGCTGCACCCCCTCCAAGATCTCACACTTGGAAATTTGTCTACAACACCACTACTTTTAGTCTACCAACTCTTTCACTTTTTTACCTTAGGGAAGATATGGCAAAAGTACTTTATTACTGCCTTTCTAAATCCAGTCTCACAACCTAGTAGTTGAACTAAGTTCATTCTGGTTTCTGGGATTGGCCCCTACCCAACTGGCAAGAACCAATCCTTTAATATGTAGGTAAAGTGGATGACTTGCTCTTCATGAGAATATGCCTGGGCACCTTTGTTCATGCTGCTTCCACTGCCTGGAAATACTATTCTCTCTACTCTGCCTTTTGAAATTCTATTCATCTTTTAACTCATAATAACCACTTCATGAATCTACTCAAGTCTATATGAGTTTCTGTCTTTGAACTACACAGTCTTTTATTTATACCTCTATTACAGACTGACAGTAGTCTGCCTCTCATCTAAATTTAGGCTCACCTACTTTATCTCCTCTAATAAGTGAGCTCTAATTTCTTTTAAGATACAGCTTATACATAGTGCCTTACACCTTGTAAAAATTTGTCAATCTAATGTACAAAGGGAGATTAAATTTGTGATGGCTCATTGAATTATATAATCTTGAAGTTGACAGGACTCACACATGTCCAAGACAACATATTAGACCAATGTATTCAGGGAATGGATTCTACTTATAGCCAGGCCCCTACTTTACATTGGTTCAATATCTAGGGCCAAGAATTCTCTAGCACCCTTTGAATAATATTCTTTCTGGAATATTCGTGCTCATGCTGAGGTTCATTGGCCATCTTTCTGTCCAGTCATGCAACCTGGTAAATCTTCCAAAAGTTTATTCCCATAAAATTGGTATCTTAACACCCAAAAGATCAGAGAGTTTTAAATTTTATAGATTTCACTTTGCAATCTGTCCTCTAGACTGTTTAGGTGTGAAATAAGATAAGACGGATCATTCCATGTGATTCCGTATAGATTCTGTTATGTGGTCATTTAGCCTGAGCTTGACCATCTCCAGTGTAAGGAGACTTTTGTAAGGTCACTTTCTCAAGTTTTCTGAAATGTCCGGTGTCTCCCCCACATTTATTTCAATAAAGGAAAAGAATTATATTATAGAAATTTAGCAAAGTACTGATAGCTGTCTTTTTATTAAAAAATTTCTTAAAATTTTCTAGAAACTTTCTGGAAAAATTTATTTACTTATTCAAAAAACAAAGAATATGGCATCTGACTTGGAATAGTGGATATATTTCTGATGGCTGAAGCCAAGAAACAAATAAATAATGAAACTTAAAAAGTCCATGGAAAAGAAACTAAGATAATGAAGGGGGAGTTTAGGCCTTGATGAGAAAAGGCCAAAAATAGTTAAATTTCATAAAGCAGAGTGATAAAGGCTGAGAGGAGGCTAAGAAAAAAGTGTATAAAATCATTAAGTTATTAAATAAAGCAAACATAGTTAAGTGACTAAATTTTAGAACAATGAAACTAGAACATCCTTTAAAGTTGAAATCAAAAGCAGTACTACTTATGAAATACCTAAGCTGGTAAAATGATCTCAAAACAGCTACAGGAAAAATTAAATAGGTAAAAGAAGAGTTACAGTAAAGCAATAGATGAGTTCCATGGATCACAAAGAGAAAGATGAAATCCATGAGCCTGTAAGAAACCTCCATTGTCATGGCGATTACCTATACAGTTAGACCTCTTTAATGCTTGGATTTTAACAATAGTTGAGACTGTAATAGACATTTCATATGATGACATAAGTATAATATAATAGGTTCAAATCTTTTTATATACTAGAGATCATTTAAAGAAAGCACTGTTCTTAATTATTATATCCCCACAGCAAAATTCTGCTCTATAGGACAAAGTGTTACACACTTTCAGGGAAGTTATACCAAAGAATAGCTTTGTAGCAGAAGGAGTATTTAACTAGAATCTAATAACTATGATGTGTAGCAATCCTTAAGTCAGAAATTGATTTCTACTTTAGACTGATTTCTATTTTAGATGTTTCCTTAAGTGGCAGGCTAACCATTTCCATCAAAGAAAGAACTTTTATAATGGAAATAAAAATTTATAACATATTAGACAGATCTTTGCAAAGGCATAATACTTGTCAAACTATTATTATTCATATAATTAGCATAAAATAATTTAAGAATAATTGAGTCTGTTAAGAAAAAGTTTGTATAATTTAGAGAATAAATAATGTTTGCTTAGTAATGTTTCTGAAAATGCCTAATTCGCAATTTCCTTTTTCCACTGATTTGAGTCAGCATCTTGCCAACTGTCTAGACATCTTCTATTAGTAGAAAAAAATTACTGACATTTTTGTTTTAATCTAGATGATAGATATGAGTAAATATGGTAAGATTGGGTACTTTATTAATTCTTTGTATGATGATGCCAATGGCCTTTATTTGCTGTAAACATTGCTGTAAATGATTCAAATTGTCATCTTTATTAATCCATGCAAAGTGATCTAATCAAAGAAAAAAGGAAATATATGAAAAGCCTGTTTGATATATCTGAGAAGTATGTATAATCTAGTGGATAATGTGTGGGCTCTGGACTCAGGTTTCTTGGTTTCTGAAACAGCTTTATTTCTGTACAGACTTCAGCAAGTTATTTAACCTAGCTTCCCATAAAATCCTCATCTGTAATTAGCCATCTCTCAGAGTTAGTGTGAGGATTAAGTGAGATAATACAGAACACCAGAAACAGGGCTTGATTCATTGTAAACACTTAATAAATGTAAGACAATGTTATTTCAGGCTTTTCTTGTTAATATTACCAGACAACAATGAGGAATTTTATACAATGATCTTAATATTGTATCAAATTACATTATAACATTGACGAAACCTTCTATTCTTCTATCTCTCTTCATGGATATTTATGAAATTGCAAAGTGACATTGAACTTACCCTATAGCTCTATACTCAAAATGCTGTTGTATATAATTACTTTGGCATTCCAGGTAAAGTTTTTGTTTTATTTGAGAATTGGTTCAACAAATATTGATTAAGCATTTATCATGTGCCAAATGGATTCCAGAGCACAACACAATTGTCCCTGTCCAACTGTCCATACTTAGAAGGTTTCCAATAACTAACATCTCTTATCTCTTTTTAAAAATTTTAAACCACAAAGTTATGCCCTGAGTGTTTGTGTACTCACCACAATTCATATGTTGAAGTGCTGTCCCTCAACATGATGGCGTCTGGAGATGGAACCTTTGGTAGACAATTAGATTCAGATAAGGTCATGAGAATAGAGTCCCTGTGATGTGTTTAGTGCCCTTATAAGAAGAGGAAGAGACACCAGAGCTCTCTCTCTCTCTCTTTCTCTCTTCTCACCAGCTAAGGATTTGGTAACAAAGTAGCCATCTTCCAGTAAGGAAGATAACTCTTACCAGAACCCAAGCATGCTGACATCCTCGTCTCAAACTTCCAGCCTCCAGAGTTGTGAGAAATAAATGTCTGTATTTAAGCCATGTAGTCTGTGGTATTTTGTTATTGCAACCTGAGCTGACCAAGACACTTCCGTTCCAGCTTTCCCGCCCCAGTTCTGATGATCTGTGCCCCATCATTTAACCTGTTTAAGAGAAATTCCCTCATCTATAAAATAGATATGAGGTTGTTGTGAGAAAAATGAACCAACAAATGTGAAAAAAATCTTATGAATATTATGCAAGTATTCCTTATTTGATATAACACTAAGAGTATTTTGATTATATGCAAACTAAAGAACATCCAATTAAGATAACAGTGCAATTTACACACTTGTGTCTCCTTGTAAACATTGGTCCTTTCCAGATATTAATTTTCCTCAGAACAGAGAATAGACAAATAAACTATACCACCTCTTCTCTACTAGGAAGTTTTTCTTCTAGAAATAATTATGAGTGTCTACAGGGACTTAAAAGCAAACAAAAATTTAGCCAATGGACTTCTCTATTACCATCATGCTGAACCTCTGAGCTGCTTCTTGAATCTCTTCCCTCCCTTGGCTTCTCTGACTTTCCTCCTACCTCTTTTGGCCATTTCTTCTCAGTCTTTTGTGGGCTGGCTTCTGCACTCACTCCCCATATCCAGCCTGCATCAGAGCATCCAAACAGAATGCTGATAACCCCAAACAGGAATCTGCATCTAAGACGTAAGCTCCAGACTCACACCTCCAGTTTTCAACCAGACATCACATCTGGATATGTCTCAGGCATCACAAATTAAACTAGTCCCAAATTGAATTCATCATCTTTCCCACTAGATTTCTGGGCTTCCTCTCTTAATGAATAGTACCAAACATGCACCCACACTAGAATGGCCTCTGGACTCCTCTTCTCATTCTCTTCAGCTCACATCTTGTGAATTCTGAGTCATAAATGACCTCCTCAACTTCCACTCATTCCCTTGCCAAATATTTGAAGTCAAAGTCTCTTCATCTTTTTTTTTTTTTTTTGAGGAAGATTGGTCCTGAACTAACATCTGTGTCAATCTTCCTCTATTTTGTATATGGGACACCACCATAGCATGGCTTGATGAGTAGTGTGTAGGTCCGTGCCTGGGATCCTAACCCACAAACCCCAGGCCACTGAAGCAGAGTGCACAAGCTTAACCACTATACTTCTGGGCCGGCCCCAAAGTCTTTTCATCTTGCTCAGGGACTTGGACAATTTTAGCCCAAACAGTCTCTGTGCATCACAACCTACCCCCTCCCCCACACACCTCATCCCTTTTCTACTTGTCTTTGAATGAGATTTTCTGATAAACCAATCTGCTCAAGACCCCCACTGTGATTTCACATGCTCTCCACACCTGAAAAGTAAACCCAATCTTCTTAGGTTGGTATGTGGGAGCCTCCATGATCCTCCATGTCTACCTTCCCAACATTATTGCAGTGAATGGCCCTCTTCTGGCCTTCATTCCACCCATACCAACATTGAAGTTACCTGGGTGCCTTTGGGGGTTTTATATCTCTGAGAATTTTATTGAGCTGTTCCATTTTTATGAAATTTTCTACCTTCTTTTTTTGCCTGGAGAACATCTACACACCTTTTACAGCTCAGTTCCATTATGACCTTCCTCATGAAAAACTTTTAAACTCTTTTCTGTTAGGATTAATCATTCTTTCTTTTCTACCTTCTCTCTGATGTTTCAAACCTTTATCACACACATACAACGAATCTGCTTTATGGCGACAATAATATCTGACTCCCCTCTATACATTCAACCTCTAGTGCCAGCGTAGTGCCTAGAACTATGAATGGGTGAATAAATTAATGAATGGAGAGCTCTAGTGATGGTGAATATCAAGATGGTGTACATTCCATAAGAACATGTCAGTAGATTAGAATTTTAAGCCCAATCTGCTAACGTAATTGTTTTTTAAATGTCTAGAGAAGACAGTTACATACCTTTGTTGAGTACTCACAAGATGCAAATACTTAAGCATCATTATCACATTTAATCTGCACAGCAATTCTTTAAGGTAGACATCATGCAGCACCTACAATGTACAAGGCATTTTTCATTCACAACCTCATTTAATCCTTCCAATAAATTTATGAAGAAGGTATTATTTTGACAAACATACAAATGGTAACACTAGAGCTCAGAGAGACCAGAAAATTTGCTGAAGGTCACACAAGTTAAAAGTATCACACTCAAAATTCCAACCTACTCCTCTGCCCACCAGAGTAAATGCTCCCTAAGTTATATTTTGAATTTCAACATATCCCTGATATCCACAGATATTTTGAAATGGGCATATGAGTTGCTAGCATCTTAAGATTGTTACAGAAACAAATATTTCCAAAAAAGGATATTTGCAGAGCCTTTAAAATAGCCCTATCATCAACATTTCTTAAATATACATAATGCAGCACAAGGGAAATTTGCATGTTTGAGTACTTGGCGAAAGATCAAAGTTTGCTTCTTTAATGTGATGTATCCTTTAGTTGGTCATGACAGATTTATTACAACTGGATGCTTTCCAAAAGTCATTATGTTTCCTGATTTATTCGTTTGTTTTAATCTTGGAGAGATTTAAATTGAACTCTAAATCTGTGTGATTAAAACATTAAATTTGAGCACTGTCTAAAAAGAGATTGAAATAAAAACTGCTTTGGCCAACACCAATTGTTGGAAATTTTTTATTTCAATTGCGTTTGTTGTCTTTTCCAATAAGTATGTCAGTGGAAGGCCAGCAGGGAAGCTGTGAGTGGACCTAGACTTCCAGTGTCAATGTGAGCATGATCAAACATTTGCTTAAGAGCCCGGGATTGCAGTCAGATGGATTTGGTCTCAGGTCCTCGATCTGTCATTTACTTGCACCATGGCCGTAGGCACAGCGTTACCTTCTTTGAGCATCAGTATCCTCTTTAAGGCTGGGGAAATATCTTCTTCATAGGATTTTTAAAATAAGATTTTAATAACGAAAGTAAGTGACTGATATATCATTGAAATTTCACTCAATAAATGGGAACTATTTCTACCATTATTGTTTTAAATACTAAACCTTGTTAAATAAGCAACAAAGATTGGTATTTCTCATATCATTTCCACATGTCACCATGTAAGGATGTTCTGATAGATTAGATCCAGGAAGAGACACTGAAAAGATTGGAAAAGAGGTAAGACAGTCTTTGATGTCCACCTTACTCCAAAGACTTGGAACGCCCTTGGTCCCCTAAATCCTAGTTTCATCCGCTCATGTTGCACCTTCTTCATCCTTCCTTTTCTGAGATAGACAGTATCTAAGATTCAGCACTTCTGTTTCCACCTTCAGGTCTATTCTTTCCCTGTTCTCAACTGGCTTTCTCTTCTGATTTTTCAGATAATCTAATTCACCAAAATAGTTATGTCTGTGTTATAAAACTGGATTCTGATATTATTTTGTCTTCTCTTTGTATATAAGAAAGAGAATTGAGTCAGTCAGGAAATAGCTATATAAAAATTAGTTTGAGAGCTAATACTTTTTACTAAAGAGAACTGTTATTGTATGATTTGAGCTACCCTAGCCAAGATATTTTACTAGAGATAATTGTTTTTAGATAAAAGGATATTTAACTCCTATTTAATAGTAACATGAAAATTACTTCTCTTCAAGTAGACAAATCTAGTCAAACTATATTTTAAGAAGACACAAACTCTACATGGTCCTTTCCTCTCATTTTTTCCTTCTACTCTTAGAAGAAAGGACAGAGAAGACACTGAGAAAGTAGTAGAAATTTCCTAAAATCAGATACCTGGAAGTGCAAAAAATCTCATGCATTTAAGTAACTCAGGCAGTCCAAGAAGGAAAATAAACTGCTTATGTTGGCTAAGGGAAGCAGTCTGAATGGAGTTTGACATTAAATTGCTCTAAAGACTTGGGAGCTAAATCCTATTCATAGCAAAGATACAGTTCAAAAGACACGTTTCAGGGTGAGTTAATAAACATGTTGCTTGACAGTCAAGGATACGATCACGGTTAAATCTTATCTAGGAATTAGTGACCAGGTTCCAAATTGCCTAGAAAGTTATTTCTTTAAATATTTGTTTTATAAGAAGATATTCTATGCTACTTTGTGTATTCTCCTTTCAGATATTTAAACAATTTTATTTTTCCATTTTTATAAGCAGAGGACAATTTACTGTTGTATTTTGTGTCTGGTAAAAATCACACTCCTTATGTTGTGAATCACAGAACCTATGTAGTGTGTGTGATGAGAATTCAAAATAAAATTCTAAGACAGTAAGGAAAATTTCCATCTGAAAATTAGCTTAATAAGAGCCTTTCTAGGAATTTTCACAAGAGCTCCTTGCCAGTGGAATTCTCAACATCTCCCTTGCATGCAAGAATCCTCTAAATATATTTACATCTTAAATTTTGTGGCAGGTCAGGTTTCTGTCCCCTCATCGTACCCTAAACATAGCTACCCAATTTTCAAGGTGAACTCTGATCAAGGTCACCAAATTCCCGATTGGACATGGCTTTCCACCATAGGTGAAGAAGAAAGATATAGATAGAATCTTCAAAATCTAAAAATCCCCCGCCCAATATTTGAAAATAAAGGACATAATAAAGATTCTCCCAAATATGAGGATAATTGGCATCATGTAAATTGATTATCTTGGAGACAGATGGACTTTTCATCAGCATATTTTAGTGAGAGATCAAATACCCAGAATTCACTCCTGGAAGAAAGCATCATCTAACTCAACATGTACCCAAATCCTGTAGCCAACAGTAAGAGTTAACAAAATCCTGGTCAAACCTATGAAATGAACAAGACCTAACAGTTGTGGGAGTCTGGAAGCCCCTGACCAAGAGGCAAGTAGTCCAACATAAAATGTTGACAGAGATCTGAGGACACAACAGAAGACAGATTAATAAAATTGTAGTGTGAGCTCCTGAAGAACCTGGAGCCTGACTGCTTCATCATTTTACTCCTACTGTGCTTGTGAATAGTTAATACATTTATTGAAAGCATAAGTGAAACAAGGAAATGGGGAGGAGGAGGCTGAGATGACCGCATCCAGCCATGGGCTAGTGGGCTATTGCCAAAGTCCAGAACACGAAGTGATATTTTAAAAAAACAAAACTCAGGGGCTGGCCCCGTGGCCGAGTGGTTAAGTTCACTCACTCCGCTGCAGGCAGCCCAGTGTTTCGTTGGTTCGAATCCTGGGCGCGGACATGGCACTGCTCATCAAACCACACTGAGGCAGCATCCCACATGCCACAACTAAAAGGACCCACAATGAAGAATATACAACTATGTACCGGGGGGCTTTGGGGAGAAAAAGGAAAAAATAAAATCTTTAAAAAAAAAAACAAAACTCATATCTGCGCATGTTTGTTGGTAGCTGTAATAATCGAAGATCTTCATAACTAGTAGTGTGTTTGCTTTAACACTGTTTTAGTTACCTATTCCACAATGTAGCTTTAAGGTTTCCCTTACAATGTGATTGTGTAAAGTACTTAGAACCATGTTGAATCAACTTGCAAGCTGAGTTTTCCCAGATAAGAAATGATCACCCTCTAACTTAGAGTAGATGCAGAAAGATGTGAAAGGAAACACGTAAAGAAGTAGTATCAAATTAGGAACAGCCACATAAATACTTACAGGCTGGACAGTCTCTCAGAAGTTTATTGATAAATGAATAAATGAGTGAAATGAATGCCTGAATGGTAGTCAATTCAACAAGAATTTTATCAGGAATTTAAGTATCAAGGAAAAGAATTATTATATGGAGAAAAAATTACAAATAAAAAGTGTGGCAAACCATTTCTCCCTCAGATATGAGATGTATTTTAAAAACTAGCAACTAAGCTATCTTTTGTATACCATCCCTGCTTCAGTGTCTGCGACCCACTATCCCCAACTGGGGCAACCCAGCATCAAAGCGAAAAATAAAGATATCAAGAAAACCCTTTCCCAAATAATATAATAATTTGAACATTGATTCCTAAAGAGCAAAGCCAGTTTCTCATGACAAGAGTTTCCCTAAATTATTGTAAAGTAAGTTATTTTTTTATAAAAGATACACTGCTATTGTTTACCAAATGGCTCTCCCCCTCACCATATCAAGTATGATATTAATACATAAGGATCAGGCCAGCCCAGTGGCGCAGTGGTTGGGTTCCCACGTTCCGCTTCTTGGCAGCCCGGGGTTCACCAGTTCAGATCCTGGGTGCGGACATGGCACCGCTTGGCAAAAGCCATGCTGTGGTAGGCGTCCCAGGGATAAAGTAGAGGAAGATGGGCTCGGATGTTAGCTCAGGGCAAGTCTTCCTCAGCAAAAAGAGGAGGATTGGCAGCAGTTAGCTCAGGGCTAATCTTCCTCAAAAAAAAAAATAATACATCAGGATCATTGGCTAGTTAGCTTAGTCACGTGATTCAGTCGAAGTAGTTTGCCCAAAGTACCTGAATTTCCCAGATATCTAATAAGTCCTTAGCTGTAAATACGTGGATTTTTCTGAACGTAACCACATACCTTCTTAATGAGAAAACAAATATTAATATATAATGTTTTTTCACTGTTTACTATAACTCAGACTTTAGTTTACATTTAATTTTAAGCAATCTAATTTATACTAGCATGTCGAATATGTATATGTATATGTGTGTATAAACACACAACATAGAGATATGCATATGAGTATATATGTTATAAATATTTATATATGCCTATGTAAAAAATAAGCCACTTTACAAAAAGGAGTTGCTTTTCTTTGAGTCTAAGTCAGAATCATTTCACCCTTATAAATAATAGTCTATGACAATGTTTTGAACTTTTTCAAGTATGTTATTAATACTTACATGTTAATATATTCCTTAAACACTCCCTCCGTGTGACAGTAGTTTTGCTTCTTATATCCATGGATTGAGACCACACATAATGACATAGAGCTGCCGTGAATTCAGTGGGTTTTTTCAACTGCTTTCTCATTCTTTGTATACATTTATATATTTTTTTAAATCAACTTTAATTCAGGTATTCATTGAATAAGTACTTACTAACAGTATTAGTTATCTATTTCTGTGTAACAAATTATTCCAAAGTTTAGTAGCTTAATATAGCAAACATTTATCATAGCTCATAGTCTCTGAGGTCAAGAATCCAGGAGTGGTCTAGCTGGGTAGTTCTGGCTCAGGGGTTCCCATCAGGTCATAGTTAAGCTGTTGATGGGGATTTAGTCTTCTGAAGCTCGACTGGGTCTGCAAGATCCACTCCCAAGCTCATGCTCATGGCTGTTAATAGGCCTCATTTCTTCACTGGCTTTTGGCCAGGGGCCTCAGTTTCTCCATAAGAATAGTATCTCCATAAGGATACTCATAACATAGCAACTGACTTCCCTCAGATCAAGTGATAAGAGAGGGAGAGAGAGACAAGAGTATGTGTGTGAGTGTTTGTGTGTGTGTGTTTGTGTGAGAGACAGAAAGAGACAGAAACAAAGAGAGACAGAGACAGAGAGAGAGAAAATAGGTCTTTTTTAACCTAATCTTGGAAGTCTCATACTGACTTCTGTCATAGTCTACTAATAACACAGAACAACCTTGGTACAATGTAGGAAGGGGTTGCACACAGATTTAAAGGTAGGAGGCAGAGATCATGGTGGGCCATCTTGGAGACCAGCTACCACAGTAACTGATTGCATATGAATTGAAACATATTCTAAACAACACATACTTCTAAAACTAAAAAATAAGAGTCCTTCGTAAGCTTTCTACACACTTTGCCAGCCCTATGTAACTATTATAAATGATTGGTATATATGTTTTTTATTTTTCTTTATGTTCTTACACATACGCATGCATGTGTATATGTACATGCACGTGTATATATACTTTGTCAAAATATTTTGGAGCTATACATTCCGTTCTGAAGCACATCCTTCCACATAACGCTCTGTTGTGGACATCATTCCATACAGATACACTTTACTCAGTCATCAGTGATTAAATAGTATTCCATATTATGGATGTAATAAAATTATGTAGTGAACAATTTTATAATGGTTATGTATAGGTTGCTTTTAACTTTTCTCCATTGCAGTTACTTCAATAAATTTGTGTTTGTATTACATTAATCACAATAGCATCTACATATATTTGAAACAAAAGGTCAGAAAATTCAAGTAATATCTTCTCCAAAAGAAAAAAAGGACTAGAATTTCATGAGGGGATTTTTCAGTTAAGTTTTAAAGAAATTCACTATGTACATATGTAGTTTAACTTCTGATACACGCCTAAGAATGTTTGTTCAAAAACTACTTTGTATACATGCTCGCAGCACCTGATCTCAAGGGACCTAAAATCTTTGGTGGTGGTAGCGGTAGTGATGGTGGTGGTGGTGATTTGATAGTGGTGGTGACAGTGGTGGCGATGATAATGGTGGTGGTGGTGGTGGTGGCACCTATGGTGGTAATGACGGAGGTGTGATGGTGATGGCAGTGGTGATAGTCATGATGGTGGTGATGTTAGAAGTGTAGAGAATTGTGGAGTGCGTTGAGGCAGACAAGCAAACAAGATTTGTCAATATAGTGTAATAAGTATTGTGATAGGTAAGCACTTAGAAGGCCTAATCAAACTGGGGCATAGGGAAGTCTTCCCCCTAAAACTGTCACACGCGAAGGATGTAGGTTAGCCAGGCCAACTGAGTCATCCATCATTAATTTAAAAGCTGACTTGTGTTTCCAGTTCTCTTATTTATCAGTTCACACACACACAGACACACACACACACACACCCCTTCATTCTTCAATTCCCTAATATTTCACAGAGTTAAGCATCTCCTCCCTGCCTCCAGAAAAGAAATATACTATGGCTACCATCTTTAAACTTTGGTAATTTATTCACTTATCAATATTTCCTGAAGTCTTACCATGTGCCTGTTACTGTTCTAGGCAAAATGAATATGGTAATGAACAAGAAGAAAAAGTTCTTGCCTTGTAGACTTATAGACCAGTGGAGTGAGATAGACAACAATCAAAAAGAAAAGTGTATAATTTGTCTGAGTAAGAGGATGCGAATGACAGAATAAGGTTTATTTTAGATAAGTAGCAAATAAGTGTCGTTCTTATTCATGGTTTTCGTATCAGTCATAACTATTTTGATTACTATACTTACCGAAAGATGCTTTACTGAAAATAATTTGGCAAAAGAGGAGTTTTTTAGATACACTACTATTTCAACCCTAAGGAAAGGTAGAAGATAGCTAGGCTCAAAAGAGCTGTATGGATGGACTCAAAGTCAACAGAGCTCTTCCTCACTGCTGTTGGGTAGTTGACTAAATTATCTTAATTGTACACTGACCTCTGCCATTTCATGGAGGCCACTAATATCTCCTGTGAAAAATGGTTTCCCTGATCTATTTTTTTAAAAAGGAATCTGATAACACAGCTTGGATCTGGTCTCTCCCTACCAATCAGCTATAGCCAACGAGGCTGGGTCATATGGCACAAGCATAACCTCTGGGGGCATCCAACCCCACATGGTCAAGACAGAAAAAATCTCTATGGATCAGGAAGCTTCTCCAAGAGTATCATTTATAAGCGAGTTGATTATAAGTTTTTTTTTAATATGATTTGTTATAGAAAATTTGCACAATTCCTCAACATATGAAAAAAGGCAGATTTGGGGGCATGACTTTAAATATAAACTCTAATAAAACTGAGCCCCTTCATCAATGTCCTTACGATACTTGAAGTTTCATTTTATTTTAGTCTCAATTATGCATGTAAATATTTTAGATGTATTAAAAAATAGAAATCTGGCTTTACATAATGGCTTTAGGAAAACAGGCTGCAATTATCTTAGTCAACAACATTATCATGACATTGGGCAGAATCTACTTAGATGCTGCTTTTCAAAAATAGCATCTGGAGACTGAATTTCTGTTTCTCTTTGGCTTGCAAAAATCATTATTTTGCTGCTAAATATAGGCCTATGTATAATACACATTTAGAGTTTGGGTGTTTACCTTATAAGGTAAAAGTGGGTGTGGATGTGTCATAAAATAGATAATTCTACAAATTCCACTGGCACCAATAACAAGACCCAGCTGTGTGTGTTAAATTTGCAAAGACCAAAATTTAGGCACTGCGTGCATTTAGCCAAATCTCATTATTTCTGAGAACATCTCAGAATTGCTAAAAGTTCTATTTTGGAACATAGATGTATCAATAAACACTGGATTTTTTTAAATAGCTTTCTGTATGTACTTTTGAAAAGTCAATAAATTACAAAGCATCAAAATTTCTGACATGATTTTGCTCTCAGATCTGCACTGATATGGATGGTCCATGTCCATCTTCATGAAAGTTTCTACGTGAAACCATTTCTTCATCACAACACCATTGTCTTTCTGAAAACAAACATCCAAAGAATAAAGAAATCATCTATGTTAATTTGTGGTACAATGTTACAGATGTTTAATAATAATAAATACAAAATTTAAAAGTATTCTGGGCCGGCCTGATGGTGCAGCGCTTAAGTGCACACATTCCACTTCTCGGCGGCCCAGGGTTCACTGGTTTGGATCCTGGGTGCGGACATGACGTGCTGTGGTAGGCGTCCCACATATAAAGTAGAGGAGGATGGGCACGGATGTTAGCTCAGGGCCTGTCTTCCTCAGCAAAAAGAGGAGGATTGGCAGCAGTTAGCTCAGGGCTCATCTTCCTCAAAAAAAAAAAAACGTTTTCTGAAGTAAAAATGGGAACTGACGCCACCACAGACCAGTTATTTAGATACTCCTCTCTAAAAGCAGCTTACTGGGAGCACTCCTTCATGAAAGTACATTTTGAGAGCTTGCTGAAATAAGACATCAGAATCTATGTAGCTCTAGCTTTGTAACTAATGCAAAATCTGCTGTCTATATAACTATTTTCACTGTTTTCAGCTTTCTTCCCTGATTTTCAAGTGGTTATTGTTGAACTGGTCATAAAGACCTTGACTATGTCTTTGAACACCAGTGAAACAAACACTGAGGTGGTCAGTATTACTCATTTTCTGGTCATCATATTGTTGGATTATCAAAAGAAGGCATCCATGGGACTGGCCCAGTGGCATAGCAGTTAAGTTCAAGTGCTCTGCTTCAGCAGCCCGGGGTTCACTGGTTTGGATCCCAGGCGTGGACCTACGTACCACTTATCAAGCCATGCTGTCCCACATATAAAATAGAGGATGATGGACACAGATGTTAGTGCAAGGCCAATCTTCCTCAGTAGAAAGAGGAGGATTGGTGGCAGATGTTAGCTCAGGGCTAATCTTCCTCAAAAAAAAAAAAGGCAATCCAGCACCATAGCCAATACCAGAATTGCAAGACTTAGCTACCAGTCAATCCATAAATGCATCAAGTCTATTAGAAGCAAAACTTCGCTAGAGAGACCCCATCATGATCTAACAGCGTCCCTACCTTAACATTTACCTTCAAGGAACCGGAAAACGTATTAATAAAAATGATCTCTGATATTTCTAGACACTTTAGTCCAAGCACTATACTGAATATTTTACAAACTATAGAACATAAATTTTACAACGGAGCATTATTCTTACACTCCCTTTTACCCAAGAGAAATATAGAGGTAAAATGATTCTCATAAGGCTTCTCAGTTTGGTAAATGGCCAGGATTCAGAATTGCCAAGGTCCATGCTCTTTTCTCCTTTCTAGGCTACCTCCCTTACAAGGGGGCATGATTCTCTCCTATTTCTAGTTCAGAGATTTAAAAGGAAGATGTGGTCAAGAAGGCAATGGAAAATTGCCCACCATCAAATCAATCTTTAGGTCCTTAACAAACCTCTAGCCCACATAAGAACTAAGAGAGAGAATATCTCACTGTTCTAAGATAGATAGACCTTAGCCCAAAAAATAATAGCAAATAAGCCACAGGAGGGCAAATCCTATAATGTACATTTAGAAAAATAAAGGCCACCTAAAAAGGACAGAAGCTATGTCATAAGACCAAGCGAAAGCCAATATCATCACTAAATGTCAAAGAACATTCACAGATGTATATGGATGAAAAGGTACATCTACCATGACTAGATCTTACAGATTTATCTTACCCTTTTCTCCTTACATCATACTTGCAACTGTTTAGGAAGATAGAGTCATGTATATTTTGGACCTCTCACTTGTGTGCTCTGAGGATTTCTAATAATCAAAACAATTCACAGTATTGGGCCCACATTATATTTGCTCATGCAAAACAAACAAGACCTTTACATGATTATTTCCATTGTCAGTCACTTCCAGAAATCTGTCGTAACAAGCAGCATAGTGACAACTACAGGAAATGAATCACTAACCTTTTGACCTTCATCAATGTCTGCACCTAAAATTTAAAGCTGATACATGTTTGCACACGACTGAGTTTTTCAACTGAAAATGCCTACTCCAGAACCAACCACAATTGCTTTGGATCTTTTGTTGATGGCCCTAAGTAAATTTGATACTCACAGAAATTCATTTAAAAGTTGAGGTTTGGAAGATGGTTGTTATGGTTAAAGTAAGCGTTAGAAATATTTTAAGAAATACTTAGAAAATTCTTCTTAAATAATTTGGTGAAAATGTTACTAAGACAATGACATTTTGCCCTTGCTTCTACTCCCTAGAGCAAATTCATCTTTTCCCTAGAGTACAGGTAAGGATCTCATTGTTCTCAGATTTGGTCTTCTCTTGACTTCCGAGAAGTTGTGTTGTGTCTGAAATTCCAAAGGAAAAGGGTCATTTTTGTTTTTCAGGCAAATCCATTGCATTTATATATTCCAGATTAAATAACTTAAATATGTGTTTTTAGAGCTAATTTTAAACCAAACACATTGTTGATGCCTCCAGTGCTAAACATTTTCAGGAAAAGACATTCCTCTTGAAAACAAAGCTCCTTAAAATATCGTGTACTCTAGCTAATTTTACACCAAAAAAACACTGTCATGAAAAAAAATATAAAATATTTGGTAACAATACTGAAACCACCCTGTGGTAAACAAATAGGATGAAACATTTGCTCAGAATATTTCTTGGTGGTAAGTGAAAACCACCAAAGATCAGGTCACTTGGTTCTGGACATAAGATAGTGGCTAACACTACAGCTTTGAAAATACGATGACATATTATGGTACTCCATAATATTAAATTCATACATACATGTATATATAATAAAAGTGTTACCTTATTTACCCCCCAAATTTTCATAAAAGATTAATTTAATTGCTTGTCTACTTGCTTGCATATAAAAGATTAAATAAACCTGAGTAATAATATAGCTTTTTCTGCAAATACTTGACTCCCTCACAAGATATGGATTATTTATTGTAAATATCTGGATGGATGGATGGATAAAGGCACTAAGAGAAAAGAAATTGTGTCAGGCTAAAGATATTACCACTCTTACTCAGGATAAATCTTATCCAAAGCATCTCAGTGATGATATTTACCTACTTTTTCAACTACTTTGGAAAAATATCATGAAAACATTTCTGTGAAGTTCATGATTGTCAAATTCACCTAAATTCCAGGGCTAGTATTTCACCAAATTGTCAAAAAGGGAGAATTTGTCTTAAATTTTTCTTGAGCAGCCCCACCTCTTGTTGGCCCTTGACCTAGTTCTTAGATACAGACTTCCTCAATCCTCACAGCCCAAGATGGATCTGCTAATGTCCTTCTTGAGCAATTTCAGGCCTGCCCAGCTTCTACACCAACTAGAACAAGGCAAGATATAGTTCAAGAATCCAACCCTCAACCTACCTCAACTTGGGAATCTCTGAACCTATTCAAACTCCCAGAGCAAGGAACTGAGGGCTCAGTGCCCCGACAGTGGTCCTTGAATCTCTGACTTCTACCACCAGGAAGGGAGAACTAAGCAATTAAGACTATTTCTGTTGAAGATGAGAGATAGATATCTCATATGCACATGTATGTGTGTGTATGCATATGTGTATTTTAATTAGCTTGAAGCCTTCACAGATTTAACAAGGTAATGAATTATTCGGCCAAGTTTCCAAAAAAGCAGGAAATCCAGAGAAGTAAAACTGCCATTTTGAAGCTGCTTTTGCCTCCCCCAGGTATTTACCAATCCAGTTGGGGGAAGAGGCAGCTTTTTTCCAGCTTTGAAGAGCTAGGAGGACAAAAGTTGGAGTCCAGGATACATAATGGGTGGAAGCCCTGGCAGATGCTCTCCATTTGGGGTTGCAGCTCAAAGATGTTGCCTTTTAATCATAAGGGTGGGTCATAAGTAAGTGAACTTTACATGAACTGAAACTCAGCTTCAAGTTATGTGCCAGCAGCAAGGATGCAGGGCATCAGTGGCCCCAACCATTGGGAAAATTTTGTGAAAACCCCAACAAATAGTTGCTGCTCACTAGTCTTGGTCCAAGACTTTCTGCTCATCAGTCTCAACCTGTGCCAGCCTCAGCCCACCCTTTCCCCAGCAGGATGCTTCCTGCTTAGCAACCTTGGCCAGTGATTGTGGACCAACTCTGGCCCAGGACAACCCAGTGAACTTCTCCACCATCCAGGGGGGCCCAACTCAGCCTTGAGGAGGGGCCCTCCTTTCTAAATGTTCACCTTTCTTTAGTGCTATCTTTCAGTGCTGGGGTATTCTTTAGAATTCTCTTAGTAGTCGTAGCAGGCAGCCTGTAAAATGGTCCTAAATCACCCCCACCTCCTGGAATCTATACCCTTGTGTAATGTCCTCCCTTGGAGTGTGGGCTGGACCTGGTGATTTGATTAATATAATATGGAGAAAGTGGTGCGATGTCACTTCTAGTATTACAAAAAGACAGTGACTTCCGTACTGGATGCTCTTTCTCACTCTCTTGCTTGCTTGCTCTGAGGGAAATCAGGTTCCAGGTTGTGAGCTGTGCTCTGAAGGAGCCCACATGGCAAGAAACTGATGTCTCTGACCAGTGAGGACCTGTGGCTTGCCAACAGCCATGTAATAGGCTTTGAAGCGGGCTGGGGGGGTCTGCTACCTGAGTGAACTGGAAGCCTGTCTTTTTCTAGTCAAGCCTTGAGATGACTACACTCCCAGGTGACACCTCATTGTGGCTTGTGGGAGACCCTGTGCCAGTATGAACCATCACCAGATTTCCCTCTACTATATCTGTCCTGCCTGCCTAGCATTTGGTGCCCCAATATCTCAAGCGCTTCTTTCAAACACCGTTCTCATATCACCCAACCACTGCCTGTCTCCATAGTGGAATTAATTCCTTCTGGCCCTGTCCCACCCTGGTGATTCTCTTTACCTTCTCAATAGGAAAAACCTGCTCTCAAGAAAGGACCATGAGCACATTAGTTCCTGAATGTGGAATTCCAGACATCAGGAAGCCAGAGGGAAAGGCATGCGTTTGGGTGGTGGTGAGAAGGAGAAGTGGTAAAGGTTCACAGAAGCCCGACATCATACCATATTATAAAGTCAATCATACACCACACTGCCCAAGTATAAATCCCTTCCCATGGCAACAAACAGAAGATTTTCTTTTCTCAGGAAAGCTCCAGAAGGAAGGATGATGAAGGACTAGCTTGCAGTTTACATTGGAAATTAAGTTATTTATTTGTTCATCTGTTTGGCTTCAATCCTCTCCATTGTATCAGAGTAAGAAATGAGAGGGGAAAATAAAAGAAGACAACTATTTTAATTCTGATACATTTAGAGATAGACATATCACAACATTTTATAATTTAACTATTCATATTTTTCTATTCATTGATATTATAAACTAATTATTTTCTGGGAGTTAGTTTAAACTATAAACAGTGTAATTGTGAAATGGTACAGCTGCTATGGAAAACAGTTCCTTAAAAAATTAAAAATAGAGCCACCATGTGACCCAGCAGGGTATCCTTCTGGGTGTATATCCAAAAGAATTAAAAGCAGGGTCTCAAAGAGATATTTGTACACCCATGTTGGGACTGCTATAAGAAAAATACCATAGACTGGGTGGCTTATAAACAATAGAAATTTATTTCTCACAGTTCCAGAGGCTAGGAAGTCTAAAATCAAGGCTGGCAGATTTGGTGTCTGGTGAGAACTTGCTTCTTGGTTTACAGGCGGCCGTCTTGTTGTGTCCTCCATGGCAGAAGGGGCGAGGGAGCTCTCTGGAATCTCTTTTATAAGAGCACTAATCTCACTCATGAGGGCTCCACCTCTCAAAGTCCTCACCTCCAAATACCATCACATTTCGGATTAGGTTTCAACAGATGAATTTTGGAGGCACACAAACATTCAGTCTACAGCACATGTTCCTTGCAACACTATTCACAATAGCCAAGAGGTGCAAGCAACCCAAATGTCCATGGATGGATGAATATATACACAAAATGTAGCATATACATACAATGGAACATCATTCAGGTTTAAAAGGGGAGGAAATCCTGTCACATGTTACAACATGGATGAACACTGAGGACATTATCTTAAGTGAAACAATCCAGTCACAAAAAGACAAATACTGTATGGTTCCACTTATATGAGGTATCTAAAGTAGTCAAATTCATAGAAACAAAGTAGAATGGTGGCTAACAGGACCTGGGGGGAAGGGAGAGGGGAGAGTTGTTTTTTAATGGGTACAGAGATTCAGTTTTGCCAGATGAAAAAGTTATGGAGATCTATTCCACAACAATATAGATATACTTAACACTACTGAACTGTACACTTACAAATGATTAAGATGGTAAATTTTATGTATTTTTGACCACAAGAAAAAAAAGAAACACTGCAGATATTCAAAGGATAGATCACTCTCTGGATTCCCTATTGCTTTCTCCTGCCTCCCTCCCTGCCTGCTATTTTCTCCTCACTGCCTTTGCAGTGGCCCCTCAAATGCTAGCCTCACATTGCCCCGCTGCCCTTGTAGGAAGTATGTCTCCTGTGTATTTCCTGTGAGATTGTGTGAGTAATTTCATTTGGATAGTCCATAGCTGATGAAGCCATTTCGGAATCCCTGTGTCCATAGGTAGCAACAACTGTTCTTCCTAGCAGGCTTGAAAGGGAAGAGGCGAGTCCCTGCATACGCATCTCCAGAGGAGATGACCAGAAACAGCCTTATGAAACTGGACGCGGCTTTGAAAGCCCCTGATGATCCCTCCCTCAACAAAGGTATGCCAGAACTCTGAGCTGTTTATTTTACATACGGCTGGAGACCACATTATTCATCTAACACGAGGTAAATAAACTTTCAGGAAAACCATTGTTTCCCCTTACGTTTTGGTTCGAGTAGTTCTGTTCTCCTGCAACTGGATCAGAAATGATAGGAAATCTTTTAAAGATGTCAGCAGATTTTGGTTGAAAAGATTTCCATTAAAATCCAGAGTTTAATTATTAGCAGAAATGAAATTAAAATATCTCATTGATTAAATGCAATTTTTTAAAAAGACTGCTGTGAAATTTTCCTTTTCTTTGTCTCCCAGCATACTCTATTTTGTACTGCAAAAAACTTTTCCTTTCTTTAAAAAAAACAAAATTCTCCTTAATTTTTTTATTGAGGTCACACTGGTTTAAAACATTATATAAATTTCAGGTATACAGCATTATATTTCAACTTTTGTAGAGACTGCATTGTGTTCACTACCAAGTGTCTACTTGCCATCCCTCACCATACACACGTGCTACTTTACCCCTTTCGTCCACTCCCATCCCTTCCGCTCTGGTAACCACCATCTATTCTCCAGATCTATGTGTTGTCAGTTTATCTTCCACGTGAGTGAAGTCATACAGTATTTATCTTTCTCCATCTGAATTATTTCGCTTAGTTTAATACCCTCAAGGTCCGTCCATGTTGTCACAAATGGCAAGATTTCACCTTTTTTGGCTGAGTAGTATTCCATTGAATATATATATGTACACACATATATATATACATATACCACATCTTAATTCATTCATTCATTAATGGCCACTTAGATGGCTTCCAAGTCTTGACTATTGTGAATAATGCTGCAGTGAACATAGAGGTGCATTCATCTTTTAGAATTAGTGTTTTCGTGTTCTTTGGATAAATACCCAGAAATGGAACAGCTGGATGCTATGGTATTTCTATTTTTAATTTTTTTGAGGACTCTCCATACTATTTTCCATAACGGCTGCACCAATTTACATTCCCACCAGCAATTCTCCTTTATTTAACTGTGGACTGTTAAATCCCCGAGTTTCTCTTTCTCCTCTCTTTCTAACTTACTTTGACTATGTCACATCCCTTTGGACACCTCATTAGGATGTTAAAAGAAGAGAAATAAGGAAAGGTGAAAATTAAAGAAAATAGTAAGAGAAAATGATCTATAAGCTCATCATAAATTATAATCCATATGAAATAGTCGCCCCCAAAAGGAGGGCTTTACACATGCTAGAATTATTCTGATATAAAGTAATGATAGTGTTTCGTCCATGACTGAATGGCCTAAAATAATTTACAGAAGTGTCAAGCATGCACTGACACACCAAGAAAGCACAGATTGGCCTGCCGGCTTAGACGGGAATTTTTAATACATTTTTAAGGTTGTGCCAAAGAGTTTCTATGAGCAGTTTTAAGGAGTTTGTAGACCAGGTTACTCTCATTTTTTCTTTAACTGACGCTGGTATAAAAAAAGAATACATCAAAGAAAGGAATATAGAAATTACTTAAGCCATAAGCAAGAGAGCAAATCCTTTCATTAAATCCTTTAATTAAGGTAGATCCAGGCTGAAGCCGCTGAACTATGCTGCTTTTCTCAGACAGAAAAAAGGAAGCATGGCCTTCCTGCTTCTCAATTTTTCTACAAGCAGAAAAAAACAATTCTGTCTTATTTCTAGTTATTATAGTCCTATCAAATTTTCATTATTTTAGGGGCATGGACCAGAAGTAGGCACTATCAGGCAATCATTGACAAGCCTTCAAATCTTAGATTCTCTCATTTTAAACACACCCCTAATTTATGAATCATATTTTAGTTACAGAAGCTGATAATAAGTATAAAATAAGTCAATAAAGTAGAGATGATGCCTTAATGAAGTTCTATAGGAAATAGTGTCCAAATCTGAAATAGTCAAACTTTGCTTCTTTAGAAGAATAAATTCATTTTCAAAAAGCCCCATTAGGCATAAGTCAGAGAGACATACACATTTGTCAAAGCTCTTCAAACTGTTCACTTGTGCCCTGTCCATTTAGATATATATAAATTACACCTTAATTTAAAAAGAAAAAAAAAAAGCCTCCTTAACCATTAGGCCCGAATAGCTACAGCCATTTAACACAAGATAAAAATCCAAGAAATAGAAATGCTCAGGCTGCTTCCTATTGATTTGTGCACTTTCTTTAATTCTTCTTTATGCTCTTACTTCAACCACTGTTTGATCATTAGATCTGTTCCTGGGGGAATGTGTGGAGAAGCAACTGAACCAACACTTTCTGTGTTTTTCACACACCTTGCCCCTCAACATTCATGATTTAGAGAATGCAAGGTAGATTTTGAAGGGTACATTCATATCAAGGGGATTACATGAAAGTATTAGCTTTTTTGTGGCTAAAAGGGCTTTTCTTTGTTCTCGTACCAGGGGAAAAGGTTTGCTTTGCAGGAGCTCCCCATGGCAAACCTCTTTGAGGAATGAATTCTGAAGTGCATTCAACCATGTCTGCAGGACCTTCTAGTTAAAGCATTTAAAAGGGATAGTGGGACATTGTCCTTCACCACCCTTTCTGCCTTTGATGGGTGATCTCAGCCAATCTGGGATTTTGATACACTTCCTGGGACATTTCCAAAAGTGTCTTCATAAAAGCAACTTTGTGAAAGATTCCATATTTACTAAGTTAAAAAAAGTCCTTCATAAATGCTAAATGCAAAATGAGTTCAAACCCAAAAGTTTTCGGGAAAGGACTACTTAAATTTGATACAACTTTTTGATCCTATTTGCAAATGAAACTTACATAGCACTTTAACTACTGGT
The DNA here is from genome assembly GCF_021613505.1 of Equus quagga. NCBI lineage: Eukaryota > Metazoa > Chordata > Mammalia > Perissodactyla > Equidae > Equus > Equus quagga. The sequence goes on from NC_060272.1 coordinate 31,837,885, forward strand.
GAATTTACTAATTAAGTTTATCAACAACAGATTTTAAGTCATAAAGTGAAAAAAACCTTGTATCTGTAGTAGTATTGTTCAAGGCATGAGTAGAGAAAGTAAAAAGAAGGAAAAAAATCTGACATAAGATCCTTTCTTAATTTTCTGCTCTTCAGGCCATTCTTACAGGGTCGGTTAGTCTGTCAGACTGACATACTAGAACAAGAAGGCATTTTAGAGAGCATCTAATCCTTTTCCTCTATTTTACAAAAGAGGAAACTAAGACTCCATTTCCTGTGACATGATTAGTGTCATTCGTGAGGATCAAATAATAAATCTTTCACATGATTACCTTTACTTTTTCACTCAATTTAAGGTTCAGTTAAATGGGGCCGGTCTGGTGGCACAGCAGTTAAGTTTGCATGTTCCGCTTCAGTGGCCTAGGGTTCGCAGGTTCGGATCCCAGGTGCAGACATACACACTGCTCATCAAGCCATGCTGTGGTGGGCATCCCACATATAAAGTAGAGGAAGATGGGCACAGATGTTAGCTCAGGGCCAGGCTTCCTCAGTGAGAAGAGGAGGCCTGGTGGCAGATGTTAGCTCAGAGTTAATCTTCCTCAAAAAAAAAAAAACTTCAATTAAATGTTACTGACGTCTAAAACACTGCTTTTCAAAAAAAAAAAAGTCTCTTTAGACTCTTTGTAATTAAATTAATCAAAAGCACAGTCTGTGTAACCAGAGGGGGCTGGCCCAGTGGTGTAGTAGTTAAGTTCTTGCACTCTGCTTCAGCAGCCCAGGGGTCACAGGTTCTGATCCCGGGTGCGGGCCTACACACCACTCATCAAATCATGCTGTGGCCCCGTCACATAGACAAAGTAGAGGACAACTGGCACACACGTTAGCTCAAGGACTATCCTCCTCAAGCAAAAAGAGGAAGATTGGCAATAGATGTTAGCTCAGGGCCAATCTTCCTTACACACACAGGGACAAAAAAAGCACAGTCTGTGCAACCAGAGAGTCTTGAATTCAAATCTTGGTTCCAAATCTGTGACGTTGAGTGAATTTCTGAGGTTCCATTTCAACACCTATAAAATCATGAAAGACAATTTCTAACTCAAAGATTGCTGTGAGGGTGAAAATGAGATCCTATGAATAAGGTGCCTCACACAGGTAGGAGACCATATATAGGGGGTAGCCAACATTGTGTTTTAAATTCCAGGTGAGAAATGTGTACGGTTACCCTAAAATTATTTGGCTTTGTTCTTGAGCCCTATAACTAGAGTTCCTAAAATATAATTAAATAGCTTAAAATTGTAATTACCAAACCTATAAAAAGTAGTTCTTGAGCTCAGCTTGTGACAAGTGTTGTGATGGTACAGAAAGAACCTACCATTCTGCCCCTCTCCTGAAAAAGAAATTAATTCACATGAAATCAATAGTGACCCATAAAAGTCTCTATGTGATCAAGCGCTCAGTTGTGTTTAACAGTCTTAAAGTGCTATGCAAAAAGAGAAGAGAGAGATCTTGGTGAGGCTTAGAATAGACATCCAGGACTGGGTGCATGAAATACGAATGGAGGTGAAGATGGGAAAGTGAATGGAGAGGGAGAGAAAGTGGTCCCTCCATTTATGAATGATGGGGAAAAGCACAGGTTCACAACTGAGCAAAATATTCATACTCCAAATGCACCTATATCATTCCTTATTCACATAACACTGTTACTTGGCTCAGCTATAAAGAAATTGAATGTTGACTTTGTTTTTATTTACCAAGACAGGGAAGACAAGTACGGTGATCAAAACATCCAGATTTGTCATTAGCACTCACAACACCATATTTCTCATTCCTGTAGCCTTACTCTTTACCCATGTTCTTTAGTCCATATTTCACACATAGAGTTCACTTTTTTAAATAGAAATTGATTTTCTACTTTCACTTTCCCAGAAAGCATTGCATAGGAGCCAAAAATCCAAGATTCTTATCCCATCTATGACATTAACAAGCTGAGAAGCCAAGAATGAGCCACCTAGCCTCTAGGTGAATTGCTTGCATGGAGTGATTCCTCCTGGGTCTGACATTTCACAGATTCAACAGGGATTTAGTTGACTGGAGGAGAGCAGAGTAATATCCAACGTGAATCCCACAGTCTGACTTTCTGACTTCTGTTTCATACAACTTAGGGCAAAACTGTCAGTCACTATTATTTCTCTCTATCCCTTAAAAATTGAGTTCCAGAATGGATAGGAAGAATTTATTTTAATGCTCTGCCTGATAAACAAATATCATCTTGTATTTGAACAGTAGCTTTCTGATTATTTTCATGTCCCCTATAGGTATCAGGTCCCTCGACAGTATAAACATCCTTGAGATGGCCTGACAATAACTCTTCAAGACATAAGAGGAAGAGAGAATAGCCACTGCTAGAGAAACGAGGGAGAAATTTTAGTCCTCTCCGAGGGCAGTGAGCGAGGGCTTGAGAAGAAAGGATCGGATCCCGCTCCTCCGTGTTGGGGCGGATGTGGACTAGAAACTTAAGGCAAAAACAAAAACGGAGCAAAGAGCAGCGCCCCCAAACCAACCAGGTCTTAGATATCATAGCAGGATATTTACCAGAAAGAAAAGGCACAGTTGTCATTAAAAGTCCAGGTTAACACGTTTAACAGAGAGTCCTGTTCTAGTCTGGATTCCCCAGCGCGTCGCGGGGTGCGTGAAAAGTTGCCCTTGATTTAGGCTTGTCTTTTGAAGAACTTAGAACTATGACAAATAAACAGCTTCTCAGGATGCGTCTCTGGCGGAGGACTGCCCTCTCCAATGGGTAGCTCCTGCTGATGCTGTCCAGGCATCGCCCAAGGGGAGAGGTTGTGGCGCGGTCGCAAGGCGCGGGAGGAGTCTGGCTGTGATTGATGGGGAAGGGACGAATGAATAAAAGTACTTGTCTAGGGACAGCAAAGACCCCGAGCACGCTGTGGAGGCTACACTGTCTGGCATTCCCTCGGCGTTTCGTCAGAGCCAGACCCGCCTGCAGCTGAAGGGAGGCGTGCTCTGCTCCAGGAGAAAACTGGAACCGAGCTGGGAGCCGAGCGCGTCCAGGGAAGAAAGTCCCCGCTCGTCGCTCTGCGCCTGGTGCGTCGGATCCGCGAGGTAAACATTCTGGCTTGGTGTTAAATTAATATCGGTGATTGAACCTTGTCCTGGGGCTTCGGCTTGGTCTACTAGTTTGAAGATATTTTTTTTAAAAGTTAAGTAGAGAGAGCGAATTAGATGAGGTTGGAGTAAAGGAGAGCGCGTAAGTGTTTCAAGCCACTTGGAGGAGACAGAAGCTTCCGAGTAAAGGCTGATACGCTCCCAAGTCGGACCGAGTTGAGAATTCTCAGATTTTCC